>NC_061111.1:39789076-39932893 GCF_002878395.1 Capsicum annuum | reverse complement strand
TCCTATGGAATACTTTATTTGACAAAGTTAATTCTCAAAGTATGTGCTATATTAAAAAAAAAAAGATCAGAAAAGATTGTTTTTTTTTTAAATAGCTTTATTTTATTATTATATATTGAAAGTCACTGTTTTGAAAAAAAAAAATGAAATCTATGAATAAAGAAAGAAGAATTGAAGGAATAATGTGTATCAATGTAGAAATATTTTACCAAATTTTACTTTTTAATTTAAGAACAAATTTTGTTACTTTACTGATAAAGTTAAAAAAATATAAATAAAGATAACTATTGAAATCAAAATTTATTCTTAACATAATTATCAATAGAGTTAATTAGTAGAGATAGAATATTAAAGACTCAAAAATACGAGATAATAACAAATACTTATTTTTTTTAAAAGTATAATTTCTAAAGAATTGCTATAACCTACAATAAACAATCTAATAAGTATATATAAGATAATTTTCCCTGTTGTTTGAAATTGTATAGCACTTGGACATGTGGCAGTTATGGGCCATAACTCTGCATCTCCTCTAATTTTCATTGAATTTCTTATTGTTTCAAAAGTTTATTTGAATTTTCATTGAATTTCTTATTGTTCCAAAAGTCTATTTGTAGGTATTTTTTCTCGAAATTTATCACTTTTAATTAATTATTATAAGTCATTTAAGTATTAAAAAAATAATATTAAAAAATTATTATAAAATTATATTAATATTAATAAATTATTGTAAAGTCATCTAACTATTAAAAATTAATAATACTTGATATTAAATTAA
The DNA here is from genome assembly GCF_002878395.1 of Capsicum annuum. NCBI lineage: Eukaryota > Viridiplantae > Streptophyta > Magnoliopsida > Solanales > Solanaceae > Capsicum > Capsicum annuum. The sequence continues at coordinate 39,932,115 of NC_061111.1, read as the reverse complement.
TTTGACGTCTTATATGAGATTCACTTAATTTTTTTTTCACAAATATTTTTATAGTAATTTTTCTGTATCACTTCTAATTCGCCATTATAAATCATTTAAGACTTATCTATTTCGTTGCTTCAACCGTGATTTTACTATATCATCTTTAATTAATTAAGCGTGAATGTTGAGCAACTTGGGGTCGCCCTAGCTGCTTCTAGCATAATTTTACTGTATCACCCCTAATTAATTATTATAAGTTATTTAAGTATTATAATATTAATAATATTTAATAAAAGGATAGTTTTCAGAATGACTACTAAGTTCCTTAAAGTTCCACTTATTATTATTTGAAAAAAAGATTTAGCTGCTTCAATCGTAATTTTAATGTATCACCTCTAATTAATTATTATAAGTCATTTACGTATTAAAAATTAATAATATTTACTTAAAAATAAAAATATTTTTGACTTGTCTGCTTCGGTTGGTTCGACTTAATTTTACTATATCACCCCTAATTAATTATTATGAGTCATCTAAGTATTAAAAATTAATGTTAAAAAATTATTATAAAGTCATCTAAGTGTTAAAAAATTAATAATATTTAATAATAAATTAACTTGACTTCTTATATTAAATCCACTTAATTTTTTTTAAAAGTATTTTTTATATTAATTTTATTATATCACTTCTAATTAGTTATTATAATTTATTCAATACATGTCTACTTCGCTGCTTCAATCACGATTTTATTATATCACCCCTTATTAATTATTATGGTCATTTAAGCACTATGCCACTTAAAATGAATTACTCTACTCTATAATAGAAGCGGCAATGTTGAGCAACTTGGGGTCGTCCTGGCTGCTCCAGCTGCCTGCTTCAGCTGCTTCAAACGTAATTTTACTATATCACCCTTAATTAATTATTATAAATTATTTCATTTAAGTATTATAATATTAATAATATTTAATAAAAGGGTAGTTTTCAAAATGACTACTAAGTTCCTCAAAGTTTCACTTATTATTATTCGAAAAAAAAAATTAGCTGCTTCAATCGTAATTTTAATGTATCACCTCTAATTAATTATTATAAGTCATTTACGTATTAAAAATTTATAATATTTAATAAACAAAGACTTTTGACATGTCTGCTTTGGTTGGTTCGACGTAATTTTACTATATCACCCCTAATTAATTATTATGAGTCATTTAAGTATTAAAAATATTAAAAAATTATTATAAAGTCATCTAAGTTTTAAAAAATTAATAATATTTAATATTAAATTAACTTGACGTCTTATATGAGATCCACTTAACTGTTTTCAAAAGTATTTTCTTATATTAATATTGTTATATCACTTCTAATTAGTTATTATAATTTATTCAATACATGTCTACTTCGCTACTTCAATCACGATTTTATTATATCACCCCTTATTAATTATTATGGTCATCTAAGCATTATGCCACTTAAATTGAATAGTTATATATAAGAGGGAGTTTTATGCTTAAGCAGACAGCAAGTCGGCATGCCTGCTTCAGTTGCCTGCTTCAGCTGCTACAACCGTGTTTTTACTGTATCACCTTTAATTAATTATTATAAGTTATTTATGTATTAGAAAATTAATTATATTTAATACAAATAAGTAAAATAAACATTTCTGATATATCTGCTTCAATTGCTTCAACCCTAATTTTACCATATCATCCCTAATTAATTATTATAAGTCATCTAAGTATTAAAAAATTAATAATATTTAATAAAAAAATGAAATAGACATAAAATAATAAATTAACTCTTGATGTTTTAAATTTACTTGACGTCTTATATGAGGCTTACTTAGATTATTTTCACAAGTAATTTTTTATAATTATTATGCTATATCACTTTTAATACATGTCAACTTCGTAGCTTCAATCATGATTTTACTATATCATCCCTAATTACTCATTATGGTTATTTAAGCATTAAAGAAAATTATATTATTAGTATCCTATATAAGAAGTCACAATAAGTAGCTGAAGCAGAATGCTCATGTTCGACATGTCTGCCTCAGCTGTTTCAATCGTGATTTTACTATACTACCCCTAAGTAATTATTATAAGTCATTTATGTATTAAAAAATTAATAACATTTAATAAAAAACTAAAATAGATATTTATAACCTGACTGTTTCAACTGCTTCAATCGTAGTTTTACTAAATTACCCATACTTAATTATTATAAGTCATTTAAGTATTTAAAAATTAATAATATTTAATAAAACAAAGTAAAATAGATGTAAAATGATAAATTAATTTTTGATGTTTTAAATTAACATGACGTTTTATATGGAGCCACTTAAAAAAAATTCACAAGTATTTATTATAATAGTTTTACTATGTCATTTCTAATTAGTAGAATAGAAAAAAATTATAAATTTCAATAATTAAGAACTTGGTATAAAACAATAAAGAATAGAGCAGAAGAGTAGAGAGAATAGAGAGAGTGATTCTTATTTTTTTTCTCTTGAGGAATGATTTATAATGAAGGAAATCCTTCTATTTATAGGGGGAATTTGCCCCAAGTTTCACACTAAAAGAAAAATACATCAAATCCTGAGAGACATCAAATAAATCTTGATAGATCTTGATAGATCATGAAAGACATTCACTATAATTGATATATATCATAACACCCCCTCTTGAATGTCTAACGCATATAGGCTGCCTCATTACAAGCCTTACAAGGAAAACCCAGTGGGACAAAACCTCATAGGGGAAAAAGAGTACAACGCGTATTAACTCCCCCTAATAAGAACATCCTTGAACCTCTGCATTCCGATCTTGTGCACCATCTTCTTGAAAGTTGCAGTTGGAAAAGACTTGGTGAATAAGTTAGCCACATTGTCACTTGAACGGATCTGTTGCACGTCAATATCACCATTCTTTTGGAGCTCATGTGTATAGAAGAGCTTTGACGAAATGTGTTTCGTTCTCTCTCCTTTTATGAATCCTCCTTTAAGTTGTGTTATGCATGCTGCATTATCTTCATATAAAATCATGGGTGCTTTGTCACATTTCAAGCCACATTTTTCTCGAATGAGATATATTATGGACCTCAATCACACACATTCTCGGCTCGCCTCATGAATAGCTATAATCTCAGCGTGATTCGATGAAGTGGCTACAATAGACTGCTTTGTTGATCTCCAAGATATGGAAGTACCTCCACATATGAATATATAGCCTATTTGAGACCGAGCTTTATGCGAGTCAGATAAGTAACCAGCATCAGCATAACCAATAAGATCGAAACTACAATCTTTAGAATAAAATAAGCCCATATCGATAGTCCTCTTTAGATACCGTAATATGTGTTTGATCCCATTCCAATGTCTGTTAGTAGGAGAAGAACTATACCTTGCTAGCAAATTTACTGAAAAGGCAATATCAGGCCTTGTAGTATTTGCAAGATATATTAGTGCACCAATTGCACTAAGATATGGTATTTCAGGATCAAAGAGTTCCTCATTCTTTTGTTGAGGTCGGAATGGATCCTTATTCATATCAAGTGATCGAACAATCATCAGAGTACTTAATGGATGTGCTTCAACCATATAGAATCATTTCAACACCTTTTCTGTGTAGGCAGATTGATGGACAAAGATATCGTTTGTCAAATGCTCAATTTACAAACCAAGGCATAACTTTGTCTTTTTGAGATCTTTCATCTCAAACTCTTTCTTTAGGTAATCAATTGCCTTTTGAAGCTCTATTGGCGTTCCAATAAGGTTTATGTCATCGACATAGACAACAAGTATAACAAACTCCGATGTTGTTTTCTTTATGAAAATACATGGGCAAATTTCATCATTCGTATAGCCTTTTTTAGATAAATATTCACTAAAACGGTTATACCACATGCGTCCAGATTGCTTCAAACCATACAATGATCTTTGTAATCTAATGGAATACATTTCCTGAGGCTTTGAACTATATAATTTTGGTATTTTAAATCCTTTGAGAATTTTCATGTATATCTCATTATCAAGTGATCCGTATAGGTAGGCTGTTACCACATCCATCAAATGCATTTTAAGTATCTCATGGACAGTGAAACTAATAAGATAACGCAATGTTATTGCATCCATAACTTGTGAATATGTCTCATCATAATCAACACCAGGCCGTTATGAAAATCCTTTTGCAACAAGGCGTGCTTTATACCTTTGTATTTTATTTTTCTCATTTTTTCCGCACAAAGACCCATTTATAGCCAACGGGCTTAACACCATTAGGTATGTGAGCTATAGGTCCAAAACCTTCACATTTGGCGAGCGAATTCAATTCAGATTGAATTGCTTCTTACTATTTTGGCCAGTCATTTCTTTGTCAACATTCTGTGACAAATCGAGGTTCAAGATCCTCGCTATCTTGTATGATTTTCGTTGTAACATTATATGCAAAGATATGATCCACTACTATTTCAGATTGATTCAAATTAGTTTTAACATCACTTGAATTTATGGATAGTTCCTCATTTTCTTGAGTCTCAGGCTCATTAATTCCTTCAGGAATATTAACATTGCTCAAATATTGAACTTCTATATGAGGATATTTCGTAGTGTCATCTTGACCATTTATTTTTCTTTTTCTAGGATTTTGATCCTCAGAACCTAATGGTCTGTCATACTTCAAGCGTGCTTTAGATTCATTAGCTATGATACTAGTGAATGGTACTTTAGAAACATCAATTTGAATTGGGACATTCTCTGTAGGAATATGTAATTTAGTGATCCTTTTCAAATCTATAAATGCGTCCGCATTTGATTTGCAATTCTCTGCAGATGAATAATCTTTTGTACTTCTTGCTCATAAATAGAAGCACATGGATCAAGATGAGATGGTGATGAATTTTTTTACAAAATTTCTCTTTTGATGTCACTATTTTCTCCCCCTAATTTTGGGAAAAGTATCTCATCAAACCGGAAATCTGCAAATCGAGCAGTGAACATATCTCCCATTAATAGTTCAAGATAGCGAATAGTAGAGGGTGATTCAAACCCAACATAAATTCCTAACCTTCTTTGGGGACCCATCTTGGTGTAGTTTAGTGGTGCTATAGGCACATATGCACTGTACCCAAAAGTTCTCAAGTAAGATATATTAGGCTTTTGACCCAAAACCAATTGCAACGGAGAAAATTTATGATAATTTGTCAGTCTAAGACGAACAAGTATTGCAGCATGCAAAATTGCATGACCCCAAACAGAAGTGGACAACTTAGTTTTCATCAGTAATGATCTTGCTATCAACTGCAGACGTTTAATTAATGACTCAGCAAGGCCAGTTTGAGTGTGAACATGAGGTACAGGATGTTCCACTCTTATCCCAATCGATAAGCAATAGTCATTAAATACTTGGGATGAAAATTCTGCAGCATTATCAAGGTGAATAGACTTAATTTGATTATTAGAAAATTGAGCCCGTAATCGTATTATTTGTGCCAACAATTTTACAAATGCCAAGTTGCGAGATGACAAAAGACACACATGAGATCATCTAAAAGAAACATCTATTAAGACCATGGAGTATCTAAACGACCCACTTGGTGGGTGAATTGGTCCACAAATATCCCCATGTATGCTTTCCAAGAACACGGGGAACTCAATCCCAACTTTTGTTGACGATGGCCTCACAATCAGCTTGCCTTGATAACAAGCATTACATGAAAATTCACCATTCGAAAGAACCTTCAAGTTCTTTAATGGATGCTCATTTGAATTTTCTATTATCCGCCTCATCATTATTGATCCTGGATGTCCCAGAAGATCATACCAAAGTATGAAAGTATTGAAATCAGTAAACTTCCAGTTTACTATAGAATGTGCCTCAATTGCACAAATCTTTGTCCAATACAGGCTAGAAGATAAAGCAGGAAACTTTTCAACAACACATATCTAGCCAGAGACATTCTTGGTGATACCAAGATATTGAAGATTCATCTCATCAATTGTCTTGATATGATAACCATTTTCACGGACATCTTTAAAACTCATCAAGTTTCTCCGAAACTTGGGAGAGAACATAGCATTATTTATGATGAGTTTAGTTCCCTTGGGAAATATTATAATGGCTTTTCCGAAGCCTTCAATCAAATTAGCACTACCAGAAATTGTAGTAACATTAATCTTGCCTATGTTTAGATAAGAGAAATATTTCTTATCTTTGAATATCGTATGTGTAGTGCCAGAATCAATCAAACAAATATCTTCTTGAAAATTATCCATATCTTCAACCAAATAAAATATATATTAAGTTTTTGTACAAAGTGAAGCTTATAAGAACTTGTTAATCGCAAAAAAATAATATGTCCAAATTTAAAACTTTTGAATATAATATTTGATAAAGAATGTAATATATTATTATTATTATAATTAATAATATGGAACATTAACATATAATAATATAATATTGTTATATTATATTTGTTCAGGACGTGGATATGCAATAACAATATAATATTACTATATTATACTTGATAAAGAACATGATAATATTATTGTATTATATAATATGGATAATTAATGACAATATGTATGTGACATTATAAAAAAAATAGGCAAACAATATGTTAATCAATAGTACTATTATCGCCGTCGTTTTAACATGCAAACAATTTGTCCCTTTTTTTTTTCAGAAACGTGTGGTACTGGAAAAGCAATAGTATTGTTATTTTTTTTCTTTCAACAAAAAAAATGGAAAAATTAAAACTCAATTTAATTTAATAATAAATTAAAATAATGTAATTGATCTAATCAATAATAATCAAAAACTAATAATCATGCAAACAACTACTTTTACATGATTCTTTATTGACTAACTCTTATCAATAAAAATAAAATAAAATTAAAAATCATTCATTCCTTCATGTTTACGGAACCATCACCAATCAAGTGATCAATCTTTCCTTCAGGGTGCTCGTAAAAGTCTGCTACATCCAAGCATGTGATGTCAATATTATTTTTAGAAAGAAAGTTAGCCTCAAGATTTTTCTCTTTCTTCTTTAATGATGCTTGATAAAGATCAACCAAGTTCTTGAGAGCACGACAATCACGTGAATAATGTCCTTTTCTGCCACATCGGAAACAAGTAACTGCTTCACGTTTCTCATCTTTTCTCTTTTTGTTTGATGAATGATTAACACTCGGAACAGGGTTTCTTTCTTGGTCATTGTGACCACGACCACGACCACGTCCACGTCCACGACCAGGGCCGCGGCCTTTTCCACGCCTGGCATGGTGAGCGTGCACATTATTCACTTCAGGGAATGGTGCAGATCCAGTTGGTCGGTTCTCGTGATTTTTCATGAACAAATCATTATTTTGTTCAGCCACGAAAAGATGAGAACTCAGTTCAGTATACTTCTTGAAACCTTTTTCTTGATATTGTTGCTGTAAGAGCACATTCCAGGTATGAAAAGTGGAGAGCGCCTTTTTCATCATATCATTATCATTGACCGTCTCTCTACAAAGTTTCAATTGAGAAGAAATTCTGAACATGACAGAATTGTATCATGAACGGACTTGTAGTCTTGAAATCTTAGATGCATCCACTCATATCGTGCTTTCGGGAGGATGGCCATCTTTAAGTGGTCAAACCTTTCTTTTAGGCTATTCCATAATACGAGTGGATCCTTAGTAGTAAGGTACTCAATTTTTAGAACCTCGTCAAGATGATGACGCAAGAAAATCATAGCCTTAGCACGATTTTGACTAGATGTTGTATTTTCATTCTTTATGGCATCTCCAAGACCCATAGCATCTATGTGGATTTCAGCATCCAACACCCATGAAATATAGTTCTTGCCCGAACTTTAAAGGGCAACGAACTCACACTTCGTAAGATTGTTAGCCATATGGAAAAAGGGAAGAAAAATAATAATACCTTAGCCTTAGCCTTCAAATTTGAGACGGTAGAGTCTCGTGCTGATAACGTGTTATAAAACAATAAAGAATAGAGAAGAAGAGTAGAGAGAATAGAGAGAGTGATTCTTATTTCTTCTTTTGAGGAATGATTTATAATGAAGGAAACCCTTCTATTTATAGGAGAAATTTGCCCCTAGTTTCACACTAAAAAACAAATACATCAAATAGATCTTGATAGACATTCACTATAATTGATATATATCATAACAAAACTTAAATTATTTTAAAAATATAATTGACTATCAATGTCACAAAAGTTAGAGCAAATTAAAATATCATTATGCAAATTTTATCAATCTAAATATAATATTATATGTCTAACTTATAATTTATCAACCAAACAAATAAAACTTTTAATTAAATGATAGAATTATACATAAATAAAATTTTTAAGCCGGGCGTAAGCTGGCTAGTTTTTATAGATAATCGATGCAATTCATATCATTTCACAACCCTTGTTTCCAAACAACAAGAAGAGGGGAAACCACATGGTGTTTCCCATTTGACCAAGTTAACTTTCCAACTTCTACCACAGAGTTTAAAGTTTTCACCGCCAATTTCTCAGCCTTAATTTGGACCATATAACTTTGTTTTTGACCCCTTTCGCTAAATTTCATACTGGTTGGAGTTACCGTTATAATCGTACTTTTAGGATTTGTCACCGACACTGTGTAGGTCGATGGTGCCTCACCAACATGTGTCACAATCCTTGTCACTTGGACTTTTGGTGCTTCCTGCAGTTGCGCCGAATCAATAACTACTGAAATTGCCGGATAATTCAAATTCCACGGTTTATGATCATGCTTCTCTACGCACCTCCCTTGTTTCTTAGAAATCTGTCTAATATCCTTACCACTATAATTAGACGCACATAAAAAGTTCAAATAATCATCAACTGTTATATCATATACCAACCCAGGCTCAACAGCCTTTTCTGGATCTACGTGTCCCGCACCCATATCTAACGTCGTTGAAATGTTATTGGATTTTTCATCCAGTAATGGATTGCCTTCTTGATCTTGGGTGTATGCTGTTGTCATGAGAGCTGAGCGGATCATTGCTGGTGACCAGTACGGGTGAGCTCCTTTGAGTAAAGCTGCTAAACCGGATATATGTGGACAAGACATAGATGTTCCCGAAGCAATATTGAATTGTGTACGGCGCGTATCAGATGATAGCTCAGTAGGTGCCACGCCATCCGGCCAAGCAGCTAAGATATTCACTCCAGGTGCAATCACATCCGGCTTGAGAACAAAAAATGACTCAGCGCTAGGTCCTCTTGACGAGAAAGATGCAACTACAGGGGCCGGTTTTACCCCAACTCGAGTTTCGTAGAAAGTCATAGTGGCTGTTGGATTGTCGTTGGAGTTAATGTAGTCATGAATGAGGATACCGGCCGACTCGGTCACATCGAGACCAGGGATCAAGTGTGCATCTGCAATTAGGCCTTCTCCCATTGGGGCTACATTTGTTACAACGACTCCAACACCACCGGCATCCTTCACGATCTCTCCTTTCGACACTCTTGGAGTGCCCCCGCGATCACAGACTACAATCTTCCCATGCACACTTTCTTTATCTAGAGAATCCGGCATGCATGTTGCTGCAGAGAAGCTACTAGAATGCCTAGCACCATTTCTTAAACCCACTGAAGAATTTCCACCATATACTAAGGGTAAATGATGAAAATTGTCATGTAAAGGATCACCTCTATATAACGACGCGCCAGTGATTCTCTTTCCATTTCCAAGGACAAGATCAGCAGGAAACTTTCTATCAATTGTGCTAGCTCCCACAGTTGTAATCCATGGAGCTACATTCGTCACCGTCATTGATCTTGGACCTTCGTTGCCTGCTGATGCAGAGATAAAAACGCCTTTCTCCATTGCTCCAAAAGATCCTATCGCTATGGGATCGAGATTGTAAGGAACAGCACTACCACCTACGGAGACTGAGATGACATTGACACCATCATCCACAGCTTTATCAAATCCCGCTAAGATGTCAGAATCCATGCAACCTCTTTTCCAGCAAACTTTGTAGGCAGCAACACGAGCCTTGGGTGCTATACCGACAGCAACCCCTTTAGCAAATCCTAGTAAAGAAGCATCCCCGACGGCTCTGCCAGCTGCAGTGGACGCTGTGTGCGTTCCATGCCCATCAGTATCTCTGGGGGACTCTATGTCAGTAGAGGAATTTATCCTCCCCATTTTTGCAACGTAGCCAGATGTAAAGTATCGGGCTCCGATAATCTTTTTGTTACAGTTAGCTTTTGTAAAATTTTGCCCTTGGGTACACTCTCCTTTCCAAAAGGATGGAATTGGTCCCATGCCTTGATCATGAAAACTTGGATGTTCTGGCCATATACCCGTATCGAGCACACCGATTACAACATTAGAACCAAAATCAGACTCAGTTACAAGATTAGACGTCGGAGAAGCTGATAATAAATCCAACCCCAGAAAGTGAGGTGAACGAGTGGTATGAAGTTGGCGAAGCAGGTCGGGTAAAACTGAGAGAACGCCATGGCGACTTTCCAGTTCTTGGGCCTCGTCTGCAGTGAGTCTTGTGGAGAAGCCATGGAAAACAGTTCTGTACACATGAAGGAACTCCTCTTGATCAACATCAGTAGTAGTGTCGGATTTAAGAGGAATATTCCTACTTAGGCTTCTGAGGGTGGAACTATACCAGTGTTCAACATCAGAAAAAACAGAAGGTTTCAAGTCATTTTGGACTCTAATAATGTATGATTGCTTATTTCCGATGGTTGTATTAGCGTTAGTGAGTACTAAAAAGAAAGTATAAGTGAGAAACAAAACATCATGAAGAGGGTGACATCGACGACCCATTTTGTCTTAGTAAAGGAAAGAGATTACAGTTTCTATACTTGGGTATACAGCTATATATATACACATATAAGATCTCCGGAGTATGAGAAAAGAGTTAGAAATTGAAAAGAAAACGTCTACTGCCTGCAAGCTTAGCATGACGAGAGATGAGGACAAAAGCATGAACTTTCCTGGTAGCTAAAATTTTTCTTTCTCAATGAGAAAGTGGAGAATCTTTTCTTTCTTCTCCTCTCTCTTACCCTTTATCACTAGAGTTTTTTTTTTTTTTTTGAAAATAAAAAATGTAATCACTAGAGTTCGGAACATAGATGGAAAAAAGTTCTAAAGAAATCGAATTAAAATATGAAAAAGAAAACTCACTTTCTTACATATGATGCACATTTTGTCTTCTATATACAAAGGTAAACAACATAAATACCAACAGTTTGTCATGTAATTACTCTTTCTCTCCATTTTTATATTAATTACTTAATATTCCGAATATGATACATAAGTTTGATTCGAACACATAACCGATAGATATATAATTACCAAACTAATTTACTATAAAAAAAGAAAATAATGATATGAGATTAAATGATAGAGCAATTAATGAGATTTTGATTAAGATATGTCTCTTGAATCCCTAAAAATTAATAATAACTTCATAATTAAAATTTGAATCACCATAATTAACATTCTCCAATCATAATTCTCCCAAAAGCTCTAAAATCAAAATGTGCATAAAATACAAAACTAAATCAACAAAAAATGTCAGAAAAACTTATACGTACCTAATCCAAAACATATAATTGATGATGATACATAAGATATAACGTGTAGTTTTAGATGAACTATAAATACAATACATATGTATCAGTTATACCCAATATTTTGAATATATCAGTTGCAAAATAATTCATAACAATTTCAAAATTTAGTATGTATCAAATATAATGATATATCTTTTAAAAATTGATTTATGCATCATAATAAGTATGTTGAATGTATTAGGTGTAAGCTAACCCAAATTACATGCAATTTCTTATTATGTATCATAAAATAATGCAATATGTCGTTAAAATCAGATATATGTCCTCGGCAAGTTAATGTATCAGGTTTACAAGAATCAAAACACATATAAATATTAATATGTATCAGAAAGCCTGCAATGTCCTCAGTAAAGTGAATGTATCATATATTAAAAAAGAACCTAAATCACATATAAATTTCAGTATGTATTCGAAAGCATGCAATATCTCAGTGCATTAAACTTATTTACCGGATTCACTTCAAAACATGTAATTTATACCTTTGATAAACTGTTTCTTTTTGTAACTTGCTTTCTTTTCTACTCTGTAGATACAACAATAGATTTTATGACAACATACTCGGATAAATTTGAAAAAAAAAGTTAATGGAGATTTTTGAAAACAAATTAACACGATTGTTAATGAAAAATTTGAAAATTTGAAAAAAGTAAATTATGATTGTAAATTTGAAAACAAATTTGTAAAAAAGTTATGAAAAAAAATTAACCTCCAAATAAATCTGAGGAAAAAAGTTAATGAAGGTTGTAATTGGAAGTTGAAATTTGAATATGTTGAAGTAGTGGATGATAAGTTGATAACACGATTGTAATTGTTGAATTGATAAATTTGTCGGATATTTTATCATGATTTTGGGCGAGTTTTAAGGAGCAGGAGGCATAAAAATAGGATGATTTGTAATGTATCAGCAAATATTAGGGTTTTGTGAGTTAAAAGAGATTTTTGTAATATATTTAATAAGATGGTATTTAAAGTAATATAGAAAAGTAAGGTGTTGACTTATGTAATTTTATGAATTATCATTCCCCGTTAAATGTTGTTATTCGAGGCCTTTTTTAAAGAATTACACAATTGTGTCATGCAATCCAAACATTCTCACATTCAGGGATTTTTGCTTCTCCATACCGATTGTTCTAAACTTAGTATAGTAAATTTATATCTTTTGCAACTTTTAAATAAGAAAAGAAGACAAATTACCTAAAAAGATTACTAGAATTTTGAAGTGCTGGCGAAATACTTTATTTTTCAAAGTTCTAATTATAATGACGTACCCCGTGCGTTTCTAAAAATATTTTAACTTCTTAAAAAGATTCTACACAAATAAAAATTTAGTAATAGAAAAATTTAAATAATTCTAAAGCGGAATAATAAATAAACAAAGTAAAAATGAGAAATTCTTATACAACAAAATATCATAATTAAACAAAACTAAAATAACGTGCTCGCTTAATGTGTGAGAAAGCTCTATAGTAATAGTCGACATATTTTATTAAATAATTTGTGTTATTTATAATTTTAATATTTTTTGTGATTATATTTTAATATATTTAATTACGGCTATATACCTCATATTTTCCGTTTATTCTTTCATGAGTTTGAGTCACAAGTTCCTGCCTTTTTCTCCAACAAGATCATTCAGTAACAAGAAAAGACGGAAAAAGATAGGGGAAATGATAGAAACGACACTGTAAGATAAACTATTTTCATAAAAATAAATATGAAATTTAAATTCTACTTTCAAGCCTTTTTAATTTACCGGCTTGTTCTATACCGTTTCTACACACCTTCTATACAGTTTCTATACATATCTTATACATATAAATATTCTATACGAAAATTATACAGTTTTGATACACAATTTATACAATAACTGTACATTTTTTTTATATGTTTTATACAACAATTATATAATTTTCATATATTTTCTATATTTTTTTATACATATACATATTTGATAGAACTATATATTCTATACATATATCTTATATAGTACATATTCTATTTAATAATTATATCGTTTTTATATAATTTAATTATTATTTCTAAACAATTAAAAAAAACAGAATATTTGATTAGTTAAAAAATTTATAGCAAAAAAAAATTAAAATATTTTTAAAAGGATCGAATTACCCAAGTTGAATACTGTATCAGTAATATATATAGCCTGTATCAGTATTGTATATAGACTGTATATGAACTACGTAGGCTAAAATGATTCAAATCAGGAAAATGCTATAAAGCGAAAATAATATATCCAACTGGTTATTGTTTTAAAAAATGCTATAGAATGTCCTATTTCAAAAAGAATATGTAACGATCCAAATTCCTGAACGATGACAATTCGAAGGATGACTCTTTTCACCGATTTTATAGTAACTCTTTCTCCGATTTTACTCTGATGTAAAATATTTCCTAGTTTATAATTATCCACATGCATATAATGTTTTCCCCAATAGCAGGAACTAATTTTTGTCAAAAATATTTCGGCTAGAATTTGGAATATTTTGTCCAGAATTTAGAATAAGAGTATCATTTATTGTGGAGAAAATGGTCAAATACCCCAACCTTTACCCTAAATTCCAACTACATACTTCTTCTTCTTTTATTTTTCTTCTTCTTCAATGGCATAATGAATCATATGGAATTCACACAATATGTAATCTTATCAAAATCAAATCAACAATTAATGTCCAAAAAATATTTGATTTTCACAAAATGACGTCACGACAGTGATGGCGTCGGAAAATTCAAAATTCCGGTGACTTTATTTTCCAATCTGAATTGATTCAACATTCTCACATAATTCGAGTTCTTGGATGCTATTGGAGAAGAAGAAGAATAAAAAAAATGTCATTGATGAGTTCTTAGATGCCATTGAAGAAGAAAAAAAAATTAATTGTCATTGATAGGTTCTTGGATGCCATTGAAGAAGAAGAAAAAAATTAATTGCCATTGAAGAAGAAGAAAATTTAATTGTCATTGATGGATTCTTGGATGCCATTGAAAAAGAAGAAGAAAAATTGAAGAAGAAGAAGAATTGCAGAAAAAGAAGAAAAAAAAATTAATTGTCATTCTTGGATGCCATTGAAGAAAAAGAAGAATTGGAGAAGAAAAAGAATGGAAGAAGAAGAAATGAAGAAAAAGAAAGAAAAATAATAATTAAAATTATATATGTTTATTTAAAGAAATATTAAAAATAAATTTTTAATAAAATATTTTCATTCTCACTCTCTTTAAAGAGATTGAAACACACTCGGGTAATAATTTCATTTTAAAATAGTTCAGAAGAGTTATACGACCTTTTCAAAGTATAAGTGTGTAGTTGAAATTTGGGGTTATTTGATCATTTTGTCATTATTGTGTAATCACTCTTCTACTTTGGATATAATAGTTATCGTATTATTGCAACAAAAACAAATATGAAAACATGCACTCCGTCATTTAGTGTTTGATGGTATACAAAGTCTTAATTTTTTTTTATTTTTTTAAATAAGTTGTGGTCTAAAATAAATAATAATTCTGAAATTTTTATATACTTATTAGAAACACGATAATTTTTGAAATGAATTTTATTTCAAAACACAACAATTTTAAATCAACTTCTATTAGGTCAATATTTTTAATCATAATTTTATGTTCACGTTGAAACGCCTAGAAATTGAGGACAAGAAAAAAAGAAAGAAAAAGGTAGAGGCTTTTTGATGTGAAAATGGCCAAAAATATTTTTGTCGTTATGTTGGGCTATTCTTCTTTTTTCCCTTAAAAGGAGGTTGGAGTCATTTGGAGAAAACATACCTAAAGAGGTAAAAAAGCGTCGTCAGCATTGGTTTGTATTTCAGGGAAAGAGCTTGATGGCTAGTGTAACGTCAAAATTGGCAGTATTCATATAGTATCACGTAACCATTTTACATCAGCTTTGAAATCTTAGCCCATACACAGGCATAATAACAAAGTCCTCAAAATTTTCAACGTACTAGAAAATATCTGTGTTTGAAGGTTTTTGAATATAACTCAAAATTATACTTCGAGTTTGACTATAAATTCTCAAATATTTTTAAAAAATTAGATGTTAATGAAGTTTGAATGGAAATTTCAAAATATTTCATTTTTTTTTTTTAAAATTATGCCTCATTTTCTAAAGGAAAAAATTAAGAAATATGAATTATTCTCGTAAATTCTAAAAAACTAAAAAAAATATTCAATTGAACCAAACAAATGTACTAGGTAAAATAGGCATCTTGAAAAATCAAGTAGGATAAAAGAGAGAGAATGTGGTTATTGTTCAAAATTGAGGAGGAAGTTTGATTTTTAAAGCAAAATTAGGAGTGAAAGAATTGGAGAGATTGATTCTTACTCTCTATGTGTATTCCAACACATATGTTACAATAAGTTTAAATACAAGTATAATACAAGAGTCCTAAAGGGAGAAGAAACATAACAAAGGTTATCAACTATAGTATTTATCTCTAACTTAGTAGTTATCCTAACACACTCCTTCAAGTGCAACTGTGGATTGACCACAATAAGCTTGTCGCGCAGGAACAAAAATTGTTGAACAAACAAACTTTACACCAATGTATCAGCCACTTGGTCTAAAGAGCTAATATAACCAACTTCAAGATCCTTTGAAGCAACTTTCTCTCTGACAAAGCGAAAAATCTAACTCAATATGCTTCGTACGAGCATGAAAGACAAAAATAACAGTTATATATATAGCTGATATATTATCACACCATAATTTCGGAGTAGCAAGCAAAGGGACATGTATTCTTGGAGAAGTTGTTGAATTCAGGTAAGCTCAGTGATTGCAACAGTCAAACCTCTATATTCAGATTCATTACTGGAACAAGCAACAACTGGTTGCTTCTTCGAGGATCAAGAAATCTGATTAGGACCAAGGAAAATACATTATCCATATGTAGACCTTCTATCATCCAGCTAGCCAGCCCAATCCGCATCGGTAAATCCATTAAGGATGAGCCTGGAAGTTGCTTCTTCGAGGATCAAGAAACCATATTAGGACCAAGGAAAATACAATATCCATATGTAGACCTTTTATCATCCAGACAACCAATCCAATCCACATCAGTAAATCCATTAAGGATGAGCTTGGAAGAACACCGAAGATGAAAGCCATGAATTAAAGTACCCTTCAAATAACGAAACACATGTTTCATAGCTTGAAAATGAGCTAATGTCAGAGAGTGCATAAACTGACAAAGTTTATTAACACAAAATGACACATTTAGGTTAGTAATACAATATACTAAAGTGTTCCAACAAGGCTGCGATACAATGCAAGATCAGAGAAGGGTTCACTATCATTTTTATAGAGCTACAAACCACCTACCATACTTGTTGATATAGGTTTCCCCCCTTCCATGTTAGCACACTGGAGGAGGTCACAAATATACTTAGACTGAGAGAGAATCAAACCCGAGCTTGTTTAATTAACTTTAACCACTAGAAAGTAATGGAGCATGTCCAAGTCCTTTAAAGAAAAGCTAGTTGAAAGTTAACAAATAAGATCATTGATAAAAATCTGAAATTTTCCTGTAATGATCAAGTCGTCAACATATACCAAAATTAATGTGAATATTCTATGAGAATTATGTATAAATAGAGAAGTATCCAACTTTGATTAAATAAAACCCACATGCAATAAAGTTGCATGTAATTTATCGAACAAAGACTTAGGAGTTTGCTTGAGACCATATAGAGCTTTATGAATGCAACAAACATGTGTGGGATACTGATGATCAACAAACCCAGAAGGTTGCGTCATGTAAACTTCCGCTTGCATTTCACCATGAAGAATATCATTTTTAACATCAACTTGGTGTAAGGACCAACCATTAGATAAGACCAAAGTTGATACCACTTGTATAGTTGTGAGTTTTACCGCTAGACTAAACATTTCATGATAATTAATCCTAGCTTTTTGATTGAACCCTTTGCAACTAGACGAGCCTAATACAGCTTAGTGGAACCATTCAGGTTGAGTTTAACTTTGAAAACTCATTTAATTCCAACAATGTTAGTTGCATTAGATGCAGACACTAGAGTCCATGTAATATTCTGAATGAGAGTATTGTATTTCTCTTGTATAGCTTTTCTCCAATTAATGTCTCTATTGTCTTGAGTGAAACAAGATGACTCAGAAGGTAAATTGAAAGTAGGGAGAGGATACATGGTAGAGATATTTGCACTAGGATGATAGGTTTTGGCTTTATAACGAGTTAGCATATGGTGAGGAACAAAAAAGGAGGCGGTACCTTTGGACTATAAAGTCGAAATTTGGGATGGAAGCTACACCATGATTGCTAACGGAGGTAAATCAACTGTGAGATTTAGAGCAAGTAGTGAAATAGAGAAAGCTGAAAGTGATGCAGGTAAAGTTGGGCTACTATAACAAATAGGAGTAGTAGATGGCAGCAAGGACGTGTTTGTACCAACAACTAAAGATGACGAACCTGAAGGTGAAAAATTAGTAGTAGAAGTGCATGGGGAAACCACATGTAACGTATAAGTGCTATAGGGCGAAGAAGACTCCATTGGTGCATTTTTATGTAGCATTATAAAGGAAAACTTTAACTCATCAAATACTACATGACAAAAAATATACACACAATCAGTAGGAATATGCAGATACTTATAGCCTTTGTGGTTTGGACTATATCCTAAAAGATACATTGAGATGATCCAAAAGCAAGCTTATTTGAGTTATAGGGTATGAATTGCAAGCACAACCAAACACTTTTAAGAAATTATAATCAGGAACTTTGTTGTATGACTTCTCAAAAGGAGAAAAATCCTGAAGGATAGGATTAGGCATACAATTGATGAGATATACTGCAGTAGAGAAAGCATCATCTAAAAATAGTAGAGGTAACAAAGCATGCATTAATAAAGTAAGACCAATCTCAATAATATGGAGATGTTTGCATTAAGCAAAGCCATTTTGTTCATAAGTATGGCAACAAGATATTCGATGGACTACACCAACTTGTTCAAAAAATTTAGAGCACTTTTGATATTCACCACCCAAATCTGATTGAATCACTTTTATTCTGTGTTCAAAGTAATTTTTAATTTGTAATTTAAAATGCAAAAAATTAAAATAAACTTCACTTTTAGTTGCCATGGGATAATACCAAGTGAATTTTGTACAATCATCAACAGGAACATAATAACGGAATTTATTGCTTGCTAAATAAGGAGCAGGACCTCATAAATCAGAATGAACTGAGTCCAATGGAGATAAGGAAAAGGAAGAAGAAATAAGAAAAGGTTGTTATGGCTTTTGCCTTGCTAACAAGATGAACAAACACTAGAACTTTTATTGATTTGAAATGGTAAGCGGAGCATTTTAACAACACTCTAAATAATTTTATTTGAAGGATGTCCTAAATGATCATGTCAAACATCGGAAAAAGATTTAGACACAAAAACTACTTGTGCTTTATTTGAAAAATGCCGATGAGATCTTCTAGAGGAGAAAATTATGTAGAGGCCATTTTCAAGTCTTCATCGTATCAGTAGCTTCCCCGTTGCCTGATTCTTCACAACACAAAAATGAGGATGAAATTCAAAATAAACATTATTATCAATAATAAATTGAGTCACGCTTAATAAAATCTTAGTAATCTAAGGCACATATAAAATATTTTTAAGATGTAAGACTTTAGAAGAATACATCAATTTTGATTCACCAATATGAGAGATATTCAAACCTGTTCCATTACTAACAAGAATCTGATTTATCTGCTATAGTAGCCTTTAAGAGTCAAATTATTGAGATCGTTAGTAAAATGATTAATAGATGATGTGCGGGCTTGATGCTAGCATATTTAAGGCTTTTAACTCGGAATAATTGTAAATTCTTAAGCAACTTTTGTGGTTTTTGATTATTTTCTCTGTGATAGTACAGGTGAGCTATGATGTATGAAAACCAATGACAACTGAGTCAAAAGAGATAGATTTTGCGTAAGAAGCCATGAAGAGTACAGTTGACGACTTGTCTGATAAGTTGTCAACTTTGTGAATAGCCGTCAGGAATATCGTCAGCCTAAGGTAGTGTATAGGATTTGCAGTGAAGAGTTGATGACATTGTCTGATATATCGTCAACATCCTGATAAGTTGCCAGGTATTGTCATCAGCCGAAGGTAGCAACACGTGAAATATGACGATGAGTTGACGACATATCTGATAAGTCAACAACATCCTGATAGGCCGTCACATGTTCTCGTCACCTGTGGGAGGGAAAAAGCTGTAATCTGTGATTTACTTCCAAAATTAGGCTGAGTATTTAAGACATAGAGAAGGGTTTTCTAGGGCATCTTGAACTTCATGACTATTTCAGTTTTCTCTCCAGTTTTTGGTTGGAACATTACAATTCCCTTTTTGGAGATTATTAATATATTTTTCTTGGGATTTCTACTGTGATTGTGAAGGATAAACAACTATTGCTAATCATTAGTTTATAAGTTATCATCCATCAAATTATGAATGCAATTTGTACTGTTGCTATTTACATCATGAGTAGCTAATTTCCTTAACCCAAATTGTGGGATCTATGGGTTTGGTTTTGTAATATCACTAGTGGGTCAAAATTCGTGAGCTTTTAGGGACTTCTGGATAATTCCTCTGTTGTACACGTTATCTATTGGTTGCATATGATAAATTATGCCTAACTAGTGATTTTCTTGAAATAAGAAATCAAATCTAGTGGGAAATGAATTATCTACAGGGACTTGGAAGCATTAAACTTCCATATAATAATTAACGTTGTAACAAGGTAAATTTACCTGATAAAATTTGGTTCATTAATATGAATTCCCTAAGTTTGAAATGATTAGGTAATTGAATGACTAAATAGGTTGAGAGATATTTAGGCATTGCTCCGATACAAATGATCTATTACTCCTATCTGTAACAAGAATCTTGAATCTCTACTAGTGTATGTCAAGCACCAACACCCATAGTGAACACTATTCTGGTTTCTTCCATAATATTAACTTGAAACACTAAAATATTGGTAACGAGTGATAAACTTGAAGTGAGAAATAACTACCTGTTTAATCTTGAAAACTCCAATTTATCGGAAACTTCTAACTATCAGTTGATTGACTCACGAATAACTTAATTTAACACCATATTCCCTGTGGGATTCGACCCCAACCTAGTTGAGTTATATATTTGACAACGACCACTTACTCTCTTGTAAGAGAGGTGTAATTTGGGCGTATCAAATTTTGGCACCGTTGCCGGGGAAGACAGTTGTCAATTAAGTTTATATGTACTAATTAACTGTTAGTCAGGTTTCCTAATTTTACTTTTATTTGTTGTTTTTGTTATCTACAGGTTATTTAGTGTGTATTCCAAGTACACAAAGTTTAGGTGAACCGTTATTACCAGTACATTCGAAACCTCAGTTGATCGGTCGAATGGCAGACCCACAAGAAGCAGAAAGACTAGCCGCTTTAGTTAGGGCTCAAGTAAATCAACAGAATGTAGATAACCCAGGTTGGGTACTAAATCCAGATAAAGAGGACTTGAGAGATGAAGAATTGCTGAATCCTGCCAACCCAAGGTGTGCAGAGAATGTAGCCACACCGGTGAGCAGGAATATAAATAGAAATCATCTGTTTCAAGTAAGATTGGATCGCCAACCTGTGCAGTATGATCAAAATAATGATGACGATGAAATTGATGGAGCTGGTGCTACTGGAGCTATTATTCCTCTACCTTTAGCACCAGGAGCAAAGTTCAATATTACCAGTACAATGATTCAACTCCTCCATCTGAAAGGGTTGTTCAGTGGACTCCCGAGAGATGATTCCAATATGCATTTAGTGAACTTTGTCACTATTTGCAAGTCCTTTGATAACCCAGGAGTGGGACAAAATGCCATTCATCTACTTTTATTTCCATTGTCCTTGTTTGGGGAGGCAATATTGTGGCTTAATGAGCTGATGCCTGATTCTATAACCAACTGGAGAAAGTTGAAAGTAGATTTTCTAGAAAGGTTATTTTCGCCTTCCAGGAGGGTACAGTTGAGGGATGAGATCAGTAACTTTAGATAGATCCCAATCGAAGCTCTTCATGAGGCATAAGAGAGGTTAAAAAAGAAGCTGATGTAGTGGCCGAACCATAATATGATAGATATTCACCTGATGGAGATTCTTTATTGGGATTTAACTCTATTACTAAGCCAATTGTTGATAATTCCGTAGGGGGATCATTTGTGGATCTCACTTTTCAACAAGTCTCTGAGATGCTGGATCGGATGACCAAACAAAGTAGAGCTTGGCATACCAGGGATTCTATGGTAGAAAGACCTACTATGTCTATTGGCATGACTGCAGAACAATGTAAGAAAGAGAAAGAACGTGATCAAGACATGACACACTTGAAAACGCAGATGGATTTGCTAACCAAGTACTTATTATCTGCTAAGACTGAAAAGGTGAAAGTGGTTGCATCCTAAGGTAAAAAGGACTCTGATTCGAAAGAAGAGGCAAATTATTTGAATAACCAGGGGGATTTCTGAGGCAATAGCTAAGGAAATCAAGGTTGTAGGTAAACTATTTAAATAACCAGAGGGTTTTCAAGGCAATAGCTAAGGAAATCAAGGCCAGACTTATTATGACAAAGTTGGATATAAGGATCGAGATCAAGGAAACTGGAAGAGCAAAAATAATAGAAATGGGCTATATGTACCTCCCGGTAGCAGAGATAATGCTGTAACTAGCTCTGGACAGATATCCATGAAGGACATGATGGAGAAATTATTAAAGGAAGTTGAGGCTACCAACTCTGGGGTGACTACCATGAAGATCGATTTGTCCTCTATGAGTCAGTTGGTAAACTCGCATTCCACTTCGATCAAACAGTTAGAATAACAAATGAGCCAACTTTCTGCAGCATTGAATCAGAGAAAGAGTGAAACACCGCCAACTGATACAATTTAGAACCCTCAGAATATTAGTTCGTGTATGGCCATTACTACACGGAGTGGTAAGTTTTTATTGGGCCCTTTTATGGGCAAAGCTGTGAATGATGAGGTGATCGAAGATGATGTTGAGCTTGAAGAAAGGAATCCAGTAGATTCTAAGAAGAGGGATGGCATTGATATCCCTTCTGATCACCAGCAAGTTGATGAGTTAAAAAGGGGGAAAGAGAAGAAAAAGAAAGTAGTGGTTAATATTCTCCCAAAACCACCTCCTCCCTTTCCTTAGAGATTGAAAAAGAAGGCCGATGATATAAAATTTAGTAAATTCATGGCAATATTAAAGCAACTGACAGTGAATGTGCCTTTAATAGAAGCACTTGAACAAATACCAGGATATGCTAAATTTATGAAGGATCTTGTGATGAAGAAAAAAGTAGTGAGCTAAGAACCGACGGACAATCTCCATCACTGTAGTGCTATTTCTACAAGGTCCTTGGTACAGAAGAAAATAGATCCAGGAGCATTCACTATTTGTTAAACGATTGGGTCTTTGGAACTTGCTAAGGCCTTATGTGATCTGGGAGAGAGCATCAATATGATGCCGCTAGCTGTTTATAAAAAGTTAAGCTTGGGAGATCCAACACCCACTAACATACGACTTGTGATGGTGGATAGGTCAGTAAAATGACCTGTTGGTATTTTGTATAATGTGTTGGTGAAGGTGGCTAGCTTCATATTTTCTGTAGATTTCGTTGTTCTGGATTGTGAGGTGGACTTTGAGGTGCCTGATGTGTGAGTAGATGCTAACCCATTTGAGGCTTTTAATTGAGGATAATCGTAAGGTATTAAGCAACTTTTGTCTATTATGATCATTTTATCTTTAATTTTGCAGTAGAAGCCAAGATGCAAGAGAACCAACAAGGATAGAAGCAAAAGAGTTGAAATTTGAAGTAAATAGAAGAGAAGTGTTGCTGATGACATTCCTGATAAGTCGTCAGCACTCTGATAAGTTATTAGCTTCATCGTCAGCCTTAGACAGAGATTAGTTTTCGGCTGGAGTTCATAACGACATTCCTAATAAGTCATCAGCCCTATGATAAGTTATTACAGACACCGTCAATCTTAGACAAAGAATAGACCTCAGCTGAAAGTTATGATGACATTTCCCGATAAGTCGTCAAAGAGTTGATAAGTTGTCAGGTTTCATTATCAACCTTAAGTAGGAAGTGCTAAAACTGAAGAAGGAGCTGATGACATTTGTGATAAGTTGTCAGACTTCTGATAAGGTGTCACGAATGTCGTCACTTAATTTGAGAAATCTTTTAACTCTGTGATTTTGTTTCCATAATTAGGGTAAACTATTTAAAGCATAGTTTAGGATTTTCTAAAGGGTGGGGAACCTGTTTTGGGACATATGTATTTTGTCATTTTTCTCTCTAGTTTCTTTGCTTGAAAAATAATTAACTTTGAAGAGATTTTCATCAATATTTTGGGATTTCTATTATGATCTAATTTGACAATCACTAGTTACTATTCATCTTATGGTAAGTTCATCTTTTAAATTATGAATACATCTAGTTGTTTTGCTTATTACATTATGAGTGGATAAATCTTTTAAACCCAAATTATGGGATTTATGGGTTAAGTCTTGGTAAATGCTATGTGTTTAAGATTCTAAAGGTAATAGGACTCCTTGATAGTTCTGAGTTGCAAACGATAGATAACACCTGCTTTGATTTGCTTGAGATAAGAAATCAAATATAGTAGGAAGTGAATTATAGACAGGGACTTGGAAGCTACCAACTTTCCATTTAATAATTAAGGCTGTAACAAGGTTAATTAACCTGAGGTAAAGTCTGGTTAGTGAATATAAATTCCCTAAGTCCGAGAGGATTAGGTAATTAAATGCTTAAGTAGGTTGAGAGACATTTAGGCAGAACTTCGATAAAGACAATCTGTTGTTCCTACCTATCGTGAGAATCTTGAATCACTATTAGCATATGTCAAGTACGAAAACCCATAGTGAACATAATTTTGGTTTTCCATAAACTCTTGATTACAAATACTGAAACTAAAGTGACCAACAATTATTTGCTAATCTCCAAAACCCCCATTTTATCTTTTCGTGTCAGTTGTTTGAATCTAACTTGTAGCTTTAGTTTCAAACTAGTTTAATCGCCAATCACATTATTCCCTATGGATTGACCCCGAGTTCAAAGTTGGGTAAATATATTGACGACGACCGCCTTGCACTAGATTAACGTGTAAGTTGACCATTATAAAAAATGGCGCCGTTGTCGGGGAACAATTTAGCATATTGAGTTGGTTTGGAATTTTAGCCTACTTGCTTGAATTCAAACTTGTAAATATTTATTTTTAGTTTTCTTTTATTTCTTGTGTTAGGTAGATTTTTATTTTAGTTTACTTATTACTATGGTATCGTGGAATGAACATGAGCTTGGTGGTCGGAAATCTTATCTTGATGATCCATGTCCATATTGCGATGGACCTTACTTTTGGCAAGATTGTATATATGCTTCCCGGAGAGAGATGTGTGCACCATCTCCATCCTACCGGGAGTATTATTGTTCTTTATGTGGTGGTCAAGATGGACATTGGGGTAATTGCCCAAATGCCCCCTCCCCGTATTGCACTAACCCAAATTCTAGTCCTTCTTATGAGATTTATAGGTCTTATGTTCAAGAAAAGAAAGAACGAAATACTGGGAAGAGTGGCATTGAAGCTATGTTTCAACGAATGTTGGGCCTCCAGAAAGAAATGTATGATATCATATGTGATATGCATTAAGACATGAAACCAATCATTTATGTTGAGATGGATATAGAGGTCAATCATTCAAAGCATTCTTCTATATTATGTTTAGATAATATCTTATCTGTAGAATCATTTAAAATAATAGAAGAGTGTGAAGATAAGGAGCAAGAACCCTAAATTGATGTTGAGCTTGATGATGAGAACCCTCGGTGACTTCCCAACCAACCAAACAAACTATGATAGATGATGCCAAGATTGAGAAAATGGTGCTAGAGGCAAGAGAAGAAACTAAGCCACTCTCTTATAAAGACTCTAGCCCAATTTGGGGTGAAGAGGTCAAGAAGGATGAAAATCCAAAATTAGGGAGAAGACCTCACGCGAATCGCTTTTCAACCTTATGCATGGTGGATGTGATGAAAGTCAAATCACCCAAGCAAATGGTGAATTTTGGAAATGGGGATAAAAATTCCTATATTTTAGAGTTTGTCTTTTCGAAAGGGTATAATACAACCCCAATCTTGAAGGCCAAGAAGCTTAAAGTTCGATGTCCATTTAGTGTCTTTTTAAGATTCTCACTGGCACACATGAAAGTTCTATGCAAAATTGGGCAAGCGGTTCAAGTCTTCGAAGTGGCGTGATAGAACTTTTCTTATCACGCTCTCACATTTTCCCAATGCACCTAAAAGATATAAAGATAAAAAGATGGGCAGATGATTCAAATCATCTAAGTTAAGGGATAAAGGATGAAGCACTTTCAAGGTATCTTGATGAATTCTGAGTAGTCAAGATAACTTGGTCATACCACGATATTAAATCAGGCGTTGCTTGGGAGGCAACCCAAGGTATTTTATTGTTTGTATTTGTATTATGTGATTGACATCATATCTTTGCACCCATGGTGCCACAAGTATGTTTCTAACTCTTTTGTTTTGGTTTAATGCATTGGGGACATTGCATGATTTTAAGTTGAGGAAGGGGCTACTTGTGGGTATTGATGTTCTCTTAGGGTTTTTGTTGCCGTGCCTCTTTTCCCCAGAATCTTATTCCTAGTAGAGCCAGCATATTTAGGCGTATTGTGATTTGTTGTAAAATATTGTAGTTGACTAGGAGAAATATAAGTACCTTAGGCAGTTAACATGTTTTTGTTGATTTTTGAACACCTCTCTAATGGTTTGTTTTATAACTGTGTGATATGCATTTATGTGTGACCAATGTGCATCTTGTTATGGCATTAGTACTAGTGACATTATAATCACTGCTAATAATTACATGAACCGAATGGGTAGTAGCTTGTGATGTACTTTTGTGCCATGTGTGTGTGAGATACTATCTAGTTTCCGTTGTGTGTTAAATCCAGAACTTGCTCGGTTGGTCTTGCCTTGGTTGTAGGATAGCGATTAGGAAAGGATCATAGGCCATTGTTGATATTAGTCCACTTTTAACCTAATTGACTTTCCATGTGTAAATAATATCCCTTGATCCTGATTTTTAGCCTGAATGCCTATTCTTTTTATTATACCTATCACCTTTCCATTAGTATCATAATGAACCTATTTTGGCCCTGGTCCTCCTTGGAAATTGTGCACTTTAACTTAGGAAAATTACCTAAGTTGAGGGTGGATAGCATAAGGGTGTATGATGTAAAATGAGTATGAAGAAAAGTAGAATAAAAGAAAAGAATAAAAAGTTGGGTGCGGTGAAAAAGAATAAGAAAAGAAAAATTGTGAAAAAGAAGAAATGATTGTCAAAAAGACCGCATCCATCCTGAATATGTGTGATCAAGAAAATAGAAGAATATAAAAAGGATAATGAGTGAAACCCCAAAAGCTAGTGTAGTGTCTAAGCCCCTATCCTACATTACAAGCCTAAGAGAACACCTATAGTGATCCTAGCTGACCTGTCTGAAAGTATTGGTAATAAAAATAAGGGAAAACCTATGGTATTCAGTATACATTGATTGGAACTTCATTTTAAGAGTGAGTGTCTGGTGATTGTCCCCATGGTTACATATGTAATGTCTGATATAAGTGAAGTGGGACTTCTTTGTAGTGAGGGCACACTAGTTACGTTGCTAGTTGCTAACTTGTTTGGATAGTGTAAACTTGATACATGCATGGTTGTTGTTGCTGAATTAATGCCATATCTGGATTCCTGTGTGTCCCATTGTTGTTCTTCAGTAGCATACATAGTTGATTTGGAATTAATTGACCTTGGAGAAGGTAAAAATGGTTTTGAGATAACATGGATGATTGACTGCCAAATGTACTTTGTATCCTCTTGGTTGTGTTTAAGTTGCTTGAAGACAAGCAATTGTTTTAAGTTGAGGGTGTTGATTATGAGTAGATGCTAACACATTTGAGGCTTTTAACTGAGGATAATTGCAAGGTATTAAGCAACTTTTGTCGTTTTTAATCGTTTTATCTTTGATTTTGCAGTAGAAGCCAAGATGCAAGAGAACCAACAAGGATGGAAGTAAAAGAGTTGAAATCTGAAGCAAATAAAAGAGAAGTGTGGCTGATGACATTTCTGATAAGTCGTCAGCACTCTGATAAGTTATCTGTTTCATCATCAGCCTTAGATAGAGATTGATTTTCGGCTGGAGTTTGTGATGACATTCCTAATAAGTCGTCATCCCTGTGATAAGTTATCACAGACACCGTCAACCTTAGACAGAGAATGGACCTCAGCTGAAAGTTGTAATGACATTTCCTGATGAGTCGTTAAAGAGTTGATAAGTTGTCAGGTTTCATTGTCAACCTTAAGCAGGAAGTGCTAAAACTGAAAAAGGAGCTGACAATATTTGTGATAAGTCGTCAGGCTCCTGATAAGGTGTCACGAATGTCGTCACTTAATCCGAGAAATTACTAAACTCTTGATTTTGTTTCCATAATTAGCGTGAGCTACTTAAAGCATAGTTTAGGTTTTTCTAAAGGGTGGGGAACCTGTTTTAGGATACACGTATTTTGTTATTTTTCTCTCTAGTTTCTTGGCTTGAAAAATAATTAACTTTGAAGAGATTTTCATCAATATTTTGGAATTTCTATTGTGATCTAATCTGAGAATCACTAGTTACTATTCATCTTGTGGTAAGTTCATCTTTCAAATTATGAATACATCTAGTTGTTTCGCTTATTACATTACGAGTGGCTAAATTTTTTTAACATGAATTATGGGATCTATGGTTAAGTCTTGGTAAGATGCTATGTGTTTAAGATTTTAAAGGTAGTAGGACTCCTTGATAATTCTGATATTTTAATTATTGTCTATTGGTTGCAAACGGTAGATAGCACCTGCTTTGATTTGCTTGAGATAAGAAATCAAATATAGTAGGAAGTGAATTATTGACAGGGACTTGGAAGCTACCAACCTTCTATTTAATAATTGACGCTGTAACAAGGTTTATTAACCTGGGGTGAAGTCTGGTCAGTGAATATAAATTCCCTAAGTTCGAGAGGATTAGGTAATTAAATGCTTAAGTAGGTCGAGAAACATTTAGGCATAACTTCGATAAAGACAATCTGTTGTTCCTACCTATCGTGAGAATCTTGAATCACTATTATCATCTATCAAGTACCGAAACCCATAGTGAACATAATCATGGTTTTCCATAAACTTTTGATTACAAATACTAAAACTAAAGTGACTAACAATTATTTGCTAATCTCCAAAACCCCTATTTTATCTTTTCGTGTCAGTTGTTTCAATCTAACTTGTAGCTTTAGTTTCAAATTAGTTTAATCACCAATCAAATTTTTCCCTGTGGATTCGACCTCGACTCCAAAGTTGGGTAAATATATTGACGAAGATCGCCTTGCACTAGATTGACATGTAAGTTGAACGTTATCAGTGCCCATAATCTTGGGTCGACTTTTACTCGCAACCGAAAGTGTGTTGATTGATCTGCGAGCTAATGAGCTCTTATTTAGGCTGAACGATGAAGTGGTGCAATTTGATGTATGCCAATCAATGAAGCAACATAAAAAAAATAAGTGTGTTCTCAATTGTTGATGTATATCATTAGGATGAACAGGATGTCCCAATAGAGGAGAAATTTGCTGTAGAGTCTCTAGCTACAGTACTGATGAATTTTGATCATGAAGGCATTGAGGAGTGTGAAGAGACTATTTGCGCTTTGACAGGAATGGGGTCATACTTTTATGCTCTTAAAGAGCTAGATCTTGATCTTGCTAATCGACCAACACCATCGGCTAAGTTATCTATTGAAGAGCCACCTGTGTTGGAATTGAAAGAACTACCAGGGCATTAAGGTACATGTTTCTGGGAAATAGAAACCCGCTACCTGTGATTATTTCAGCTGATTTGGGCGAGCAGCAGGTGGAAGCACTTATTTCAGTGCTCCAAAGGTACAAAAGAGCAATAGGTTGGACTATTGCTGATACTATTGGAATTCCCCCTGGTGTCTGTACTCATAAGATACAGTTTGAGGAATATTGCACTCCAACCATCGAGCATCAGTGCTGACGTAACCCACCGATGAAAGAGGTGGTTAAGAAAGAGATTATTAGGTGGATGGACGCAGGAGTGGTTTATCCTATTTCTGATAGTAAATGGGTGAGCCCAGTTTAATGTGTATGGACAATATCACAAGAAGATGTGTTATAGAAGTAGAGATGTTGAGTATAGTGGAAGCATGCCATGCTTCTCCTAGTGGAGGTCATCATGCTGGTAACCGAACTTCTTGAAAAATGTTGCATAGTGGCTACTACTGGCCAACTTTATACAAGGATGCATACGAGTTCGTGCGAAGATGTGACCAATGTTAGAGGCAAGGGTCAATCTCCAAACATCATGAGATGTCGATGTCCAAGATGATAGAAGTAGAGTTGTTTGATGTGTGGGGCGTCGACTTCATGGGACCTTTTGTAAGCTCATATGGGTTGAAATATATTGTGGTTGCTGTAGATTACGTCTCAAAATAGGTTGAGGCTATCGCTTTGGCCTATAATGAAGGGAAGAGAGTCGTTGCATTCCTCAAGAGAAACATCTTCTCTCGATTTAGGGTACTATGCACCATTATAAATGACCATGGGTCCCACTTCTGCAACAAACTATTTCGAGTTGCCTTAGCAAAGTACAGTGTCAAGCAATACAAGGTGGCAAATCTATACCACCCATAGACTAGTGGGCAAGTAGAGGTTTCAAATAGAGAGATCAAATCCATCCTTGCCAAGACTGTGAACACTAGCAGGAAAGACTGGTCTAGGAAACTGGACGATGCGCTTTGGGCATATAGAATAGCTTTCAAGACGCCTATCAGCATAACACCATACCAGCTAGTTTATGGTAAGGCATTCTATCTTCCAATCAAATTAGAGCATAAGGCATTGTAGGCACTCAGACGACTCAATTTGAATTGGAATGAGGCAACGGAGTTGAGGCTGGGGTAATTGAATGAGATGGATAAATTCTGTCTCAATGCATATGAACGAGCAGATCACTACAAAGAGAGGATGAAAAAGTACCATGATCAAAGAATTGCACAGCGAGACTTTTAAAAATGTGACTTGGTACTCCTCTTCAACTCCAGACTGAAGCTGTTCCCAGGTAAGTTAAAATCAAATTGGTCCGTCCCATTCAAAGTGAGTGAAGTCTACTCATTTGGAGTAGTCGAGCTCGAGAATGAGGATGGGAGTGTCTTTAAGGTAAATGGGCAGCGAGTAAAGCTCTACATTAGTCCAATGGACTCAATAAAGTGGATAACCACCATAGCTCGATGAAGTCCGAGTAATCGAGATAAGTTAGTCGTGCCACGACACTAAATCAGGCGATATTGGGAGGCAAACCAAAGTTTATGTTTAATGCAAGTTACTTTTATTTATTTAGTTTATTTTTATTTTAAAGATGGTGATCGTAATGTACTGATAAGGTGTACAGATATCTAGATGAAATTGATGTAGCCAGCCAAGCAATCCTAACGACACATATGACGAGATATCACAATTGTGATAAGCCGTCAGATTTTATCGTCAAGGGATCCAAAGATAAGGTACGTTCTGGATGAGGATGACGACATTTGCGATGCGATATTGCACTTGTGACAAGCCATCAGAAGTTGTCATTAGAAAAATTAAAATTAAGAAATACTCTACCTTGGTTCATGTAATCCTGGGCCCAATTAATGACATCCAACTCAGCCCACATGCCAGTCTTCTCTCCTTCCTGCTTTTCTTTTCTTTAGTTTATTTTTTTCCATTTTTAGTTTATTCTCTTTCCTATTTTCATTATTGTCTAGTAAAACAAAAAAAATTCTTTCCTTGTTGGCCGTTGGTTTGGATTTCAAAAGCAAGCACTCCCTTGTCCTTTCATCTTCTCTATCCCATTCGAGAAGCAAAGTTAAAAATTCTCCAAGTTTCTAAGTCGCCAAATAGGTATGCTCAATGCTCATCTCTTCTTTTCTTTGGTAAGTAGTGGGAATGATTTCAACCTTGGTTTTCAAGGGTATTGAGTCAAAGTGTAGCAAAACATTGTGTGAAAACTGAAATTAGGGTTTACAGTTCTACATTGAGCACAAAAATCTGATAGCTCACCCCAAGAATGTAACTCCATGGGTGTTGAGAAAGAATTGGGATGATTATCATGTTAAAATTGAACTGGGGATTGTGTTATGAACTGACTACATGGATGATAAGTTATCATAAATATGACCGCCTATTAGACCATGTCGTCACAAGTATCAATAAAAGGGAGCCTGTTCTGTTTAAGGTTGACGACATAGCTGATAAACTATCACAAATGTGACGACTTATTAGACTATGTCGTCACAACTTTCTTCAAAGGAACTGATAAACCCCTTTCAACAGATTTTGAAATTGATCGACATTCTTGTGTTCTTTAACCCCGGGTATTAAGTATTTATTTTCTCTTTTTATAGAGTTCATTATGCCACCAAAAAGAAAATCACCTAAAGTAGCAAAGAATGTGTCTAAGGAAAGCGTACCTCAGAAGCTTTTTGATGAGTCTGACTATGAAGAAGAGGAGCCACGGCTATAAAGGTACAAAAAGAAAAAGAATCCAAAGGTAGCCTCACCTCCTCCATAATATGAGGAAGAGGTGGATATGGAAGAACTGTCCTTGTCAGCACATACACCCTCTGAGCAGACAACTTTTAAGCAACCAAACTCCACTTCTGAACATACATCATCTGCACAGCCTAACTCTGAAGAACCTTCATCAAAGAACCCTTCTTCTGAGCAGCAACCAACCAGTAAATATTCTCCGATACGGGGAAATCTGATCAAATGCAAGAACCCAGTGTCAGAGAAAGTGCTAGATGGCTAATTCCTGGGGCAAAAATGATTTGCTATGACGGGTTTCTCAGAACTCAAAGAACATCTGTCAAAAGTCTAATTTTTAAAGAAACGAGGATCATTACTATCGGGTTATGCAGATATCCTTCCATGGAGAAGATATTCTGAGACTACGACTTAGCATGGACCAAAAATGGAGGTAATTCGTTCTTCCCTTCACTAGTTTGCAAATTCTACGCAAACTACCTAGCTACCTTGAAAAATACGTGTAAGCAAAAGGAAAAAGTGGCAGATAATCCCTTATTGGAGAAAGTTTCAGTGAGGGGCGTAATGGTAGATCTCTCAATAAGAACCATCAATAGATTCCTTCTTGGTCCCGACTTCACTCCTCAGCTTACTTCACCAATACTCTACTCTTGGTTAAAGGATCATGAAAAATAGCATCCTTGGTTAGCCAACATCATAGCTGAAGGAGAACCGGAATGGTTAACTAACCCGAACGAAAGAATAGTCAAGTTTTCCCTTACTCAAGAGGAAAGGTTCTGGTGGGGTGTAGTACGCACCTAGTGGATTCCTATGGCAGGAGATAATATTCTTGGTGATGATAGAGCAGTTTTAGTCGCAAGCCACATGGCTAAGCTTCATTTAAACTTTGGGGAAATTATTGCTGAAGAAATTAAGATTCGGGTATCAAGACCCGACACTGCATATCCTTTTCCTTATCTCATCACGAAGCTGTGTCGGGCTGCTAATGTACCAGAGATTGTAGGGATAGATGATGAAATTCCTACTAAGAAGACCCATGACCCCATGAGATATGATGAAAACTACCCTAGGCTGGTGCTAGACAAGGGAGCAGGGATTGCATTAGATCCACTCAGGGTTACTGAATTGCAAACATCTGGTATGGGTACTCCCTTAGCACAAAATATAGAGGTGCAAACTTTTAAAGCTGTACAGCCAAAACCCCCTGTAGGGGTGAATCCAGTGCATGAGAACGAAGCAAACCCCACAACAACAGCTCAGGTATCGACGTTTTCATTTAATGCTCTTAATTTTAGGAGAGTGGTAAAATAGGAAAGGCGATGCGAGGCACAGCTGCAACTATTTTCCAACCAGTTTGCCTCGGCCGTAGGTAAGAGAATTAAGGTAGCCCTTGAACCCTTTTAGGCTTTGCCTGGTCGGGTTGATGATTTGGAGAACCATTTCAATGCACGATTGAGAGAAATGTCTGCCCTAGATCTTGCACTATTTAGAGAAATACTGGACAGGGTGAAAGCTGATGTTGGGGAATTGCAGCAGGATAAACTTATGGGTTTTGTGGATCCAGTTGCTGATGAGTTTGAGGATGAAGTTCCCTTGCTTGATCTCAATGGGGAACCAGTGAATCAAAGTAAGAAGAAGGGCGAGAAGAAAGATAAGGGTAAGAGAAAAAGGCATGATAGTGATGAAGAAAGAAAAGTGGAGAAGAAGGTGAGAAAGAAGGCTGAGAAAGCAGAGATAAAAAAAGCGATGCAGGCATCCCAAGTAGACAATGAGAGATGGGAGGAGGACCTACGAGCAAGGGCTGTAGGTGCCTTAACTAGTGGACCACCAATAACTACTAGGCTAGATATGTCAGAACGGAGGGAGGCTCCCGATGGATATGTTGTAGATGAGGACGCAGAAGCAGGATCAGCTACCCATTATTTACGTTCTTAAGACACTACAGGTATGTTCTAACCCCTATGATTTTGGTTTCTTTTTAGATTTGCATTGGGGATAATGCATGGTCTTTTCTGTTGGGGTGGGGCATCTGTTTGTTGCTTGGGGTATCTGTTTGTTTGTTTGTTGTGTTGGTGGTTTTCTCAGTGCTATGTTTAACTAGGAGAGTTCATATGGCAGTCATTATTATTGATTTTTGAAGCACCTCTTCAATGATATGTTTTATAACTGTGTGATGTGCATCTTATTATGGTATTAGTACTAGTGACATGATAATCATTGCTAATAAATTGTATAATTCGGCTAGGTAGTAGCTTGCGATGTACCTGGGTGCTATGTGTATGTGAGACATTACTTGGTTCCCATTGTATGTAAATCCAGAACTTGCCCGGTTTGTCTTGCCTTGGTTGTAAGATAGTGGTTTAGAAAGGATCATAGGCCGTTGTTGATGTTAGTCCACTTTTTGCCAAAATAACCTTCCCTGTGTGAATGATATCCCTTGATTTTGATTTTGAGCCAAAATGCCTCTTTCTTTGTTTTATATCTATCACCTTCCTATTTTTATCACAATGAACCTGTTTTGGCCCTGGTCCTCTTTGGACATTGTGCACTTTGACTTAGGCAAATAGCCTAAGTTGAGGGTGGCTATTATAGGGGTGCGTGATGGAAAATGATTATGAAGAAAGGTAAAATAATAGAAGAGAATAAAAGGTTAGGTGTGGTAGAAGAAGGATAAGAAAAGAAAAGTTGTGAAAAAGAAGACATAATTGACAAAAAGACCGCGCTCATCTGGAATATGTTGTGATCAAGAAAGGAGAAGATTAGGTAAAGGTTAATAAGTGAGACCCCAAAAGTTAGTGTAAGTGCCAAGGAGGCTTAGTCACTTTAAATATCATCGAGTATTATACCAGCCCCTAGCCTACATTATAAGCCAAAGAAAAGACCTATAGTGATCCTAGCTCACGTGTCTGAAAACCTCAGTAATGAAAATAAGGGCAAGCTTATGGTATTTAGCATACATTGACTGGAACTTCTTTATGAGAGTGAGCGTCTCTTGATTGTCCCTATGTTTACATACGTGATTTCTTATATGAGTGAGGAGAGACTTCTTTGTTGTGAGGGCACAATGGTATATTGCGAATTGCTAACTTGTTAGGGTAAGTATAACTTGTACTTATGAATGATTATTGTTTCAAGTTCGATGCTATATCTTGATTCCCTTGTGTCACACTGTTGATCTTCATTAAGATACACAGTTGGGTTTACAAGTACTTGAGCTTTGAGAGGATAATATATTTTGTACTGAGATTGATGATTGACTACCATACGTACTTCACATTCTCTTGGTTGAACATCATGGAACTATAATGTGTTAGTTGCTTGAGGACAAACAATTGTTTTAAGTTGAGGGTGTTGATGTGCGAGCTTGATGC
The DNA here is from genome assembly GCF_002878395.1 of Capsicum annuum. Lineage (NCBI taxonomy): Eukaryota > Viridiplantae > Streptophyta > Magnoliopsida > Solanales > Solanaceae > Capsicum > Capsicum annuum. The sequence continues at coordinate 39,896,371 of NC_061111.1, read as the reverse complement.
TAGCACATTTAAGGCTTTTAACTCAGAATAATTGTAAATTCTTAAGCAACTTTTGTGGTTTTTGATTGTTTTCTCTGTGATAGTGCAGGTGAGCTAAGATGTATGAAAACCAACGACAACTGAGTCAAAAGAGATAGATTTTACATAAGCATCCATGAAGAGTACAGTTGATGACTTGTTTGATAAGTCGTCAACTTTATGAATAGCCATCAGGAATATCGTCAGCCTAAGGTAGTGTGTAGGAGTTGCAATGAAGAGTTGACGACATTATCTGATATGTCGTCAACATCCTGATAAGTCATCAGGAATATCATCAGCCTAAGGCAGTGTGTAGGAGTTTCAGTGAAGAGTTGACGATATTGTCTGATATGTCATCAATATCCTGATAAGTCGTCAGGTATTATTGTCAGCCGAAGGCAGCAACAGGTGAAATAAGAAGAGGAGTTGACAACATGTCTGATAAGTCATCAACATCCTGATAGGCCATCACATGTTGTCGTCACCTGTGCGAGGGAAAAAGCTGTAATCTGTGATTTACTTCCAAAATTAGGCTGAGTATTTAAGACAGAGAGGAGGGTTTTCTAGGGCATCTTGAACTTCACGACTATTTTAGTTTTCTCTCTAATTTTTGGTTGGAACATTACAATTTATTTTGGGAGATTATTATTATATTTTTCTTGGGATTTCTACTATGATTGTGAAGGAAAAACAACTATTGCTAATCATTAGTTTGTAAGTTATCATCTATCGAATTATGAATGCAATTTGTACTGTTGCTGTTTACATCATGAGAAGCTAATTTTCTTAATCCGAATTGTGGGATCTATGAGTTTGGTCTTGTAATGTCACTAGTGGGCAATATTTGTGAGCTCTTAGGGACTTCTGGATAATTCCTGCATTTTACATATTATCTATTAGTTGCAAACGATAGATTATGCCTAACTAGTGATTTTCTTGAAATAAGAAATCAAATCTAGTGGGAAGTGAATTATCTACAGGGTCTTGGAAGCATTAAACTTCTATTTAATAATTAACGCTGTAATAAGGTTAATTAACCTAATAAAATCTAGTTCATTAATATTAATTCCCTAAGTTCGAAAGGATTAAGTAATTAAGTGACTAAATAGGTTGAGAGACATTTAGGTATTACTCCTATACAGATTATCTATTACTCCTATCTGTAACAAGAATCTTGAATCTCTACTAGTGTATGTCAAGCACCTATACCCATAGTGAATACAATTCTGGTTTCTTCCATAATATTGAATTGAAACATTGAAATATTGTTAATGAGTGATAAACTTAAAGTGAGAAATAACTACCTGTTTTATCTCAAAAAAACCCCATTTACCAGAAACTACTAACTATCAATTGATTGGTTCTCTAATAACTTAATTTAACACCATATTCCCTGTGGAATTCGACCCCAACCTAGTTGGGTTATATATTTGACAATGACCGCTTACTCTCTCGTAAGAGAGGTGTAATTTGGGAGTATCAATAGCACCAGAATTGGGATACTATGTAGGATCACCTATAATATTCAATTGAGCTAAGTAGGTTGCCGTGAGTTTTGAAAGTAGATTGATAGGCATGATCAAAATGGCGATTGAAATTTAGAGCAATATGTCCAAATTTGTTGCACACTTGATATTGTAAAAAGCCATTTGAATTATGTCCATGATCTGTATTCCCATTTTTATCTCCGTGACCACGACCTTTGATCTTTCTCTACTGGAATTGTTTGAATTAGAGTATATTTTGTAGCCAACTTTTCCTTTGATGTTAGAATTGCCATTAGCATTACCAGTAAAATTTTTTGTTATATAGTTTGATTGTCCAAAGCCCTGTTCCACAATTGTAAGATTTTTCAATTGATTCATGGCTCAACAAAAGTCCATGTAACTTATTAGGCATTATGATTTCAGGACTGAAAGTTACAGATACAACTAGTGCATCATAATCCGGTCCTAGCCCTCCAAGAATGTGAAGTATAATATTTTCATTATTGATGGGTTGCGCAGCAGCAGTCAAGTTATCAGCTATGAATTTCATATTCTATAGATAATCAATCATACATAATGTACCTTTCTTAGTTGTCAGAAGTTGTAGGCATAACTGCATCAATCTCGCTTTGGATTGAGATGCAAACATGGTCTATAATATGTGCCACACCTCTTTGGTTGTAGAACATCCGACAATTTTTTCTAGAACACTTTCAATGAGAGACAAAAGAATCCAACTCAATAGTAGTTGATCTTGTTTTCTTCAAGTAGTGTAGGTCGGATTAACAGTTATTTCTGCAGAAGATTTTTCTTCTGATAAACTGTTAGAAACAAAATTGGATGGAAAATCATGAGTTCTATCAATGTATCCTTCCTGATCATGACCTTGTAAAGCAGAAAGAATTTGTGATCGCCACATGATATAGTTGTTCATGTCTAATTTTATCAGATTTTAGTAGATAAAGTTATTTGAAAGACTTGTCGTCATATTTTGGGATGATTTATGTAGGTGGGGATCAATGAGTTTGTCATTGTTGAGGGAAACAATTGGTCGCTCTATGATACGGATGAAAATATAGGAGAGATTGATTCTTACTCTATATGTGTATTTCAATACGCATATTCTAACGAGTTTAAATACAAGTATAATACAAGAGTCCTAAAGTGAGAAGGAACGTAACAAAGATTATCAACTTTTAGTTATCTCTAACTAATAGTCATCCTAACAAGGAGGTGTAAACGATTTTGACCGATATCGCAAATCATAATCATACATACATATAAGTTTGACATAAATTATATTTTAATAATGAATGAAATAATACATCTATATAGATATCTATATACTATATTAAAAGTGTGAAGGTCCTCATAAATATTATTTGAACTTTTTGTCCTCCACTCAAAGTCTCTTCTTTAGACAAAATCTTCTTTTTCCAACTTTTCTTTAGTTAGTATTTTATTAAATTAAAGACTCCTAAAATATATAGGAAGAACCTTAATACAATAAATACATGAAAAGAATAGATATATAAGTCCTAAAATATATGGAAAGAGACTAAAAGCCTAAAATATATATAATCAATTTAAAGGATATAATAATTATATGTTTTCTACAATTCTTTTTTTTTTTTTTTTGTAATTGTTTTCTACAATTCTATTTACGACAGAAAATAAAAGGGAAGTCTAGCTCCAATCTAAAAGTATGAGAATAACAATCGACAACTAATACCCTTATTGTATTATTTTAAGTTTTTCATACATCACAATGAGGTAAAAATAGTGTAATCTCTTATATGTCTTTTATAAATATATCAATTTTATTTTTATGTACAAGTGTTTTTCGTACTTAATACAACAATTAATTTGTTTAGTAATTGAGGCATATTTTTTTTATACTATTAAAGTGATTGTAAAACAAAAATTCAATATCTTCCTTCGAAATCAGTGAATTAGATAGGATTTCTTTGTCCAGATTAATAAGTGGTGAGTCATTTTACATAAATTAATCATAAACTCATTAAAGCGAGATACACGTGCGGAGTGTGTATTGTAAGATTAGTTATTCTAAAATCATATATAAATTTTTAATTAAAACTACTAATAGAACACTTATTAATACTATAATTCTTCAAATTACAATTCATTAGAAAGATTCATAGAAGTGCAACATTCATAGTAGTGCAAGAAACACAATAATAACAATAGTAGGAGATGAAGACCTCTTGTATTGACAAGAATTTATGAATCTGAAGAAAAATTGGTACGTCATAAACAAATATTGTTTTATATAAGAGATGACAGACATAATAAAATGTCACGAATTTACAAAACTGATTTTTATTTTATAAATCAAGAAAAAAGTATAAACCAAATCCATACAATCAAGTAAAACAAATTTGAAGCAATTGATATAATATATCTTTTTTCTTAATATATAAAATATAAAAATTTGGAGCAAATTTTAAGAAACCAATGTTTATATCTTGGCCCAAAAATAGGTTTGGAGCAAATTTTGTAAGAAAACTAGATATTTTCTATGGTTTAGCCACAAAATATTTTGCAAATAAATTTCAAAATTGCTTTAAAAATTTATGAACAAACGGTCTTATATATTCTTTGAATAATTTTTTTTTTAAAAAAAGTCCATAAGGCTGCTCTTTTGCTAAGTAGCCAAGTAGGCTGACTGTCTAACAAATGACCCAGTACAAATGTGAAAGGGCCCAAAACAAAGAAAATCTAGTTAAAACAAAATAAAAACAACAAAGCAAAATGAGGATTTGAACAATCTCCTAAATTCTTGATGCTTTCACTTTGCCTTACTTTGCTTTGATGGTCTTCGGTGGTGCTGGCCGTGCTGAGTGTCTTCTGAGGTCATAAATGATGATTTCTCATCTATGTAGTCTTTCACCCAGTTAGATCCTAATTGATTTCATCTTAAATGGTAAGAGGTTTGTCCTTATAATTCTAGCTTCATTTTTTTCATTTTATCCTACTTCTTTTGTTGAGTTGTTATCTTTTAAATTCTAATGTACTGATTTTGTTTCTTGGAATTATGGTTTATTTTCATCTTATTGCCCTTGTTTGATGGTAAACACAAACCCTTTCTCCATTTATTTGCTTGAGTGTTCACTATTGCTCCTGCTCTGATCGATATTTCCTTCTCCCTTAAGTACTACTATCGGATAGTTGGTTTTTAACACACAACACAACTTAGTTTTTGTCCCCAACCATGATGATCTATGCCTCATGTGTCTTGTATAAATGAAGCCTGTAATTTTCTGGCATTTACTAAGTTGTGAATGACTATCGAATGAGTTATCTTCGTGTAGAGTAATTTTGGTGTTAGTAACTGTAATCATACAAGTTTTACTGAAATTAAATCCAAAAAATATTAGTTCAAATATATATTGTGGATAAACATGACTGAATTAATTAATTAAATTTAAAAATTATGAATTTATTTGAAGTCCAAATTCATTGGGCTAGTTCATTGAGTTAGGCTACAAATGATAAACCCAAGATGTCATATTATCCTAGAGGTCTAATCTAGTGCCACATATTAAATAATGTGGCGTGTCAAGTCAAGAGAAGGATCCAATGCGGTCATGCCACATATCAAAATAATGTAACATTTTTAGTAAAATAAAAAACCAATAAAAATGCACCAAGTATACACGTGACATATTTTGGCCAATCAAATATTGTCTTGTCACTCAATTCTGATTTGTCGAAGAAAGATCATCCTCATCACAACTCTCCCATCCTATAAATATAAATATAGGTCTTCCATAATTCAAAAAGAGAACGAAAATTCTAACAACAAGCAAGATAGAGATCGTGGATCAAATACCACAGATTTCTCTATAAGCTATAAGTTCATAAATTCAAGCCCTCAAGTTCAAAGATGACTCAAGATCGAGCCCTAAAACCCTTGAAATCAAGAACAAGTCAAGATCACAATCATCAAGTTCACAAGTCAATTTCACATTTGTCAAGTTCAAGATAAAGCTCAAAAGCCCTTGAATCAAAGCATAAGCCAATCTCAAATCCAAAAATCAAGTACAAATTCATCAAATTCAAGATCAAGCTCAAAGTTCCTTGAATTTACACTTAAATGTTGAATCAGAGGTTCCATAGAGATTGTAAATTAAATAAACTATTTATTCCGACATATTTTCTTATCCCAATTACTATTTTCTCAAGGCAAATTTTATTATCTATGAATCCTGACACACAGTGGGACAATCTCTACCACTCATCTCTTCTTTTAAAAGTTGAAGAGTATAAAAATGATTCAAGGGAAGGTCAGCCTCAAATTCAATATAAATATGGTTTCTAACTCTAAAAGTGAATTGGAAGTTATGATAGAGATAATTAGACAAATCAGAAAGTTAGGATAACAAGTGCTTCAAGTACCATTCAAGCCAACTCTGTTTCTAATTTATCTTTTTCTTAAAGAGTGGTATCCTCTTCCCTCACGCTAGAAAGGGTAAATGATATTATTGATGTGACCGAAAGAATTTTTTCTCAACTTAATCTTTCACAAGAACACCATTGCAAGTCCAATGACCCCTTTCATTCAAGAAGGTGTGCCTTCAATGCTGACTATGCTCCAATATTGTAATACCTTGTATGCTTCCTAGCTCAATTCATCTCATAGAGTATACATGAGAGGCCTAAGACCTCAAATGTTGAGCTAAGTGTTGAAGACCCAGTCTCATTTTTGGCCTCTAAACTTTGATGATTTTTTTCTCGACCTTTCCGACCCCAAAAAGTTGGTTTCTAAGTTAATTCATGATCAGGGTTGTTGATAGTTCATTTCGGGTGAGCTTCAGATTTTTCGGACAAGGTTTGAGGCTTGTTTGGATGTTCAAAATAGCAAGTCAATGCGATAAGGCCGCGACGCGTCGCCATCGCGTTGGTAAGGTCAATGCAATGTGTCGCCTATCGCATCGTCTGAGTGACGTGATGCGTTGCTCATCGCGTCACTGGACACTTTTCAGCTCATTTAATCCCGAGTTCAGGAGGGTATTTCAGTCTTTTCTCCTCACTTTAACACGGGATTTGGGTCCCAAAACAACATTTTTGCCTCAAAATTCATATTTCACTCAAAATTTAGAACATACCCTCTCAAGAACAAACCCTAGCCCCTTCAACATTCAAGATCAATTCTCAAGAAATCTACCAAGAAATTTCAAGAATTCTTCAATTAAGGTATGTTAGATGTTCACTAATGGGCCCTTGCCACCCATGGAGTCCAGGAATTCCCTTTAAAATTTTAAAAGTATGATCTTTACTTATTTTATGAATTTTGTCCATGATCTCTCATGAATTTTGATTTATACCATGTTTACATGTAATTGGTTGTGTTATTAAATCCTACATGTTTTGAATTATGCTTATTTGCTAATTCAAGCCTTAATTTGTGATTTTAATATTAAATTTATGCTACTACTACAGGTTACACTATTTCTATGCTTAAACTATGCATTACAAGTGTTTGATGAAATATCCCAAGAGATGTGTTTTGAATAAATGCTTACATATCATGTCCTCAAAGTTTTAGTATGAACTTATTATTATTGCTATCGAGTCCTGAAGGTTATATGAATACCCAAAAATTTAGCTGTTTACATAGTTTCAATATTGGTAGAATGATCTCATATAAAACATAAGCATTATTCGTCAATCAGTTAGTATGATTTGTTGTTGTTTCATTCATGATTAATTCAGTTCAAGAATCAGTCTTCAGTTGGGAGTAGCACTTAACACCGAGTGAATCTAGGGATAGCGTCTTCTCTATCAGTTAAGCATGAGGCGTTAGTAGCAGTCCCCAAGTTTTAGACCTACGTCGCCATCGTAAACTCTGAGGGTGTCCCATCAAATAGGCATGACACCATCGTTTTTTAGGATATTAGATAGTGGATTCACGCAGCCAGTGTTAGTATCCATGGCATGGTACTGACACCCTTCTAACTGGGGTCAATACAAACCTGAACTGAATTATCTGAATGGGTGTCAGTATCGTGCCACGGGTACTAACACTGGCTGTGTGGACCCACTAAAGTAAAGTCCCGAAGGACTAAAGAGTCACCCTCAACTGGCAGGTGCCCTGGTAAGATATGTGTCAACCCTCAACTGGCAGGTTCCCCGGTGAGATATGTGTCAGCCCTCAACTGACAGGTTAACATCTCAAACCTACACTGGCTATATAGTTCTGGAATGCAGAGATTGCTACTAAGAGTCACACCCTCTACTGGAAGGTGAGTCCCCATCCCTAGGTTTGCTCGGTGCTAAATCTTACTCCCAACTAAATTGACACTGATTAATAAACTGAATTGGGTTTTACTGATTATGAATTCTGATATTGCTCATTATGATAATAAAACTGAGAGATCAACTAAGCTTATGGTTCAACTGAAATCATTCTGAGGATACTGAAATTATATAAACAGCTAAGTATTGGGTATTCATAACCCCTGACACTGAATGGAAATAAAAGTAAGGACACATCAAAGCTTTGAAACCATAGTAGGGTATCACTGTTCAAAACCCAATCATTTAGACATTTCATCAAACACATGAAATTTAAATTCTTAAGCATGGAAATGGGTAAAGCATGTGAAAATAACATTGTTACAATACCAAAACTATGATTTAGGGTTTTGACACGAACATCCATCATTCAAATATGTAAGGGCTCATTCATCGTAAAACACTTGGGAATCATGAACTTGGACATGGAAATGTCTTAAACATGGGAGCATAGCATGACTACATGACTAAATCAATAATTGGGGATTCAACATGGAATTCACTTGAAATAGGACATGAGAAACTGAAATTCATGGCATGGAAATGTCAAATATTGCATAGGATAATACATAGGCTAAATAACACTTAAATCACCATGAAAACATGAAATTTAATATTTCTTGAACATACAAAATACTTTAATGATAGAAAATTTATTCTTTCATTGAAAGAAAAGAGTTTTTGGGCTCCATGGGTGAAAGTGGACCCATGGATGAACTCCCACATACCTTAAACTCCTTAACTTGGGGAAAGAAACACCATTCTTGAAGCTTTCTTAAAGGTTCTTGAATTTGGAAACTTGAATTCTTGGTTTGCTTGGAGAGAAAGTAATGAGATTGATGTTTTTGGGGGATGAATAGGGTTTTCTTAAGAGGAAAATTAGAGAAGATGGGAAAAATAATTCCCTAACTGGTGCCCAAATCATGTTATGAACAATTGATTTGAGGTGGGAAAAGACCCAATTGTCCCTCACTCATTTGAACCAAAAATTTGTAACTGGAATGCAGATTAAAGGCCTATCGCGACGCAGTCTTATTGTAGTGGCTTACTAGTTCTAACGAAAATGGCCATAACTTTTTGCTCGGATATTTGATTAAGGCAAAATTGGTATCGTTGAAAAGCTAATTCAATTATCTACAATTTAATGGGTCTTGAGATGAAAAATTCCACGTATATCAAAATTTATACTCGTTCAAAGTTAACCCTTGTAGAATCGAATACCAAACTTTGAATGAATCAAAAGCTCTTAGCTCAACTTTGTTCTAAGTGATTCCTATGAACATTCTTCACCTCATAAGCACTTAACATACTAGGATAAAGATCATGACATATGCATTCAATTATAAATCAAGAACTGGACAAAAACATCTTTACCATGATGCGACGCATGTTCCCAAGGAAATGTCACCGCTACGCGGCCCAAACGAGAGAGATAGACTAAGAATACTGGGAAACTGAGATCATATACTGAACATGCACAACTGGAAACATAATTACATAACTGAGTTTGAAATGGTACATAAACTAAATATCATGAACTGATCTAATTCCTTTAATGCATGCAATGATATTAGAATGCTTATAAGGCTGAGATAGAAATGACAGAATTAACTTATAAGTAACCAGTACCTCAAGATGGATCTAGTTTTGTGAAGAAAAGGTGAGAGGTTTAGGACATGAAAACTCGGGGTAACATCTCCCCCTTAGTATATTTCGTCCCCCGAATGATACTATCTTGGCTGAAATACTAAGGAAAGACTGAGATGATGTACGGGACACTTACAAACTGAATTATGACTGAATATCTGAATCTGAAATGTGATGCATGATGCATGAACTGAGCTGAATTCATAATTTTCATGGATGCGAATAGTTTACCTAATGGAATGTCCATATTCATTAAACTTCAGATAGTTAAACTAGATCGTAAGATGGAAAATCCATAGGAACTTTCATGTCTGACTGCTAAATTGAATTATTGGCTATGCAGACTGAATTATGCTGAAAGCTTATACTCAACTATACTTTTCCCCTTAAATACCATGCTTATTTGATTCAAATTATAATTCTTACATGGGTACATATAATTATTCCTGCCAAAGTCTGAGTTGAGCTAATACTCCTACCATGTTTAAGCCTAACTCAAAACCACAAGGGACACACATAACACTGTAATACTAGTCTGAACCTTGAAAATAAGGAACATTTATTCTCTCCCATCTAAAAAATTATTCATCATCACCATCTTAATATTAAGAAGAGGTCACTGAAAGGTTAGAACATAAGGACCTAAAGCATGAAATGATAACTTTGACACGTAACTGAGGCCTGAGGAATAGAGTTTCAATATTATGATTTATCGAAGAGATCTAAACTGAGGATATACATGACATGCTCTGAATTTAGCTAATCATTAGGATTGTAGCATGAGTACCTGGAACTGAACATACTGTAAAATAGGAGTATATGAGTCATGAGCTGCATGACTCAAGTTTGAAGTTCATAAATATCATCGAATATGATTCATACTGTCGAGTGAACTGGAAATCCTCATACTAAAAACTAAAAGTGTACATGATTCTATGAAAAGTGCATGAACATGAGCTATGATCATGAAACTGACATATAAGGCATGAGTAGATATCATGATGATTGAAAACTTTGCACTGGGATAAGAATGGGTCGAGCATCCTCCTCCGTACTGCTGTTCTACAACATACTAGAGCGACTACTAGAATTTGAGAGCCTGACTTGGTTACTTGTTCTATCATATCCCTCTTAGCTTTAAGTCGTCATTCTAAGTCTGTGGACCCATTTAAAATCTCTAAACTGAACTGCAATCACTTTACTCTAAGTTCACATCATCTAGAGCTTCAACTCTTCTTTTTATTATCTCAATCTTCAAAGATTCAAACTTAGATTCTAACACTTAACATGGATATCCCCAAAGCTCAAATGGACCATACTAACTTCCTTCATAGCCTACTAACATCACATCTAAATCATGAGAATTACCATCACACCAGAACATCCGACATCAACAACATAAAATTTTGAATTAACAAACTTAAATTTTTGTATACACTATTTCAAGCCTACTGATTCACCTTTCATACAAGTAGCCCCATATATACAAAATCTGCTCAATCCAGATAACACTATCCCAACTCTACTGCTAAACTACTGGGTTTATGCTTCTAACTCTAGGCCAGATGTTGTCATAGGATTCCGGGGAGGGATCTGAGGGCAGATATAACTTTAGCTCAATGCACGATTTTCATGAACATAAGTGAAATATTTAAAACTTTTAAACATAAAGGCATTGATGGGATACTTTTGAGCCTGCGTGCAATCCTATAACTAGTTGTGGGGACAGTCTGAGAAACTCATTATGTAGGGATTTGAGTTTCACTATTTTTGTTACCTCGAAATCAAGGCGGAGATGGCATGAATGGAGCAAGATGAGAATCTATATAAGTTTCTTAGAGAACCTTTCTACAGCACGATCTGAGAGAAGGTAAACATTTCCTAAATGCCCTATAGCCTCTCAAAGAAAAGTATAAACGTCTCCATACCGTTCTGCAAGACTCTATTAGACACAACTTCATAGACACCCTATGATATTTGAAATCTGTGCTCTGATACCAAGTTTTTCACGACCCAAAACTACCCCTAGTCATAACACAGTGCTTGGAACCACAAGTGACCCCAAGCTAACCCATGAATTGGCATACTGTTAATCAACTGAATTATAATATATTAAATAGTTTTTCTGCTGTGCGGAAATATAATCTTGACAAAATCTGAGAGAAATTACCTTACCGGTACAATTTACAATCTAATAAAAATTGAGGAGAAAACAAAAATTTACATGACTGACTCTGACTGACATCTATGAAACCTCTACTATACTAACTATCGATATCTAGGACATGGCCCTTGCAACTACTAATCAATACATATGAGTAATAAAGTAAGGTACATGAACAACATCTGATTGAAGTCCCCGAAGTATGAGAAACATCGCCTGCTGACTGAAATCTGCAACTGTCTGATCATAATGTGTAAGCTACAATTGGTACCTACATTATGAAACAATGCAGCCATACAGACATATATGTGAATCAGGTGCTTCTGGAATGCACGGAGTAAGCACGGGTGAATGCAATAAGTAAAATTGATTTAATAGGTAATATTAAATCATGCATGCTAAGTGTGAGTAGACTCACTAAGAAATAAACTGAAAGCTGAAGTGTCTTAAAACATGTATAACAAATATAATTTGATAAGCTGGTGAATCACTACACTTAGTTTCTTAAAACTTTACTTTTGCAAAACAAGTAGAACTAAAGCTGGAAAATAGTAAAACATGGATATTTATTGAATACTGGGTTTGAAACTACATGATGAAAATTGACATAACTCGAGGATCTGAATATACAAATATAATGAGCACGAATGCATAAACATACAAAGCCAAACATAAATATACTAAGTTGGTCTGATTAACCAAATGACTGATAGCTAAACACTGAATAACTAACATCTGAATACTAAATTACTGATATCTAGATACTGGCTAGCTAATATATGTATACTGATTAACTGAGAACAGTATACTGGTTAACTAAAAACTTAATACTGATCATGAAGAACTGAATTGTACTTAGTTTGAATAATTGGACTGAAGTTGTGGGGTACTGTACATATGAGATAAGGACTAACTGAACAACATGAGATAACTGAACATGAATGCATGAAAACTATAATATCTGAGAATGCTAGACTAGGTGTATATCTGGTATGTCACTGAGATAATTTATAATCTGAAATACTAAAAGCAGTTAAAATGAATATCTGAAAGTCTGTACACTTAGTCAAGAAACCTGAACTGAAGAGACAGTGATTACTATACTGAAACTGTGAGAGGTGTCATCTAACCTACATGCCCCAATATGTTAATTGGGATCTAACCTGTAACTCCAGTTGTAAGGGTGTCAGTACCATGCTATATGGATCCACTAAAGTAAAGTCTCGAAGGACTAAAGAGTTACTCTCTATTGGCAGGTGCCCTGATGAGAGATGTGTCAATCCTCAACTGGCAGGTTAATATCTCAAACCTATGCTGGATACGTAGTTCTGGAATACAAAAATTGCTACTAAGAGTCACACCCTCTACTGGCAGGTGAGCCCCCATCCCTGGGTTTGCTCGATGCTAAATCTTACTCCCAACTAAACTGACACTGATTACTAAACTAAATTGGGTTTAACTGATTATGAATTCTGATAGTGCACATTATGATAATAAAACTGAGAGATCAACTAAGCTCATGGTTCAACTGAAATCATTCTGAGGATACTGAAATTATGTAAATAGCTAAGTATCGGGTATTCATAACCCCAATACTCAATGGAAACAAAAGTAAGGACATATCAAAGCTTTGAAACCATAATAGGATATCATTATTCAAAACCCAATTATTTAGACATTTCATCAAACACATGAAATTTAAATTCTTAAGTATGGGAATGGGTAATGCATGCAAAAATAACATTGTTACAATACCAAAACCATGATTTAAGAATTTGACACAAAAATTCCAACATTCAAACGTATAAGGGCTCATTCATCGCAAAACACTTTGGAATTATGAACTTGGACATGGAAATGTCTTAAACATGAGAGCATAGCATGAATACATGACTAAATCAATAATTGGAGATTCAATATGGAATTCACTTGAAATAGGATATGAGAAACTGAAATTCATAGCATGAAAAGGTCAAATCTTGCATGGGATCATACATGGGCTAAATAACATTTAAATCACCATGAAAACATGAAATTCAATCTTTATTGAACATACAAAATACTTTAAAGATAGGAAATTCATTCTTTAATTGAAAGAAAAGGTTTTTGGGCTCCATGGGTGAAAGGGGACCCATGGATAAACTCCCACATATCTTAAACTCCTTAACTTGGGGAAAGAAACACAATTCTTAAAGATTTATTGAAGGTTCTTGAATTTGAGAACTTTAATTATTGATTTTCTTGGAGAGAAAGTAATGAAATTGATGTTTTTGGGCGATGAGTAGATTTTTTTGAGAGGAAAATTGGAGAAGATGGGCAAAATAATGCCCTAACTGGTGTCTAAATCGTGTTATAAACAATTGAATTGAGGTGGTAAAAGACCCAATTGCCCCTCAATCATTTAAACCAAAGATTTATAACTGGAATGCGGATTAAAGGCCTATCGCGATGCGGTCTTATCGCGGTGGCTTTCTAGTTCTGATCAAAATAATCGTAACTTTTCGTTCGGGTATCGAATTAAGGCGAAATCGGTATCGTTGGAAAGCTAATTCAATTATATACAATTTTGTGGGACTTGAGCTGAAAAATTCCACATACATCAAAAGTTATACACGTTCAAAGTGGACTCTTGTAGAATCGAATACCAAAACTTTGGAAGAATCAAAAGCTCTTAGCTCAACTTTTTTCTAAGTGATTCCTATGAATATTTTTCACCTCATAAGCACTTCACACACTAGAATAAAGATCATTATACATGCATTCAATTATAAATCAAAAACTGAACAAAAATACCTTCTCCGTGATGCGATGTACGTGTCAAAGGGAATGTCACCGCGATGCGACCCTATTGCCGTGACTTGCTAGATTTGTGATCCAAACATGACCCAAACCTTGTATAAAAAATTTGAAACTCCCCCGAGACATACTTTTTACATCCCTGAATATGAATTAACTCAAAAACTAATATCTCGTGATCGGGAAGACAAGTTAAAAATCCTCGAAGTTAAGAGGCCTTAAAATGACTAAGTTCCCCACACTTAGTGCAAATTTCTAGCCTTAAGCCCATTAAGAATGCAACTATGAGCTAATCGAGCTAGGATTAGTACGGGTTATTACATCTTGAACCTGGCTCTACAGGTATTTGGGATCAGTTAGAATAAAACCTCCTCAATCATTTCTACAGTACAAGACATGTCGTTAGTATGATTAAACTTATAAAAGCTCGCTAACGTAGAGATGAACCAGTTATTGACTTTATTAATTACTAGAGAAGCTTAAGCCTCAACTACAAAGATTGCCTTAGTGAAACTTCTAGCATTGAAATGTGCATTCAAGGAATGATTGGGGTCTTTACTATATCTTGCAAAAATTAAAACCATATATATTTGAAGAGTTGAAAACCCATGTGCATCACATGGAATTAATATATCTATAAGAGAAGATCAATGATTTTGTCATGACCCAAAACAGACATGTGATGACACTTCTTAAACCCTCCGGACAAGTAAGCCTAATCCAATTCAAAAGAACCCGAATAAAGAAAAATAAAAATGAAAGAAAAAGAGTAAGATAATGCCAAACATATAACCAAGACACAAGTCTCCAAAAATATATTTCAGACCTGATTGTCACTAGTAAAAGCCTATAATACAGATTCAGAATAATAATCTATAAAATGTCTTGGATACGAATAAAACATAAGACATAAGTAGAGAGATCTATGAGTTTCAAAGTTTTTCATCCACTACCTCGATCTCCATAATATTCAATACCGAAGGAACACGATCTATATCTACCACTCAAATCAATCCCCATACAGGGTGCAAATAAGTAGAAAAGGGAAAGAAAAGTAAGGGTGAGTACGAAACCATGGATACTCAGCAATCATCATCAATAATCGATCATAATCCAAAGTGATTATAAGAACCACTACCCCAACCACTTCAGGTTTCCATAAATAGATCTATAGTCGTTAAATTATCCCCTTTATCCTAATAAGGTATGTAAAGATCATTTCTGTTGTTATTTACAAACCTTTTGTCTAAAATTCCATGTTAAAATATCTTTTGTATTTGAAGCTATAAATTTCAGGCTAGTCTAGTTTCAAGTGGAATTAGAGTGAGATATGGTTTAGAAAATTCAGAAAAAATATGAGCAAATTTGGTGGTATTTGATTTGAATTTTGGGTAGCTAAGGTGATAAGAAACCCATAGGAATTTATGAAATTGAATTGGATAAGTAGAACTCTCGAAATTGATCTTAGCATAAAGGGCATTGTTTGGAATATCTCGAGTTTTAGCGTGTATAAAAATTAGGATTTTTAAGCGAAATTGGACATTCTATCGCATCGACACTACTATAGCGGCATGTACACTGCTACAACAATCATCGTTATATCAGAGAAATTTTTGCTGTTGTGATGGTCAAATCCAATCAATGATTTTTAGAGCGGCAGGTGGACCTATAATGATGCTTCTATGGTGACATACATGTGTCTCTATAGCGGCGAAAGTTGCAAATTTATTTAACTTTTTTCAAAATAGTTTATTTTTCTAAAACTAATATTGGGGTTAAGGAGAGGAAATTCCACTATATTTACATTGTTCGACTTCGTTAAGGTAAGACTTCATCCCCGTTAACTAGTATTTGATAATTAAGTCTTAGAATTATTAAATTACGAAGTTCGAAGAGGATTTTAGGGCTGATTTTAGTTGTCTGCTAGTGAGAAAATTAAGTAATAAGTTATTGAGTTTTGATTATTAACAACTATTTACCCATGCATTTTGTTATTTCACTAATTTATTCATTGAATTGGTAATTTTAGGCGAATCATGATAGAAAAGTCCAAAACAGGAAGAAAATGATCATGAACTTGACCTTATGAGTTGGGTGAGTTATAATTCCCAAAATAGTAGGTCATTTCATTAATTATGTGTTTATATGTGTGTTCTAGATTAAGAGAAAGCAAAATTACACTGATGGACAAAGCTCCAACTTAGAGGAATTGTGCAAGCTTAGTTTGAGGTAGGTGATGGTATTGTAGTTTAATTCAATTTGTCCTATATGTGCATGTTTACTACCTTGTAGTGTGTCCCATTAATTCATATTGTTTGGTTTGGTCAACGTAAATGATCTTATGTTATTATATGATTTTTTCCTACCTTATTGTTTAATGCGGAATGGTGTGATAATTGGTATGTTCTCATGGGTTGTTAGCGAAACACGATTGACAAACACTTATGTTTGGGATTTTAGTACATAAATGGAACCTATTCCCTATGGGTCATGGAAAGAGGGTGGATATATTACCCATAACGTGTATGTTTGAGGGTTAGGTGAGTTTGATGGTTCCATGAGTGAACTAAAGAATATATTTGTACTGTTGACAATTTGTATAATTTTTCTTGACTTGGCTTGACTGAACTTGACTTGGTGATAATATGTTGACTTTTTGACTAAAATCCCAATTACTTATTTGATGCTTGTTGTGCTAAGTATATATCAATTGAGCATAGATTAATTTCTTGTACTGTATTTTAGTTAGGTGCCTATATTTTTATCTTGGGTAGGAAAATGGACCCTAGCAGTGCACTGTTGGTTTCTTGTGTGCTGATATTATGCTTGCTCTTACTTTTGTGAGTGCAGCCCATATTTCAGCGTCTCCTACAAGACCTCACTTGTGATTCCAGTAGTTGAGTTCAAAATTCAGAATGAGCGGTATATTTAGGCTACTATGAGATTTTTCCTTTATGACACTGTCCTTTGTTTGGACATTATGCACTTTCTTTTAGTTTTGGGGTTGCATCCCCTTCATGAAAGCCTTAGATGTTTTGATACAGATGACGTTTGGGTCTTAAGGATTATTTTATTCTTTTCAAGTACAATATTCCACAATTAGTTGTGCTTTCAGTTTTTGTTTAGACTTGATAATTATTGATGGATTAGTTCTATTATCTCTTCAAGTGTTCATTTTAAGATGGTATTTTATGTAGATAGTTCTCCCACTGGGTGAGTAGTTCGGGTGCCACTCATGATGGGTTTGGGTCATGATATGGTAACCCAACACAAAAGTCATAACATTATCCATAAATAGGATAGGCACATAAGTCTAGATGAGTCAACACTAGTCATTTTATGATCAACAAGAATAGGAAAACATTAATAAGGAATAGTCATTGATACAGTATGTCAGGCTCAATTGTCATGTCAATTCAATAATCTGTGATAAATTAGTGAGAGTGTACAAGTATGTGTATGCCATTCTACCACTAGGTACGACACTACAAGTCTCATTAATCAAGCCATAGCCATACTATACGTCTCATGTATACCTCAACTCTCAAACCAATTAAGAAGTAGAATAGCATAATGTAACAAAGTGAAATGAATGTTCAACACACAATATCATAAACAAGGTTCAATCATGATAATTAACTACAAAAGTAAGCACTTAACGACAATATCAAACCATACCAAAGAAATGTCATGTAATGCAAGTGATGCAATACAATGTGATGATGATAATGAATGATTGAAAGCCATCACATGATTTTCTATATATACCTATTGAGCCTCAATGCTCTCAAGATAGGACCCATAGGGGATTCACAACCAATATACTCTTACAATCTCAATCTCATGTCTTAAATAATCCTTATCATTGCATCTCTCGGTATAAACACTTTATAAAGTGTCATTTTCTTTAAAAGATCTCAATATCTCAGTGGTATCAATGTCTCATGAATATGCATGCATGATATGAGGATGTAAAGCTCACAACCAATCTATATGAAAATCAAAATTCATTTATACATATATAAGTGAGCTTAAAATCAACTCAATGTATCAATAATTCATGATGTTAGTTTTCACTTGGCACCACCAGAATAAATAGTCATGTAGTAATCAATTTATTATTTCCAACCGCTTATTCGGACATCATTATGATGAATATGCAATTAAATGCTTATATAAGCCTACAAGGTCAAGTCAAGCCCCCATTCGGGCGAACAATAATAAATAAGGCATTTTAATGCACAAATAAGGCCTATGATGAAAATTCACGCCCCCACTCAAGTAAAACAATAATAAATAAAACATTTAATGCACAAAATGTGACCAATAAGATCAAGTCAAGCCTTCCCCCACATGCATCACAATAATATATCCTCTCAAATTAGAAGAAATATGCATATAAACCTCCATCCGGGCATACGATTAAAATAATTACTCAAGTTTATAATAATGCTCACATAAACCCCACAAGAGTGACACGAAATAAACCACAATCTTAAGAACAACTAATCACGAAACTACCCAAACCTAGCGTATTCTATTTATTAACATTCATCAACTATTATAAATCTATTCATACTCTAAGTATCCTCTAAAACCTCAATCATTCCATCAATAATGATGATAACATAATTACCCCCTAGCAAGGAACTAAACCACAATCATTACAACAAAGTCAGTGAATAAGATTCAAGATCTAAATTAGGCATCCAATATCAATTATTTGAGATCACTAGGTTATCTATCTACATTCTACTCTAAGGATATTTATAAGTAGCAATACTAACTAATCAAGACAATAATCTAACGACAATCCATCAAAGACTTTGGTACCCACAAAAATGCTCGCTATTTTCATCTAAGCGGGACTTTAAATCCTAAATGAATCACAACATACAAATAAACAAGCATACAACAAACACACACTTTGGAAAAAGTCAAGATACATCTCAACTTTCCTTGAAAGAAGATCCGCTAGCCCACACACAGTCTAAATCCCCAACCAGAAGATCAACTCTTTCGAACCAGCACCAAACACATCCAATCTACTTAAATATGATATCTACAAGTCAAAAAGTGTCCATTGATACCCATATCGACTATATTTATATCAGATCAAAAAATCTTATTTGAGAATTAATTCCAAAAACACAAGGGTAAAATTAAAATTTTATTTAAGAATAATGTTTCCTATATCAAGATGAGTCTATAATTGAAAACATATGCGAAATTAAGTAGAAATAGGTTCTCAAATCAAAGAAACATAATTTTACACTTTATCAGGTAACCCCTCCCTAAAATCACAGTTAAAATCAAATATCTGAAGTTGTTTTGAAGATGAAATTAATGAAAAGTGATAAAATAAAGGCTTAGAAACTTACCCAAGGAAGAAATGTCAAAAGCCCATTAGAATCGTCTTAATCTGAGCTATAGAAGTCCAAACATGAGAAAATATGATTTACGACCAAAAATGGAGTTAATATCCTGTCCATGTCAGTTGACCTTCACCAATGTAAGCCGTTGGTTGCGATTGCAAGGTTGCCTGACCTGAACCTTTGTGAACATGATCCCCAAGGCCGCAAATGCAAGGAGAACTTACTCAATCCTTCACGAATGTGAGCCTTTAGCTACGAATAAGAAGGTAAGGACAATATAGCTTTGAAAATACAAGCCTAGGGCTGCAAATGCAAAGAGGGAAGGAGCATTCACCAGAAAACAAAAAAAATAGAAAAGGCACAAGTCAAAACTCTCTGAACGGACTCTCGAGATTTATTTGGCACCCCACATGTAACGCCCCAAAATCTCATCACGGAGCGTCACATGGTGCTAAAGGCTACAAGTAGCCCCAAGCTAACCCTTTTAGCCTGTTACCATCTCTATCTCTCACTTTGGGATATCAAACGAAACAATAATACCATGACATATTAACTCAAAACTAGGATAATTGGAAAACATATTCTGAAATATCTAATACTGAAAGTCTAAAACACAACTGCTAGTCTAGTATGACGAAGTCTCTACTACTCAAACTGGAGAGCCATTGGGACAGACCCTCAACTGACTTGAACTGATATAAAAGTAATAACAACTGAAAATATGAGAAAGTAGGTCCCCAAACCATGGGGACTCACCAAATGTGGGATGTAGGCAAAGGCACTCGGGAATCACGGTCACTGCTAAGACTGAGCACCTGAACCTATATTATAAGACAATATAGCATACAGACGTATATGTAGATCAGTACTTTGGAAATGTACTGAATATATGAGGGTGTATGCATTTACATAAAACAATATCAATACTCTTTAATAAAATCATGCATGCAAATGGGAATGACTCACATGGCTTGAATAGGTCTATAATATAAAACTCATAAATCATGAATAGTGAAACATGTAACATAAATTTCGTGAGTCATTATACTTAACTTTAAAATCCATACTCTCCTCTTATTCTCAGTACTTGAAGGCTAAAGGAAGCTTTAAACAATACTTTCAAACTCATGATTTTATCTTGCGGAGAGTAAAACGTCTTTAAAACTTAAGAACTTTTAGGAACTTTTAACACTTGGGAACTCTGGAACTCTTTTAGACTCAGGAGTTTCTTCTAACCGACATAAAACATGTGAGATACATAGAGTCCAAAGCGTTGCCCACATTGGGGAGAGCTTTCCTACCCTTGCCATCGAACTAGAACCTTAACTTAAGTGATTACTATCTCGGCCTTAGGCCCATAAATCTCAATCCTACGGTGGCACGTAGTTCTGGGGCATGAAACCTTGGAATCATACCCAACTCGATGCTAAATACTACTTCCATACTCAGTTCAAAACTTTTAGAAAATCCACCTTAAAATAACTCAAGGGTCTATAATGAAGACCAAAATATATTCCTCTTAGCTTTAAGTCATAATCAAACGTGAATTACTATCTTAGCTTAGACTCAAGGGGTCAAATCTTTAACTAAAATCTGAAAATAGCCTAGTTATGGGGTACTCATGACCCAAACAGTCTTGAACCATAAATCTTATAATAAGGGTAAATTGACCCAAACAGTAAATCTCAAGTTAACATCTCAAAATTTATGCTTAAGAATGCAATAACACATAAGGCATCTTGGAATCTGTAAGTCTCATCAATAAGCATAGAAACATATGCAAAATTAAGCTATTTGACTTTCAATTCATGGGAAGTATCAAAACCTTGTAACTAATGATAATGGGTGAAAAACCCTATCTCAATTTCATGTAAAATCTCATAAATTGCAGAAAACTTGTAATTTAAAACAAGTCTTTGGGAACACGGGTGAAAGGATTACCCTTGTTCAAACCTCACATACCTTAGATTGTGAAATTGGATGAACAAGCTTGCTTCAGACTCTTTTTGGAACTCTTGAGAGAGGGTTCTTGAAGCCTTTGACTTGGTAACCTTAAATCTTAACTCAATTTGTAAAATCTATGGTGAGTTCTTGAATTTCTTGGAGGAAGATTTGGATTTGTTCTAGAGGGTTAATCTTGAGAGAAAACACTAGTTTTTGATGTCTATGAAGAATGTGAAGCTAAGTTCTTTGTTTTGGCTATATTTGAGCATAAAATCACTGAACGGAATAGGTGACGGTGGGTGCGATGGACGTCGACCCTGACCGTCGCACCTAGGCCAAAATTGGATTTTTTGCCTTGCCTGCGATGGCTGGGTCGACGGTCCATCGCTAGATCGACGGTCCGTCGGCCTTACCATCGCGCCTAACCAGAATGAGGTCTCACTTCCTCCTCTACGATGGTTTGGGTGATGGTCCGTCGCTAGCTCGACGGTCCATCGGCCCTCTCCATCGCATCTGGATAGTTTCTACTACTTTCTGTAAAACGTCCATATCTTTCTCTTTTGTTGTTGGATTTTGACGAAATGGGTATCGTTGGAAAGATAATTCAATTTCTCACATGATAAAAAGTTAATATTAGGAAAATTCCACATAGTTTAAACACTAATCACTTTGGAAGCTATTTCTTAGTCTTTTAAGAGCGAAATTAGGCTTCACTTGACAAGCTCTAATGGCTTAGACTATGAGGAAACTTTGCGGGGTCTCACAATATCTCCCTTTTGGAAACATTCTTCCTCGAATGTCACTAGTTAGGCTAAAAGTACAGAGAAATCAGGGGATGCTTAGTTGAAACAAATCGCTAAACTGACTCTATTATCTTTCAACTTTTGAATACTTTGGGAAGTGCAAGAGCTTACACAAGAATAGATACATAGCTGAACTTTGATTGGATGGGAACTGAATTAAGGAAGAATAATACCTTCGGCTTGATCTGGTCTCGCGGAGAAAAGGTGCGGGTACTTGGCTCGCATATCTTCTTCCGCTTCCCAAGTAGCGCCCTCAACTGACTGATTCTGCCATAAAGTTTTGACTAAGGGAACTTCTTTGTTCCTTAGTCTACAGACCTGGTAATATAGGATCTCAACCTAAATCTCATCAAATGAAAGACTAGTCTGGATAGCTGAGCTCTCTGAAGGATTTATTACAACAGAATCACCAATGTGCTTCTTAAGCATGGAGACATGAAAATAGGATGAATAACTGACAACTCGGCAGGCAACTCAACTTCATAGGCTACTTTCTCAACACGGCTCAAAACTCTATAAGGGACAACATAACGGGGACTAAGCTTCCCTTTTTTCCCAAACCTTTTCACCCCTTTCATGGGTGAAATCGTTAAGTACACCAAATCACCCACCTCAAACTCAAGATCTCTTCTCCTCACATCGACATATGACTTTTGACGACTCTGAGCTATCTTCAACATTTCCCTAATCAACATAACTTTCTCCATAGCCTCAAACACTGCATCAGGCCCAATCACAGCAGCCTTGTCCACTTCAAACCAACCTATGGGTAATCTACATCTTCTACCATACAAAGCCTCAAATGGTGCCATCTTGATGCTAGCATGGTAACTATTGTAATAGGCAAACTCAATATATGGTAAGTGCTCATCCCAACTACCTTTGAAATCAAGGGCACACGCTCTCAACATATCTTCTAAAGTCTAGATGGTCCTCTCAGCCTAACCATCTATCTACGGATGAAAAGCGGAACTCAAATAAACTTGGGTACCAACACCATTCTGGAAAGCTTTCCAAAACTGCGAAGTAAAATGAGTACCCTTGTCCAAGATAATGGATAAGGGAACTCTATGCAACCTAACTAACTCCCAAATATACAATCTAGCATAATCCTCTGTTGTATAAGATGTATGCACTGGCAAAAAATGCGTGGACTTAGTCAACTTGTCTACAACAACCCAAATAGAATCCTGATGACGACGCGAAAGAGGTAAACCAGTCACTAAATCCATATTCACCTCTTCCCACTTCCAAGTAGGTATACCAAACTCTTGCAACTTATCGCTAGGTATTTAGTGCTCTACCTTAACCTGTTGGTATGTTGCACACTTTGCCACAAACCCTGCTATATCCTTCTTCATACCACTCCACTAATAGATTTCCCGCAAGTCGTGGTATATCTTGGTAGAACCTGGATGAATGGAACACCACGTACCATGTGCCTCAGCCATTATTCGCTGCCTCAAGTCACCAACACATGGAACGCACATTCTATTCTGACATCTCAACACACCATCTCCCCTTTGGGAGAAAACGCCTACCTTTTGGTCTTTAACTGACTACTTCAGTCTGATAAACTAGCATCTAAGTCTTGCTTCTCCTTCACTTTTGAAATTAAAGAGGATTCAAAACTACTCTACACCAAAATATTCCTTTCAGTGGAATCATGTAACCTAACACCCAATCTAGCCAGACAATGTACATCACGAGTTAACTCTTTCATATCTTTCCCCATATGAGCCATACTGCCTATAGACATCCTACTAAGGGCATCTGTCACTACATTGGCCTTGCCCGGATGATGTAGCACAATTATATCATAATCCTTTAGCAACTCTAACCACCACCTCTGTCTAAGATTCAACTCCCTCTAAGAAAACACATACTGCAAGAATTTGTGATCAGTGAACACATCAACATGAACACCATATAGATAGTGTCTCCATATTTTCAAAGCAAAGACCACAACAGCTAATTCAACATCATGGGTTGGTAATTTTTTTCATACGACTTCAACTGTCCAGAGGCATATAGGATATAACCTTACCTTTCTGCATCAATACACAACCCAAACCAACTCTCGAGGCATCAACTCCTGAAAACTCTTCTCACAGGAATCTGACCAAAGGAACTTAACTTTCTTTTGGGTCAACCGGGTCATGGGGGGCGCAATAAAAGAGAAACCTTCAACAAAACAGCGGTAGTAGCTATCTAGACCCAAGAAACTTCTAATGTTAGACAGAGAAATAGGTCTAGGCCAGTTTTTTACAGCTTCTATCTTTTGGGGATCTACCCTAATGCCTTCGACTGAAATAATATGACTTCTGATCTTAGCCAAAATTAACACTTGTTGAATTTGGCAAACAATTAGTGATCTCTAAGAGTCTGCAGGACAATTCTAAGATGATCTGCATAGTCATTCTCAGTACGGGAGTAAACAAGGATATCATCTATGAACACTATAACAAACATATCAAGGTACTACTTGAACAATCGATTCATGAGGTCCATGAAAGTCGCTAGAGCATTTGTTAGCCCGAAAGACATAACTAGAAACTCAAAGTGACCATAACGGGTTCGGAAGGCTGTCTTTGGGATATCACACTTCCTTTAAGTTGATGATAGCCGGATTTAAGGTCTATCTTGGAGAAATAACTTGCACCTTGCAACTGATCAAATAGGTCATCAATTCTCAAAAGAGGGTACTTATTCTTAACTGTGACCTTGTTCAGCTAACGATAGTCAATGCATATACGTAAAGAACTATCTTCCTTTTGCACGAATAGGACAGGTGCTCCCCAAGGAGAAACACTGGGCCTTATGAAACCCTTATCTAAAAGATCTTTGAGTTTCTCTTTCAACTCCTTAAGATCTGTAGGTGCCATACGGTAGGGAGGAATAGAAATAGGCTGAGTTTTAGGAAGAAGGTCAATCTCGAATTCTATCTCTCTATAGGGAGGTACCCCTAGGAGATCTTTCAAAAATACATTAGGAAATTTATTAACAATGTTGACTGACTGAATAGTTGGAGAGTCAGACTTAGTGTCTTTAACTCTAACTAGGTGATAGATGCAACCGATAAAATGACTCTTGGGAGATGCTGAACTCCCCGACCACTCAAAAACTGGTCCATCAGGAATCTAAAACCTGACCATACGGGTACGACAGTGTATAGATGCATAACAAGAATGAAGCCAATCCATACCCAGAATAAGGTCAAAATTCACCATGTCCAACTCAATCAAATCATCAAGTATGACTCTATGAAGAACGGTAACAGGATAATTTTTATACACTTGCTTAGCAACAACTGACTTCCCTACTGGAGTAGAAACTAGGAAAGGCTCAGGAATATTTTTGGGACTCATTGCGAAATTCACAGCTACAAGTGGGGTCACATAAGAGAAACTTGACCCGGGGTCCAACAACACATAAACATCAAAGTGAAAGACGCGGAGCATACCAGTAACAACGTCGGGAGAGTCCTTCTGCTCTTGGTGGGATGGTAAGGCATAGAATCTATTCTGGCGCTGACCGCTAGCAGTACTGGATAAAGCATCCTGAGGATGGGCTGGATGGGCTAAAGGAGTAGGGGCACTAGTAGCCTGAGTCTGAGGTCGCACATCTCTATTCCCCTGCCTAGCATGTGGGCATTCTCTAAGTTTATGGCCTATCTTGCCACAACCAAAACAATCTCTCTGTTAATCCAAATGCTCTTCGGGATGGGTCCTACCACACTTAACACAATAAGGATATTTAGGACTGTTACTTACACTATTCTGGGACCTGGACATAGAGGGCCTGTTCCCTTGCTTCTACCTGTTTCGGGGCGCGGGAGCACAAGATGATAAAGGCACTGGCATAGATGAACAGCTCTAAAATTATGGGTGATTCCCTCCATGGGACCTAGTTTGACCATACTTATACTGCTCGGATCTCGCCCTTTTGTTTCCCCTTACTCTATCTCTCTCCCTTATCTTTTCTACCTCTATCTACTGTGCATGCATCATCAATCGAGACAAATCTATATCCTTATTGAGCATAGCAGTCCTACACTTTTTCAGCACCATACCAAACATACCTGTCACGAACTTGCTCATACTAGTTCGGGGTCAGTAATCAAATTAGGAGCATACTTAGCTAACTGGTTAAACTTAAGGCAATAATCCTTAACAGTCATAGAGCCTTGCATTAGGTTTATAAACTCCTTAATCTTTGCTTCCCTCATCTCTAGCGGGAAGAACTTGTCCAAGAATGTGTCCTGGAACACCTGCCAAGTCATAGGGGCAACATCTTCCCCTCTATTTTTCCTCCATGTAACAACCCAGTCAAAAGCAATGTCTTTCAACCTGTAAGATGTTGACTCCACACTCTCCTCCTCAGAAATATACATCACTTGGGTGATCTTCCTCACCTCCTTAAGATATAACTGTGGGTCCTCACAACCTTAGACCCATAAAACTCTTGCGAATTCATCCGTATGAAATCATAAATCCTAGCAGCAGCTAAGTCACCTCCTTGCTGATGTGGAACTATGACCTGGTTATTGGCCTAAACATTAGCTGTGACTGCTTGGGCTAATGCCTGAAACACCACTCGAAACTCAGTATGAGACACAATCTCATTCAAGGGATTAACAGCCTGAGGTTTTTCATTATTGTTTCTGCGGGCATTTGCTCTTCGGGGAGGCATTTTCTGAAATACGAGAGCATGAATTATTAGATGAGAGGGACAACTATAGGTATGATAGAATCTGAAACAAAGAAATAACTTTTTCCTAAAACGTCTTGTAGCCTCTTGCTCATAGATGTGGCGCGCTACACACTGATGATAAGACTCTATGCAACGCGGCTTGTTAGACTCCCTAGGACTTCATAAACCTTAAGCTCTGATACCAAGTTTGTAACAACCCAAAATCTCATTCTGGAGCATCACACAGTGCTTAAGGCTACAAGTAGACCCAAGCTAACCCTTTGAGCCTGTTACCATCTCTGTCTCTCACTTTGGGATATCAAACCAAACAATAATACCATGATATATTAATTCAAAACTAGGATAACTGGAAAACATATTCTGAAATGTCAAATACTGAAAGTTTAAAACACAACTGCTAGTCTAGTCTGACAAAGCCTCTACTACTCAAACTGGAGAGCCATTAGACAGACCCTTTACTGATTCGAACTGATATGAAAGTAATAACAACTTAAAATCTGAGAAAGTAGGTCCTCAAACCATGAGGACTCACCAACAGTGGGATGTAGGCAAAGACACTCGGGAATCACGGTCACTACTAAGACTGAGCACCTGAGCCTAGATTATAAGACAATGTAGCACACAGACGTATATGTGGAGTAACACATTGGGAATGTACTGAGTATATGGGGTGTATGCATTTACATAAAACAATATCAGTACTCTTTAATAAAATCATGCTTGCAAATAGGAATGACTCACATGGCTTGAATAACTCTAAAATATAAAACTCATAAATCATAAATAGTGCAACATGTAAAACAAATCTCGTGAGTTATTATACTTAACTTTAAAATCTATACTCTCCTCTTATTCTCAGTACTTGAAGGCTAAAGGAAGCTTTAAACAATACTTTCAAACTCATGCTTTTATCTTGTGGAGAGTAAAACTTCTTTAAAACTTAAGGACTTAGAACTTTTAGGAATTTTTAACACTTGGGAACTCTGGAACTCTTTTAGACTCGGGAGTTTCTTCTAACCAACATAAACCATGTGAGCTACATGGAGTCCAACGTCTTACTCATGTTGGGGAGAGTTGTCCTACCCTTGCCATCAGAATAAAACCTTAACTTAAGTGATCACTATCTCGGCTTCAAGCCCATAAATCTCACTCCTACAATGGCACGTAGTTTTGGGGAATGAAACCTTGGAATCATACCCAACTTGGTGCTAAATATACTCCCATACTCAGCTCAGAACCTTTAGAAAATCTACCTCAAAATAACTCAAGGGACTATAATAAAGACCAAAATATATTCCTCTTTACTTTAAATCATAATCAAATGTGGATTCCTATCTTAGCTTAGACCAAATGGGTCAAATTTTTAACTAAAATCTGAAAATAGCTTAGTTATGGGGTACTCATGACCCAAACAGTATTGAACAATAAATCTTAAAATGGGTGTGTATTGACCCAAACAGTAAATCTCAAGTTAACATCTCAAAATTTATGCTTAAGAATGCAATTACTCATAAGGTATCTTGGAATTTGTAAGTCTCATCAATAAGCATAGAAGCATATGCAAAATCATGCTATTTGACTTTCAATTCATAGGAAGTATCAAAACCTTGCAACTAATGATAATGGGTGAAAAACCCTATCTCAATTTCATGTAAAATCTCATAAATTGCAGAAAACTTGTAATTTAAAATAAGCCTTTGGGCACAAGGGTGAAAGGATAACCCTTGTTCAAATCCAACATACCTTAGATTGTGAAATTGGATGAACAAGCTTGCTTGAGACTCTTTTTGGAACTCTTGAGAGAGGGTTCTTTATGCCTTTAACTTGGGAACCTTGAATCTTAACTCAATTTGTAAAATCTATGGTGAGTTCTTGAATTTCTTGGAGGAAGATTTAGATTTGCTCTAGAGGGTTAATCTTGAGAGAAAACCCTAGTTTTTGATTTCTATGAAGAAAGTGAAGCGAAGTGCTTCAATTTTTCTAAATATGAGTGTAAAAGGGGTGGAAAAAGACCAAAAAGCCCTTTTAAAAATGAATTAAAATCACTGAACGAAATAGGCAATAGTGGGTGCGACGCTCCGTCAGCCCTGACCGTTGCACCTGGGCCAGAATTGGACTTTCTGCCTTGCCTGCGATGGCTGGGTCGATGGTCCATCGCTAGATCGACGGTCTGTCGGCCTTACCGTTACGCCTAACCAGAATGAGGTCACACTACCTCCTCTGCGATGGTCCGTCGCTAGCTCAATGGTCCGTCGGCCCTCTCCTTGCACCTGGGCAGTTTTGACTTCTTTCTGTAAAACATCCATATCTTTCTCTTCCGGTGTCGGATTTTGACGAAATGGGTATCATTGGAAAGATAATTCAATTTTCCACACGATAAAAAGTCAAAATTAGGAAAATTCCAAATGATTTAAACACTAATCATTTCAGAAGCTATTTCTTAGTCTTTTAAGAGCAAAATTAGGCTTCACTTGACAGGCTCTAATGGCTTAGACTATGAGGAAACTTTACAGGGTCTCACACCACAAAAGTAAACCATTAATGCTACTAGGATAATTATAACGTTTCAGATTCAATAGCAACAATGAATTTTTGAAAAAGGATCGTTTTCAAAAATTTAATCCCTAGGACCCCTTTAAGGCCAAATTTGACTAGTTTTCAAATAGAGGGTCAAAATGCTAAATGAGGGCTCAAGACCCAAAATAACCACACTACTAATCCAAAATCAATATTTCGAATCTAATGGTACTTTTAGAATCGTTATCTGAGGCTGGGATCATAAATGTTGACCAAAGTCGTACTATTCTCTTTAAAAGGTGTTCAAAACTACAAATTCATTTAACATACTCTCGAACCCATCGAGAATTGTGTCAACTATCCTAATAACACATAAATGAGATAAAACAACTATGGAAAAGGGAAAAATGTTCAAAACACATAAATTTCTAAATACTGATATAAGGGTCATTACAATATCCACCACAAAAATTCACGTTCGTCCTCGAACGTACAAATAAGAAAAAGCCAAATATAGGTACATGATAGAAAATACCCTTGAGAGACATCAAACAAGAACTCCAATGTGGAGTCACAATCACTATCCAATCTCACCATATAACCATAAATATATCTCATAAGGACTTTTCAGGTCATAACATTAGCATCTAATGCCAAAATTCTCAATGAAGTCAAATTTCTATATTTCCAAACTTCCTCTATACCAAAAATCTAAGTCAAATACAATAGAAGTTCTGAACATACTGGGCTAAACCTAACCTGACTAAGGCACCACAAGATACTAACTACGCCTACAAAACTAAAAAGTAACCTCGAACCCACTAGAAGCTACGAAACTAATATATTACATCACTACCTAGTAAAAAACAAAATCAACCTACCTAAGGCCGATATAATCACTATCAAATCAAACCACACCACAACTCTAGGCTAAAACTACTAGGCCTATCGGTATAAAAGATGTACAAAACCACAAAAGTCACACTCAGCACACTAGATCACCACCTGATAGTCAAAACCTACAACTCAACACTTTGAGGCAACTGTGAATCACCTTAACACTTTATAAACCATATCCATGAAATCTCTGAATGACTTTGAAAACTCAAGCTACTTATCACAATAATATGTGCAATCCTCATTACTCAAAAGACATCAAACAACCTGAAGTCCTCACTAACCCTGTAGAACAAAGAGCCTTTCTAACTCCATACACATAAGTAACCCATTGAAATAGGAAATAATCAACCCATAAAGGAAGTTCACAATCACTTTATATCAATGATGGACACTCGAATCATGGATCAAACTCAAAGAATCACCACTAGACTCTACATAAACTACTGATGGACAACATTATCAAGACTTTACATTTTCGACATGAATTTACAACTTAACTCTGAATATATCAAACTCCTTATGAACAAGTTCCTTAACCTTTCCTCAATTTAATTTTCCCATTCAATACTCATTAACACAGGGTCATAGACTAAAAGGTACAACTTAAAACTAGTGCAATTCTGATTCAACATTCCCTAACACAAAGTTCACAAAGAATAAAGCTTATGAGCAAGAATATTCCACCAAACCACTTAGCTATTAAGGAGCAACTCTACAACCAATTTTTCCTTTTCATTCAAAACTTTTTTCAATTAAAACAAGAATCCCTTATAAGTTGAAATCCTTCAACTCTAATCGAGGAGTGTATCAATACAATCAAATCTCATCATGCCATAAAGGTCAATCACTAAGGAAGTAACAATCACAAGGCATGAATGCCCGAAATCTTTCCTTATCCAACTAGAATCTTTCAAAGACAATCCTTCCAAGTTGGTTGTACCAAATATAACCCACCACAAGGATCTTCTTGCTCAATATAGTAAGCACCACTCATCATCCTACAAAGTCTATATCGTGGGTACGACATTAACCCAAACCATGAATACATCAAAATGACCCCCGTAAAACAACCAACTCATGCACATACATAGTCGATAAAACACTCATAAAATTCTACACAAGCCTTTCAACAATAACTTTCTTTACTCACAACTCGCCATCCTAATAATCAAAATACTTTTTGGATCCTAACTAACCCAGGGTATTGACGATCTGCAACCATTGTTTGATAACACAGGGAGATTGCGGGGGAATTTACTTTGCAAGGTAGTTTTGATTCCTTATAGAAACTCTGTTTTACTTTTAATAATCTGAATATGCCAAAATCCGCCATTGATCCATCATAAGTCCACAATATAACCATCAAAAGATCAGACCCAAATATACCAAAATCTCTAAAACTTCAGAAATCAAACCTAATCCTACTATGCACTCTAAGCGAGTCCCAACATTAGATCTACACTCTTGATTCACCACTAAGAAAACATTTATAGGGTATCAATATTAATAGACCCAACAAAACCCAAGAAATATATCAAAACTCAATGCTAAAAATCAAATACATAGTAGAATATAGACCCGTAATCAAACACTACCAAGACAAATCAAATATAGACTAAAATCATACTTGTGGCTACTGCACTAAAAACTCCTACTTCATGTACTTTATGTGATACCTGATACTAAGATATGTCATCTCTTAGAGCAACTGATGAAGAATCTCTCTATCTAAGTTGTGGAAAATCCCTTTTACAGTGCCTATGATCCTTATATAAAAAGCAACCAAAAGAAGTGAGAGCCTACTGAATTAGGCCTGAAGAACCCAAACAACTACCCTAGTCTAACCCTTTACAAGCATAACCGCGAAGATCCTGACCTCCATAATGCATATAGCTATAATTGTCAAATTATTAGGCCCTCTATCCTGCAACACTCTTATATATCCATACAAACTCCTCTAAGAATGCTCGAGCAAATTGATCCCATAAAAGAGAAACTGACCCAACTTATCTAACCTTTACAAAGGTCCTCTACCACTATTTAGCTAGCCCAAAGAATTGAAAGGAAGTGAAGTTTTCTCCATTAGAGTCAACCAAACCCAATATGTACAACCTCTCGTGACAACTAAGAAAGAATATATAAACATTAAATCTTGGGTCTCCATTGAATTGGGGATGATATGTCCTTCTAAAATCTAAGTATCTAGTATATCCTTCCATAGACATAAAGGGTAAAGTCACTAAATATACAACAATACCTGATAATATCTCATCAATACTGGAAGAACCTCTAGTAATCCCATAGTATTTAAAGTCTGTAGCCCTACAGTAGCTTTTTGAATCTAAATAGTATCTATCTGCCCTATGAAGGAAAACCAACACCCAAACCAAATAATCCTTAATCCTAGGTATGGTCAGAGGTAATGTTTGTATTGGTCTCAACCCCTATAACACACTATACCTATCACTGCCAACGACTCTAAAACTTGAAAAAGCAACTCTAACCCGGCCTCAAACTAGTTTGGACATATCGATTCAACTTTTACCTCAATCCCTATTCCTACCATACGCTAAAGTTATAATCCCTGAATCTCTAGCCATAAAAATGGATGCTTACCATCTATGAGAGGGTGAATAAAAAGTTTTAAGTTATACAAAGCTATGAACGCATAAAGTAGAATGAAGAAATGGAATTCCTCTAAAGTCATGTAGCCTCTCAAAAATAGATAACAAACGTCTTTGCACCGATCTGCAAGTCTCTACTAAAATTGCCTTATACCAATAAGACAAATAAACCTGGGGCTTTGATACCAAGTTGTCACGACCCAAAATAGGGATGTGATGGATTGTGTCAAACCCTCTAGACAAGTAAGCATAGTCCAATTTAAAAACAACAAAAAAGAAATATAGAAATAAAAGTGAATGAATAAAATAATTCCAAATATATAGTTGAGACATAAGTCTCTAAAAAAAATCCAAGGTCTGGTTGTCACTAGTACAGGCCTCTAACATAGATTCAAAATAATAATAATCACTTAAAATGACTTGGATGTGGATAAAACATAAGACATAAATAGAGAGATCCAAGAAGTTTTGAAGTCTGCCAGCCACTACCTAGATCTCCATAATTTCCAATTCCAAAGGAATGCAATCTATATTATATCACTCCAAAAAATACCTGCACGGGGTGTAGAAAGACAAAAAAAGGGAAATAAAAGCAAGGGTATGTGCAAAACCACGGTACTCAACAAACATCATCAATAATTGACCCTAATCTAAAATGATGGCGAGAACCATCACCCAACTTCCTAGGTTTTACCAAATAGATCTATAGCCATTAAATCCTCCACTTCATTCTAATAGGGCAACTCAACACTATAGTCAAAACATTATCCATAAATAGGGAGGACACATAAGTCTAGGTGAATTAACACTAGCCATTTTATGATAAACAAGAATAGGAAAATAATTATAAAAAAGATTTACTAATGCATTATGTCAAGATCAATTATCAGATTTAATCAATAATCTGTGATAAACTAGTGAGAGTGTAAAAGTATGTGTATGTGACCTTAGACGTATTTATACACCTGAGTATCATTATCTATGCGTGTTTAGCTAAGTTTTAAGGATTTCTTGGTGTTCTTAAAAAAGTATTAATGGTGTAATTGTGTGTTAAGTTATATGTTAAAGAGTTTTTATGGTGAATTTGAAACAAATTAAGAACTAAAATGGTCAAATAAAGTTTGGACGAGAAAACTAGAGGTGCTAGCTTGAGGTACGCTTGTTCTAGTGTACTTTGATAAGTCTATTGTGTTTAATGAACTAATTATTGTTATATGATGTTATATGATACAATTGGAAGTGTATTTGAAGCTAATTGAAGCCTAAAAACAAGTCATAAGAAGTGAGAGAACAAGAACCAAACGTACAAGAAGATAGGAGTGAAAATGGAGCAAAATCACACTCTTGTGGAGGTGCCTTGCGTCGCACCACTCAAAGAATGGGAAAGGATATTTACTGAACCACCTAGGGAGAGGTAACACCCTAAGGTTGTATTTAGGCCTTGCAACATAACTCTTCTCTCAGGACGTCCAAATGCTCATTTTTTATGTCTTTAACTGAGGGGAAATGATGTAAATGCATGTCTTTAGTATGGGGAAGCCTATGGAAGACATAAAAAACTACAAAAGGAGTACTTATTCACAATTACACCACATTTTTGAAACAACACAAGATTTGAGAGAAGAGAAGGCATCCAAAGGCTCTACACTAGGGTTCTTGCTTCTTTACTTTAGTTTCCTTTTTGTTTTTACTTATGAGTTCAATTATTGGGATTCTTTGTATGACTATAGT
This sequence comes from Capsicum annuum, assembly GCF_002878395.1. Lineage (NCBI taxonomy): Eukaryota > Viridiplantae > Streptophyta > Magnoliopsida > Solanales > Solanaceae > Capsicum > Capsicum annuum. Next base: position 39,861,334 of record NC_061111.1, on the reverse strand, counting down.
ATCTAAATACCCTAATTTAAGGGTTGAGGATATGAACATGAGTACTTAGCTTTCAATTAAGGTGCTTTAATTTGATTATCATATTTAGTTGTTCATATATTATCATTTTTACTATTCTATTGATTTATGACCTTTAGAATACATTTATGTTTCTATTGTGATACAATAAGGAGGAATATTAGATTATATCATGGAAAATATGGAATGGGTTTTTGTTTTTTAAATGAATTAAAGATAGGATTCACAATTAGGATAAAAATATACCTAATTCTCCCCATTGGTTCAAATATAGGATGACATACAAATGCATTTGAATTAGTTCTCACATCCCCACTCAATAATGTTGTTGTGAATCTAATTTGGATAGGCGATTAGAGTCTCGTGAGACCATAATTATGTTATTAATCCTATGAATCAACAACCAAGATAGTTCACTTTTATTGTTACTTTCTCACTATTTTTTATTATTAATTTTTGAAACACCTTAGATTTTTGTTCTTAGAAAATTTTTGGGGTTTTGAGTCTTCTGCAGAACATTTGACTCATCATATAAGTTGGACGGTGAGGTTACAGGTTAGGTGACCTATCTCATATGTTAGCCAGTGTTTGGTGGGTGAGTTTATGGTATGGTTACAGTTTGGTGGGTATGGGTCGTATCGTTGGTGACGAATCAGTTGGTTGATCCTTCACTCAATCTGAAATTTTATAAATTAACTTGAATTTGAGTATGAGTGGCTCACCAGGAGTCATGAGGATAAGGTACGAGGGTATAGTCCAACTCATATGTTGGACAGAGTTCAACCCCTCTTGATTCAGTTATGGGTACGAGTTAAGAGTACTTGTCGTATGCTTGGTGGTCGTATGTTGGACAGTGTTGGGGTCTAATATTCTATCTGGGATATGATTTGTGGGTGCCACTTTTATGATAGGGTATGATTTGGGTGGTGGAGTCGTATCCTCCTGTGGGAGTTTTTACAGTTTAAGTTAAGGGTATTCTGGATATTTCCTCTCTTAACCCATTATGACCCCATGAACTAAAACCCTATTGGGACTTTATTTACCCTATTATTCTAATCTTAAACACTCAAAAACTCTCTCAAATATCTCTCAAGCTCTTGGGTTAAGCAAAGGCTAGGGTTTCCTTCAAGGTGGTCAATTAAGGCTCTAAAGGGTGATTCTCTCCGTCTTCTTCGTAATCTAACACATGTTACTCCTCCCTCATTTTTAGTACAATTAAAGGCATGTTTAATGGTTGGTTTTCATGGCAAAAATTTTGATATGGTTTTGGGGTTTGAATTGTATGTTGGGGTTTTTGGTTATTAATAGTTGATTTATGTTTTACAATGTTTTTACTTATGATTTTCATACTATAATGATGGTTTTGAATATATGGTTGCATGGGAATGATCAATTGGTACTTGGTTGGGTTTTGGAACCTATATGCCCTCAATATGTTTTATAAAATGCCTATGAGAATGCTTTTATTACATAGTTGGACTTTTATTGAAAATTTTGCACGGTATGATATAGTAATGGAACCTAAATTGATTAAATAGTTTTAATGTCTAAATGGAAAGGCTTTGGTGGCCATGACTTTGATTTAAAAACCTTCTGTGGGGACACGGGAATTCCCCAAGTGAATCTAATAATGGAACCTACGGGTACATGGGAATCCCCTAAGTGATTGGCTAAGGAAATTTCTTGCAAGCTATAGTCAGTATGACGATACTACTTCCTATATCCTTGATTAATAATATATGGAATTTGTTGTTTTGTTTTGTTCTAATGGTTTTAATAGGGCAATAATGAGAGGTTGTGATAGCTAACTGTAAAGGTGTGATTCCAATGAACGAACACTGGAAACTCATGTTTACTGACATTAGGATTGGTCATGGAAACCATATACTTGTGGGGTATATGGGAATCCCCTAATTTATACTTATATATATGTATCATGAATGGTGAAGGGTACACGAGAATCCCCTTCCCTTGTGATATCTCTAGTACGTGTGGCTACACACACTAGGGGCTATTCGGGGGGTAACACTGGACCCATATAGCCCATGGGTGGTTCTAGGACGTTAAGTTACACAAACCCAAGTTAATGATTTTAAATGCATGCTAAACTCAGTTTCCTTCCTAGCACGGATTATATATATATATATACATATATATATATACATGTATATGATTATTTACTTTGTTTTAAAAGTTGGCATTATTTTATCCTTATCTTGAGTGCATGCTAGTATTCACCCGCTAACCCATTTTTAGAGGTTGTATCCCCATGCGTTGCAGGAACCAACCATATTACTTTTCCTACTCAATGATCGAATTTGGGAAAAACTTAGAGTTGGATTGAAGTGAAGAGCTTCTATTCTATGGAAGGATCTATTTCATGTTATGGTCTTGTCATCATACTTTGGTTATTTTGTTGACTTTAGTTTTGGCCATGGTCGGGGGCATGTCCCAATTGATACTGTTTTACTTTCGGATATAGGTTTTGTGAGATTACTATAAGTTGGTATGGGTGGTGTTAGCATTGGTGTTAGCCTTGGCATTGGTATTAATATTATGTCTGATACCGGTTGACTGTATTTGATTTGTGATTATTTTATTTTGTTATGTTAGATATATGTGTGTGTTTGTAATTCTTTTGACTTAAGGTGTAGGGATGTTATGGTTGGGTATTGGGGGTGGTCTTCGATCCCGGTTGGGCTTAAGATACCCGACACGACAAGGCCCTAGTTTAGGTCATATCAGATTGGTATCAGAGCCCTAGGTTCATGGTTAATTGAGAGTCTCCAAAGCTGTGTCAAGTCGAGTCTATTTTAAGGGTGTGTAGCGTGCCACACTCATAAGCGATAGGCTACAAGGCATTTAGGAATGTTTTTTTCTTATGTTCTATTTCCAAGCTATGGAGTCTAAGTCCTGGAATCTTCTCTAATTCCTATTTGTTCACTTTTCAGATCATTCCTCGATAATTTGAAGTTCACAAAAACTCTTCTGCCCCAACTTGAGACAATATTGATGGGACACTCTCTACTTATGGGATCCATACTCGATCAAGGGTTCCAGTTATGGATTGTTCTGGAGTTTCACCTGTTCTCTCTAGTCCTTCTCAAACTCCCAGGCTAATGCAACGAATGTTGAGTTTCGTCAGTCTATTCATATGTTGTTGGTAGCTACTAAGTCTAAGTGTGGTGTTCCTATTAGTCCATATTCTGAGGCCACAAGGGTTAGCCTGTTCATGAGGTTGAACCCTCCGACCTTTATGGGTGCTAAGGTGAAAGAGGGTCCTCAGGGTTTTTTAGATGAGATAGAAAAGATTTTCCATGTTATGCATGCCACGAATGTGGAAGGGGTGGAGTTTATGGCCTACCAGCAAAAAGATGTGGCATACTAATGATACGAGGAATGGAATCATGCAAGGGGTGACACTGATGAGTCATCACTATGGAAGGATTTCACTAGTGCATTTCTGGACCGCTTGTTTTCTGAGGAGTTGAAGGAAGTGAAGTGGAGGAGTTTGTTAATCTGAAGAAAAGAAAGATGTCGGTCAAGGAGTATGCCTTGAAGTTTCACCAGTTGTCTCGGTATGCTCCAGAGATGGTGTTTGATATGAGGGCTCAGATGAGAAAGTTTGCATTAGGACTATCTCATGAGTTGATCCTTAAAAGTAAGACTGCCTTGCTGATCAAGGACATGGATATCTCTAGGTTGGTTATCTATATACAACAGGTAGAGGATGAAAATAAGAAGCAAGCTAAAATAGGAAAGAGTCAGGGAAAGAAGTTTAGGTTATCTTAATAGAATCACTAGGATATAGGTAAGTGGCCTAAGAAGAAGTTGGGCAACTCTGAGTCTTATTCGATGGCTAGTGATCCCTACCCAAATCCATTAGGTGATAGGTGTTTCTATGATGGTGATAACTATAGGGCATAAGGTGCCTAATCTCAAGCTAGTGGGGCTTAGTCGGCTCCATCGTGTCCTTCCTACAGGTTCTATGGTCGTCTATGTAGGGGTTTATGTGATGAGGGAAGGGACAGGTGCTTCAGCTATGGTCAGCTAGACCTTATGCTTAGAAATTGTCCTATTGATAAGGTTTTCTCTGGGGCAAACAAGATTCCAATTTCTTTATCTTCAGCTCCAGTACCAAAGAGTGTACCATCTAGTTCCAGCATTGGTTGGAACCGTGTTTATGCACTCACTAATTGGCAGGAGTCCGAGGCAACTCCTGACATTGTGATTGGTATGCTGCAACTCTTTTCTCGTGGTGTATATTGTGTACTTGATCTAGGGTCCACTCTCTCTTATGTGAACCCCTTTGTGGATGTGCATTTGGGTTATGGTCCCGAATGATTTTTTTGACCCTTTTTCTATTTCTACCCTGGTAGGTGACTCTGTGATTGCTAAAAGGTTCTATAGGGGTTGTGTGGTATCTATTGGTTGTAAGGAAACGTTGGTGGATTTATATGAATTAGATATGGTTGATTTCAATGTTATTTTTGGGATGGATTGGTTGCACTCGTGCTATGCGTCCTTAGATTATCAAATTGTAGGGTTGTCTTTAAATTTCCTAACAAGCTGGTTATAGAGTGGGAGGGTGGTTCCCTAGCTCCTAAGGGGAAGTTTATATTATATCTTAGATTTAAGAGATTAATCTCCAAAGGGTGTCTCTATTATTTAGTTTGGGTTAAAAATTCTAACTCAGAGGGTCCTTCTTTGCATTGGGTTCCAGTGGTGAATGAATTTTCTAAGGTATTCCCTGATGACCTTCCTGGTGTTCCTCCAGATAGTGAAATTGAGTTTGGGATTGATCTTGTTCTGGACACTCTTCCAATTTCTATTCCCCCTTATAGAATGGCTCCGACTGAGTTGAAGGAGCTCAAGAAGCAACTTAAGGATCTTTTGGATAAGGATTTCATCCATCCCATTGTGTCTCCATGGGGTGCACCGGTGTTGTTCATACGTAAGAAGGATGATTCTCTTCGAATGTGTATTGACTACCGACAGTTGAATTAGGTGACGGTAAAGAACAAGTATCCTCTTCCAAGGATAGATGACTTATTTGATCAATTGCAGGGTGCCAAATTATTTTCTAAGATTAATCTTCATTTTGGGAATCATCAACTTAAGATTGGGGAGGTGGATATCCCTAATACAGCTTTTCATACTCGCTATGGGCACTTTGAGTTCTTGGTGATGTTGTTTGGTTTGACCAATGCCCTGACGACATTCATGGATTTGATGAATAGGGTTTTTCATCAGTTTCTAGATCTATTTGTCATTGTCTTAATAAATTATATTCTGGTGTATTCTAAGAGTGAGGTGGATCATGCCGGTCATCTCCGTGTTATGTTGCATCCCTTAGAGTAGAAACAGTTATATGCTAAATTATCTAAATGTGAGTTTTGGTTGAACACTGTTACTTTTATGGGTCATATTATTTCTAGCGACGGGGTCATGGTAGATCCACAGAAGGTTGCTATGGTTAAGAAGTGGCCTAAACCCACGACTCCAATCGATATTTAGAGCTTCTTGGGTTTAGAGGGTTACTACAGGAGGTTTGTGGAAAGTTTTTCTTTTATTGTTGTCCCATTGACTAAGTTGACTCAGAAGAAGGTAAAGTTTTTGTAGTCTGATTCTTGTGAGGGTAGTTTTGAGAAGCTGAAGGATAAGCTAACTTTGAATCTGATTTTGACTTTGCTTGAAGGCACTAATGAGTTTGTAGTTTACTGTGATGCATCCTGTGTGGGACTTGATTGTTCTCTGTTGCAGCATAGTAAGGTGATAAGCTATGTTTCTAGGCAGTTGAAGGAGCATGAGAGGAATTATCCAACTCATGATTTAGAATTGTCAGCTGTGGTATTTGCACTGAAAATCTGGCATCACTATTTGTATAGGGTGCATGTGGATATCTTTTCTGATCATAAAAGCCTACAGTATGTGTTCACTCAGAAAGAGCTTAACCTCAGTCAAGGATATGGCTTGAGCTTCTCAATGACTATGACATGAGTCTTCACTACTATCCAGTAAAGCTAATGTAGGTGTTGATGCTCTTAGTGAGTTATCAATAGGGAGTGTTTCTTATACGGATAAGGATAAGTAGGAGTTGGTGAAGGATATTCACCATTTGTCTAGCCTTGTAGTTCACCTCTTGGACTCTGAGGATGGTGGTGTGTTTATTCAGAAGGTGGCACAGTCGTCTCTTAGTGCTAAAATTAAGGAGAAACAGATGTTAGATCCTATCTTGGTAAGGATCAATGGTGATGTTGGTGGGCAGAAGGTGATGGTATTTGAGATTAGTGGTGATGGTACCTTATGTTACCAAGAGAGGTTATCTGTTCCTGACATCGATCGTTTAAGAGAAAGGATCTTGGCAGAAGCGTATGAATCACACTATGTTGTTCATCCTGGTTCGGCGAAGATGTATCATGACCTTAAGAAGATGTATTGGTGGAATGGTATAAAGGGGGATGTGGCCGATTTTGTGGCCAAGTGTATGATGTGTCAACAAGTGAAAGTTGAGGACATGAGGCTCAGGGGATTGTATCAAGAGATTGAATCACCTGAATAGAATAGGAAGGGATCAACATGGATTTCATTATCAATCTTTCTCAATCTCAAAATCAGTTTGATTTAGTTTGGTTTATTACGGATAGGATGACAGAGTCGACTCACTTTTTACCAGTGAGGACTACTTTTTTATTGAGGATTATGCGAGGTTGTATCTTCATGAGATTATGAAGCTGCATGGGTTTCCTATCTCTATCATCTCTAATCATGGCACACAGTTTACACCCTACTTTTGGCAGTCATTTAGAAAGGGTTGGGGAATAAGGTGAGTCTTAGTACTGCTTTTCACCCATAGTCGGATGGACGAGCAAAAAAGACTATCCAAACATTAGAAGACATGCTTCGTGCGTGTGTGATTGACTATGATGGTAGTTGTGTTGAGCATTTTCCTCTTGTAGAGTTTTCCTATAATAATAGCTACCACTCTAGCATTGGATGACTCCATTCGAAGCCTTGTAAGGTAGGAGATTTATATCTCCTATTAGGTGGTGTTAAGTTGGTGAGGCAAGGATGTTTTGGACGAATTAGGTTCACTAAGACATGGAAAAGGTAAAGGTGATTTGGGATAGGCTTAAGGCTGACCAAAGTCGCCAAAAGTCCTATATGAATGTAAGGCGAAGAGAGTTAGAGTTTGAAGTTGTGGATAGGGTGTTCTTAAAGGTATCTCTCATGAAGGGAGTGATGTAATTTGGTAAGAAAGGGAAGCTCAGTCCTCGATATATGGGTCCTTATTTGTTTCTTCAATGGGTTGGTAAGGTTGCATATGAGTTGGAGTTGCCTTCTAGTTTGAGCTCCATTCATCCGGTGTTCCATGTTTCTATGTTGACAAAGTGTATGGGTGATCCGTCTCAAATCATGCCTATTAGAGATGGTATCTCAGATTCCTTATCTTATAAAAGGTCCTGGTTGAGATCTTTGATCGGCAGGTTCGTTGGTTTTGGACCAAGGATATAGATTCAACTAAGGTTTTATGGAGGAACTACAAGGTTGAAGAAGCTACTTTGGAAATGGAAGAGGACATGAAGTCCAAGTATGTATTCCTATTTTCTGATTCAAAAACTCGTGCGGAAGGTATGTGTTCTTCATTATACTTTTGTTTTTAAACTTTGTTAAATGAAAGATTGACTTCTTTGCATCTTTGTTTTCTAACTTAGTTAAAGGTCAAAATAGGGGTGTGTAGGTTTAAATCGTGCTTGTACTTCCTCGTCCATCATTCGAGAATGAATGATCCAAGTGGGGGAGAATTGAAATACCCTGGGTTATGGTCCTTGGGAAATTTCCTGGGTTTTGAGTCATCTACTGAACATATAATTCACTATACGAGCCGTATGGTGAGGGTATGGGTCAAGTGACCCATCTCGTATGTTTTCAAGTGTTTGGTGGGTGAGTTTCTGGTGTGATTACAGTTTGGTGGGTATGGGTCTTATGGTTGGTGACGGGTTGGTTGGTTGATCCTTTACTTAATCTGAAATTTGGTAACTTAACTTGGATCTAAGTATAAGTGGCTCACCAGGAGTGCGAGGATAGGGTATGAGTGGTATAGTCTAACTCGTATGTTGGACTGTGTTCAACCCCTTTTGATTCTGTTATGGCTACGGGTTAAGGGTACTTGTCATATGCTTGGGTACAAGTGGGCCTTGGAAGTCGTATGTTGGATAGTGTTGGGGTTTAACATTTTATCTAGGATACGAGTGGTGGGTACCACTCGTATGATAGGGTACAGTTTGGGTGGTGGAGTGGTATCCTCCAGCAGGAATTTTTATAGTTTAAGTTGAGTGTATTCTGGATATTTCCCCTCTTATCCCATTATGACCCAACAAACTAAAACCCTATTGGGACTTCATTTACCCTATTATTCCAATCTTAAACACTCAAAAAATCTCTCAAGCTCTTGGGTTAAGCAAAGTCTAGGGTTTGAAGGTGGTTAATTAAGGATCTAAAGGGTAATTTCTCTCTGTCTTCGTCGTAATCTAAGGCATGTTACTCCTCCCTCATTGTTAGTTCAATTAAAGGCATGTTTTATGGATGGTTTTCATGGCAAAAAGTGTGATATAGTTTTGCTTTATGAATTGTATATTGGGGTTTTTGGTTATTAATGGTTGATTATGTTTTACCATGTTCTTACTTATGGTTTTCATATTATAATGGTGGTTTTGAACATATGGTTGCATGGGAAAGGTCAATTGGTACTTGGTTTAGTTTTAGAAATTATATGCCCTCAACATGTTTGATGAAATGCCTATGAAAATGCTTTAATTACACAGTTGGATTGTCATTGAAAATTTTGCATGGTATAATATGATAATGGAACCTAAATTAGTTAAATAGTTTTAATGGATAAATGACAAGGACTTGGTAACCATGGCTTTGATTTAAAAACCTTGTGGGGTACACAGGAATCCCCCAAGTGAATATAATAATGGAACCTACGGGGTACATGGGAATCCCCTAGGTGATTTGCTAAGGACATTGCTTGCAAGCTATAGTTGGTATGACGATACCACTTTTTATAGCCTTGGTTAATAATATATGGAATTGGTGGTTTGGTTGTGTGCTAATGGTTTTAATTGGGTAATAATAGCAGGTTGTGATAGCTAACCGTGAAGGTGTGAGTCCAATAGATGAATATTGAAAACTAATGTTTTCCGACATGAGGATTGGTCATGGAGACCATACACTTGTGGGGTACATGGGAATCCCCTAAGTCATACTTATATATATATATATATATATATATATATATATATGAAGCATGGAGGGTGAAGGGTACACGAGTATCCCCTATCCTTGTGATATCTCTGGTACATGCGGATACATGCACGGGGGCCCATTCAAGGGGTAAAACTGGACCAATACAACCCGTGGGTGGTTCTAGGATGATTAAGCTACACAAACCCGGTTCTCTTACCAAAATGTATTATATATTTATATGTATGGATGTGAATGCATATGGTTATTTACTTTGGTTTAAATATTGGCATTATTTTATCCTTATCTTGAGTGCATGCTAGCGTTCATCTACTAACCCATCTCCGAGCGTTGTATCCCCGCGCGATGCAGGAACCTTCCATATTTATCCTCCTACTCAGTGATCAAATTCAGGAACAACTTAGAGTTGGATTGAAGTGGTGAGCTTCTAGACTCTGGAAGGCTCCATTTATGTTATGGTCTTGTCATCATACTTTGGTTATTTCTTAAAATTTGATTTTGGCTATGGTCGGGGGCATTTCCCAACCGAATACTATTTTACTTTTGGATAGAGGCTCTGCGAGACTACTATAGGTTGGAATGGGCGGTGTTGGCATTGGTGTCAGCCTTGGCATTGGTATTGGTATTATGGCTAATATCGGTTGACTGTATTTGATTTCTCCATTTTGTGATATTATATATATAATTGGAATTCATTCGACTTAAGGTGTAGTGCGGTTATGGTTGGATACTAGGGGTGGTCTCCTATCCCGGTTAGGCTTGAGGCACCCAACACGACTAGGCCCTAGTTCAGGTCGTGTCACTTTTAAATTCTCAAAACTTAAACTCACTGGGGTTATGGATCACACTTGCTTAACTTTAATAGTAACACGTAAGTTGGATTCCTTGATAATAACTAAGATATTCAGCTCGAAAGGGCCAATTTATTTCTTGCACGACCACGTTCACTTTTGTGTTTGTTTGGATGTAATAAGTTTTTGTCTCAATTGTTGGAGACTTCAAAATTTTCAACTTACTGATCTTTAGTTTTGCTATTTTTTTATAAGTGTTGAAAACTTGGTCTTAGCTATTGGCCTTGCAAGTACAGGTTTGAATTTCAAGTAAGTTGGCAAGGAAAAGGGATTTGGTTGAACTATATCCCGAACCTAAGCGATGCTTGCATCAGTTGAGGGGAGAAACAACATTTTTCTATCCCATCCCCATAAGTTCAATAGGGAGAAGCTATTCCTAGAAGAATACTAGCCCATAGGACAATGTGTGAAGTGGTAATTCCACTCTCAACTAATATTACCTCTATCATTCGTAGATCGGAACCTACGGTAGGTTTGATCTTAAGCAAAACATGGTGAAATTATTGCACAATAGTGGGCAATTCAAAGGCCTATCATATGAGGATCTAGAGGTTCATCTATGAAACTCTTGGAGATCAGTGACACTTTCATTCCCGCTGGAGTTTCCATAGATTATGTGAAGCCTAATCTTTTCCCCTTCTCACCGTTGGGAGAAACAAAGAAATGGTTGAAGGCATAACCTTCAAACTCTATCACAACTTAAGATGATTTGCAAAAGAAGTTCCTCATTTGATTCTTTCCCTTTGACAAAGCTGCAAGGTTGAGGAGTGAGATCGCGAGCTTTAAACAAAAGCCAGATGATGATATTTATCATGCTTGAGAGAGATTAAAGTCTTTTCTCAGAGATTGTCCACATCACCAATAAGCCAATGAGGTATTAGCTCATACTTTTATTGAAGGTCTTAACCATAACACAAAATTTTTTCTGGATTCTGCTGCAGGTGGTCAGGTTTTGGAGAAAACTTATGATGAGTTGTACACTCTTCTAAATCAAATTGCATAAGGTAATCTCGAAGGCAGGGTGATGTACCTAAAAGTATTGTAAAATAATTTTGTGGGTACGATCGAAGTGGATAGTATTATAGCATTAGCTACTCAGTTGACATCCTTTTAGAACCAAATGATGATGCAGTTCAGTAAGTTGAGTGTGAATAAACCTCAGGCACAAGTTAATGTAATCCAGCAGGGTCAGACTTGGTGTCAAATTTGTGGAGGTAGTGGTCACTCTACAGAATTATGTGTATCTAATACAGAGTCGGTGAATTTTGTTGCAATGCATAAAAGGGAATTCAAAATTATGGTAATATCTCCAACTGCTATACGCAAAGTTATCCCAATTACTCATATGTTACTAATCAAGCTCAACCACAACAATTTCAGCACTAGTAGGGCATTTAGAATAACACTCAAGCCAATAATGTAGAAGATATTTTGAAAAATATCCTGGCCAACCAAGAACAAATGGTAGAGGATTTTAAAAAGCAGCAGCTGGCTTAGAAGAATTTGGAGATATAATTCGGCCAATTGGCTCAGGCACAAAACACAAGACCTCAAGGGGGTTTTCCTAGTTATACAGAGAATCTAAATCAACTGATGGCAATCACCTTGATGAGTGGTAGAGACTTGATTAACAGACCTTCCAAGAAAGATCATGAGTTGCAGGCAGAGTTTATTCCACTTCAAGCAGATAAGAAGCAAGTGGTAGCCAAAGTGGCTGAAAATTCAGAGAAGTTTGAGTACCCAAAAGCAAAGGCAGTTGAGCAAACACAAGATAGACCACACCATCGTTCCCTCAAAATAAAATATCTAAAGAGGATACTTGTTTTAAGAAGTTCTTTGACACGTTCAGATAACTTTACATTAACCTTCCTTTGTTTGATGTTTTACAAGAATGCCTAAGTATACTAAGTACTTGAAAGATGTGGTGACCAGTAGGACAAAATTTGGTAACATTAAGACGATAACACTTACTGAGGAGTGCAGTTCTTTGGTGATGACCAAGATGCCGAAAAAGCTCAAGGACCCTGGGAGTCTTACTCTCCCCATTTAAATTGGTGAAAGTGATGTGGTCCATGCTTTGAGTGATTTGGGGTCTAGTACAAATTTGATGCCCTTACCAGTGTTTAATACTTTTGATTTAGGAAAACCGAGGTTATGTTAAGTTTTGGTCAAAATAGCAAACAAACCAACAGTGGTTCCTAAAGGAATCATAGAGGATGTTCTCATTAAGGTGTGTAAGTTCATTATCTCTACTGACTTTATTGTTCTTGATTATGATGCATGTTATAGGGTAACCATTATATTAGAACATCGATTCTTGGATATTGGAATAAAATAGATACACGTGAGAGAGGACACTCTAAAAATGATATTGAATGATGAATAGATGGCCTTCAGAATGTACAAAACACTCAATGTACCCTCACACTATAAAGATTTATGCATGATAATAGATATACATGTTGATAAGTGTGGGGTGGAGGAGTTTAAAGAACTAATTATCTCTTTCAACGCTCTCATGGAGTTATCCAAATCAAAAGTTAAGCCTAGAGTTAAGAAACTTAAAGGGAGCCTGAAAAGGTAAGTGTAGAAAGAGCTACAGACCTTAGAGCAAACACTCAAGAGGTCAGAAAAGAATAAGAAGATGGTCTCCAAATAGGAGGAAGAGGATGAAAAACTACAGTTGACAGTTGTGATGTGAGTCGTGCTGCAATAATAAATCAGGCGCTACTTGGGAAGCAACCCAAGTTAAGGTAGTTATTTTTATTATTCTAATTTTTCTTTAGTATCACCATTGTTTTTGTTTGTGTTTGAGCCAATAGTTTGAATGAAAGTCTAAGTACCAAAGATCTGTGCTAAGGAGCATGGCAAAAACTGAGTGTGGGATCCTCCGGACCCCCTCAGTGGACATAATGCTATTAGCAAGGCCTAGAGGCCTAATGAAGTATTTCTTTGGGAACAAAGTGTGATTCTAAGTATGGGGTAGGGAATCATCCGATTGTTTACAGTGAAGTTTTGCTATAAGATTTCTATTTTTATTTATTTTCTAGTATTTTACTAAATTCAAAAAATACAAAAATATTTTATCTTTGTTTATTTTCAGTTTTTGTTGGTGTCTGTCTAGAAAAAGCACACTTCACCCACCCCTTGTTTTTTTTTTTTGATTTTCTGATAGGGATACCTTTGAACCGAGTATCCCTTTTTGATTCTTAGGAGTAATTTTAAAAATTATTCTTTTAGGAATAAATGAGATGTTCTTATTAAGTACTATTTATGCTTATACGATGCAAATTATTTTTGAATGTAAAAGCACGTGTAATGAGATGAATGACTATTTTTGAGACACCTAGGCTCATTTATATGACTCTTGTGTGATGTTGTCTTAATTTTGAATTCTTTCTATTACTTGGTTTAGAGTTTATAGATATCTGACTTGATTTGAGCATGTTCCATGTGTGAGTGAGATTTTTCTTATGTTCCATGTATGCATATTGATTTCTATAACTTGTTTAGTGTGTTTGAAAAGCGAATTAAAGAATGTTGGGTTTAGGAGGTGTGTAGACATTTTATTGATATCCATATTTTAAACTTGCTTTATCTACCCTTTCTGCATGACCTTAGTTATCCCTGTTGAGCATTTAACCTATTCTTTTGTAGCCTCATGTGTATCTTATTCACCTTTTTTCAGTCGATCATAATTTGATCCAAAACTCCTAAATGCTTTAGTTTAAAGCTTGACATGTTAAGGAGTGTAGAATTGAAGAAGGAAAAAGTGGAAGTGAAGCCCCAAGGAAATAGCTATTGGTGTGTTAAAAAAGTTAAAGTGTTTTGGATGAGAGGAATGTGATAAAAATAAAAATTGATCAAAAGTGAATCATGTGTTGATAGGATATACTACTTACTAAAGATATATAAACTAGATTAAAGAGATAGGGTAAAACAAAAGAGGTAGGAGGATAGAAGTGGTGAAACATTGGTTGCTTAAAGAGGAGTCTAATGTAAAGTGTGATGTATTAAAGTGTTTAGGAAAGATATTCACTATTACTGGCTAGAATAGTTCCTACCTGCCCCTTAGCCTACATTACAACCCTTAAAGTCCTACTTGATATTGATCTTTGATATTATAATATTCTTGGAGTACTAAATCTTATGTGACATGTGAATTCCTTGTGAGAGTGAGAGAAATTTGGTTCTTACACCCATTTTTGTGATAAATTGCATATCTGTGAGAGAATATGGGTGACTCTCTTGTAGTGAGGGAATAATTTTGATGATGGTTAGGTGATATGTATGATCTCTTTGTTGAGTAATATGCATGAGTTTGCCAACTTTGTGGAGTAAATTCTTGAGGTTAGGAAGTTTTGAAGTAGTGTCCATGAGTTTTCAATTAGATGACAAGCTTAATATGGAACTTGCTATTTGGATAGTCATTATAATTCTAGCTTGAATGTATTACTTGTAGTAGTGATGTTAGAGTCTTATTTTATGGTTCTTAACGTGAAGAGTTATTTGAGGATGAACAAAGATTTAAGTGTGGGTAGTGATCTTAGGTGTATTTATACATCTATGTGTCATTATCTATACGCGTTTAGCTTAGTTTTGAGGACTTCTTGATGTGTTTAATGAGTTATTAATGGTTTAATTATGTATTTATATGTTAATTTACATTTTAAGAGTGTTTATGGTGCATTTTAAAACAAGTTAAGAGCCAAAATAGTCAAATAGAGTTTAGACGAGAAAACTAATGGTGCTAGATTGAGTTATGCTTGTTCTAGTGTACTTTGATGAGCTCTATTGTTTTTTATGAAATAATGTATTTTATATGATGCTTTATGAAACCATTTGAGGTGTTTTGCAAAATAATTAAAGCCTACAAACAAGTCATAAGAAGTGGGGAAACAAGAATCAGACGTACGAGAAGATAGAAGCAAAAATGAAGCGAAATCGCAGCCTTGAGGAGATTCCTTGTGCGCTCCACTCAGAGCATGAGAAGGTATGTGTGACCCTATCCATATAGATAGGGATCACTGACTATACCTTTATTTGGGTGGGAACTTCACCTCTTAAGGCTGGCTTTTGGCCTTGCGGTGCAATCCCACTCCGAGGATGTCCAAAAGTTGATTTTTGATGTATTTAAGTGAGGGGCAATGATGTAAATACATATTTTTCATATGGGGAATCATATGGAGGACCTAAAATACTATAAAAGGAGTGATTATTCACAATTACATCATACTTTTTAAATAACAGAATATTATAGGGAAGAGAAGGTATCCAAGGGCTCTACACTAGGGTTCTTGCTTCTTTACTTTAGTTTCCTTGTAGTTTTTACTTATCAATTCAATTATTGTGATTCTTTGTATGACTATGAGTGCCTCAACACCCCCATTATAGGGTTGAGTCTATGAAAATGAGTATTTATCATTCAATCAAGTTGTTTTAAAGTTGATTATCGTATTTGGTTGTTCATATGTTCTTCTTATGATAATTTTGTTGATTTTCAACCTTTAGAATACATTTATATTTCTATGGTGATCCTAGAAGAAGGAACATTAGAATAGATTGTGGAACATATGTAGTGGGTTCTTGTCTTTTAAATGAATTAAATATGGAATTCGTGGTTAGGATGGGATATACTTGATTCTCCCCATTTGGTTCAAATACGGGATGACATTCAAATCCATTTGGCGTAGTTCTCCCTTCCTCGCTCAACGATGTAGTTATGGGGATCAATTATATGGACGATTAGAGGCTTAAATATCATAATCATGTTATTAACACCGTGAATCAACAACCACGATAGTTAACTCAATAGATGAGATTGCATAGCTTTGTAGGATTGTTCAAATTGCCTTGACCCTGGATTTCTTCAAATCATTGTTTCAAATACTTTACTTTCTCGCTATTGTTTATCGTTACTTTTAAATTCTCAAAACTGAAATTTTCTAGGGTTACGAATTGCACTTACTTAACTTTAATAGTAACACGTGAATTGAATTGCTTGCTAATAACCAAGTATCTAAGGGATCGATATACAGCTCGAAAGGGCCACTTTATTACTTGGATGACCACATATACTTGTGTGTGTGGTTGGATGCAACATTATGTAATGCTACCTTACATGTCTCACTAATAAGGCCATAACCATACCCTATGTTTCATGTATATCTCAAGTCCTAAATCAATCAAGAATTAGAATAGCATGATGTAACAAAGTAAAACGGATGGTCAATATACAATATCACAAACAAGGCTCAATCATGATAATTAACTGTAAGACCCCGCAAAATTCTTAGCTTGGATAAGTCCTTTAGGTTTGACAAGGGGTCCTAGACTTAGAATATTTTAACTAAGTATTCAGACTTAGTATTATTTTAGCCTTCAAAAGTTGGCAATCTTAGTCCACGACCTTTACATCTATTAAATATCAATATTTGAGTTAATTTATGATCAGGAATGTTAATAGGTGTTTTCGGATAAGTTTTAGATTTTTCAAACCTCGTTTAAATCATGTTTGAGTGCCTAAAATAGTGGGTCGATGCGATCTCAGTGCGTCGCATTGACCATTGCATTGATAAGATAGTTTTTCCCCAGCTTCAGTGCAAATTTCGGTGAACCGACCCAGACTTAACGCGGCGCATTGGCTATCGCGTTGATGCTAAAGACGCGGCGCATCGGCCTGTGCATTTGGTAACACAATTGTTCTATCATTAAAAGAACGTGTCCTTGGTGGTATTTGGGTATTTTCCCACATCCTTCAGCCACCCAAAGCACGAAATTAAGCCCTTTGGAGAGCAACAATATTCATTCTTCTTCTAATTTGCTCAAGAATAGAACTCTAGGTGTTCAAATTTCAAATCAAGAACTCAAGAACTCACCATTAACTTTCAGAAATTCATTAACTAAGGTATGTGAAGTGTTCATCCAAGCATTCCTTCCACCCTTGGATTCCAAGAAACACTTTTAAAAGTTCATGTAGAGTGATTTCATGATTTCCATGATTTGAATTAAAGTGTATTCATAATTTATTGCAAGATTCATGTAGAGTTAATTGATATGTCTGCTTTATCATGTGAATCCATGTTGAAGCTCTTGGAATTGTGTAATTGGAATTGAATCATGATGCCTACATGTTGTGTTAGTATTATGTGCATATATTATGCCCCATAAGTGTTTGATAAATTGTCCACGTAAGTTGAATTGTGAAATTATATCATATTAGAATGTATGCAAGTTCATGTCATGCAAGTATTTGCTTTAATGCCTAATGAATGAATGATGACTAAATAGTAATTACCATGTCTCAAGATTTTGTCATGTCTTTTAAGTTTATGCTATCGAGTACTGGGGGTATTTAATACTCAATAATTTAGCTGCTTGTCTAGATCCATGGTTAGTCATAGAGTAGAATTAGTAATGTCTCGATCAGTAGAATTCAGTCAGTTAACGGAATTCAGTAGTATTCCATCGGTCCACGGAACTCATTGAACTCAGTTCAGTTCAGTTATACAGTACGATCAGTAACAGTTCAGTCTATCCTAGTATAGTTTAGAATTCAGTCTAGTGTCTATTCAATTGGGAGTAGGATTCAACACCGAGTGAACCCAAGGATGGGGACTCACCTGCCAATAGAGGGTGGACTCCTTAGAAGCAGTCCTTTCATTCTAGAACTGCGTAGCCAACATAAGTAGAGATATTAACCTGCCAGTTGAGGGTTGATAAGGTGATCTACTTGCCAATTGAGGGTATCACCATTCTCATTCAGAGTACCTGCTAGATGAGGGTGACTCAGCACTTGTCCTTACCCGTGGCACGGTATTGACACCCTTCCAACTGGGGTTACAGGTTGGACCCAAAATCAATTAGAGAAGGGGCATGTCGGTTAGATGATTACTTCATACAATCTCAGTTTCAGATTTAGTCTCAGTATGGAACTCAGTTTAGTTCTACAAATTCAGGACTGCCAGGCACAGTCACTCAGCTCAGTACGGGACTCAGTATAGTTCCACAGAATCAAGATTGCTAGATATAGTTATTCAGTTATCACTAATCAAACAATTGGTGTTATTATGATCTCAGTACAGTTTTCATATTCATGCATGTACTCTCATTCAGTTATATTCATGTTATTCAGATATTATTATTCATGCATGTAAACCCATGCACTTCAGCCTACCTTACTGAGAATACCAGTATATTTAAAGTACTAACACATGCTTTTGTTTTGCATTATAATGTCTTATATCATAGGTTCTGACTCACAGGCTCCAGAGCACCCTTAGCAATTCAGATTTTCAGCAGTCAGCGTATTGGTGAGTATTTATAGTTCGAGGACATGGTTGTTTTCAGTATTTCAGTATTATTTTTAGTAGTCAGAGTTAGTTGGGGACTTGTCTCATCAACTCTACAGTTCTGATAGTTTAGAGGCTTTTCAGACTAGAGTATCTTCAGACAGTTGTTTAGTTTTATAGTACTTATATTCAGTATTGGTATTTTGATACCACATCCAGATTTATTTACAGATGTGAATCTTATGGCATATGTTTTCTCCTATTTTTGCAATTATTACAGTATTTGTTACACAGTCATTACAACAGGTACTAGTCATGGGTTAGCTTATGGTCCTTTGGGATTCTGAGAACCGTGTATCATTCGGGGTACATACTCGGGGTGTTACAAACTTGGTATCAGAGCGTAAGGTTCAACATTGTATTATGAAGTCTGAAAGCCACATCTAGTAGAGTCTTGTACATGGGTGTGTTGCACACCATACTTATGGACATGAGGCTACGAGATGTTTTAGGAGAAGTTTTCCTTCTTTCAGTATTCATGTTGTGCGACTGAGCATGAGCTCTAGTTAAAATCTCAGTCTAATTCTTTCTCTTCTATTTATAAAAATATGCCTCCAAAGAGAACTAAGAAAATAGAAATAGGAGATTAGCCAGAACCCCAACCTGTCCAGCTAGATCTACTGGATGAACATATCTCCCACGCTAAGTTCAGAGCAGCATTCATCACCCTAGCTTATTCTGTGGCAGCCCAAAATAAATGCCTAGCTGCCGTTCCAGCCAACCCAGTGGCGATTACTGCTGCTGCCAGGATTCGGGACTTCACCTGAATGAACCCTTCATCATGTACAAGGTCTTAGTCAGATGAGGACCCTTAGAAATTTCTTGATCAGGTGCAGAAGGTTACCGATATTATGGGGGTGAATGCTGTTATGAGCGCTGAGTGGGCTATATATCAGTTATAGGATATGGCTCGCTCATGGTTTAAACAGTGAAAGAAAGAGAGAGCCATAGATGCAGGGCCCATAGAGTGGGAGGAGTTTACCACTACTTTTCTCGATAGGTTCTTCCCACTGAAGTTGAGGGAAGCAAAGGTTATGAAATTTATCAATAAGAAGCAGGGCAATATGATCCATGCTCAGCAGATAGAAGATGCCAAGAATAAAGAGAAGTAGAAGGAGAGCAAGAGAGTGAGAACAGGTAGTTTTAACTTCGCTCAGCCTAAGTCAGATTGTGGGAATCGTTCTCAGTTCAGCCAAAAATCTTTAGTCCTAGATCTGTCCTCAGCCAGTGCTCCTGTGCTGAAATTTAGAGACGACAATAGGGATAGGGTACCAGGCCCTAAACCCAGGGCAGTGTTAGCAGTGCCCGAACCAATCCCCTTTGTCAGAAGTATGGTAGAAACCACCAGGGTATCTATAGAGCGGGTAGAGATGTGTGCTTCAAGTGTGGCAAGCCAGGCCACAGAGTTAGAGATTATCTCCAGTCAGGTTCTCAAGGTCAAAATAACCATCCCCCAGCTCAGTTTGGTTACCCGAATCAGCAAGGTGTCTCTTCCAGTGCCACCAGTGGGCAACGCTCAAACAAACTTTATGCTCTTTATTCGCGACAAGATTAGGAGAGTTCTCCTAATTTGGTCACTGGTATGTTACAAGTTTTTCATTTACATGTTTATATTTTGCTAGACCCAGGAGCTTCTTTAGCCTTTGTTACTCCTTATATAGCCATTGATTTTGGAGTCAGTCCCATAATTCTAGCAGAGCCTTTCTTAGTCTCTACCCTAGTGGGTAAATCTATCATAGCCCGGTGGGTATGCAGGAACTGTCCGATTATGATATCTCAAAAAGTTACTTCATCAGACTTAGTCAAATTAGAGATAACTGATTTTAATGTCATTCTGAACATGGATTGGATTCATTCCTGCTATGCCTCAGTCGACTGCAAAAATAGAATTGTCCAGTTTTAGTTTCTAAATGAACCCATCCTAGAATGGAGGGGTAGTACTCTAGCACTTAGGGGTCAGCTTATTTCTTAACTTCAGGCTAGAAAATGATATCTAAGGGATGTATCTACCATCTCGTTCGAGTACAGGACTTTAGTTTAGAAACCCCTACTCTTGAGTCAGTGTCAGTAGCATGTGAATTCCCAAATGTGTTTCCCGATGATCTTTCCAGAGTTCCTCCCTAAAGGGAAATTAATTTTGGAATCGGTCTTCTTCCAGGTACTCAACCCATATCTATTCCACCATACAGAATATCTCCAGCAGAACTCAGGGAATTAAAGGAGTAGTTAAAGGATCTCCTAGATAAGGGATTCATCAGACCAAGTGTCTTCCCATAGAGCGCGCCAATTTTATTCGTACGTAAGAAAAATAGTTCCCGTAGAATATGTATTGACTATCGTCAGTTAAATAAAGTTATGTTCAAGAACAAGTATCCACTCCCCAGAATCGATGACTTGTTTGACCTACTTTAGGGTGCCAGTTATTTCTCCAAGATAGATCTCAGATCAGGCTTTCATCAGCTCAGAGTCAGGAAGTGTGACATCTCAAAAATAGCTTTCAGGACTTCGTATGGTCACTTCAAATTCTTAGCCATGTCTTTTAGTCTTACTAATGCTCCAGCATCCTTCATGGACTTGATGAATCGTGTGTTCAAGCAGTACTTGGATATGTTTTTCGTAGTCTTCATAGACGACATTCTTGTCTACTCCTGTAGTGAACGTGATCATGCAGACTATCCGAGAATAGTATTGCAGAATTTCAAAAATCATTAGTTATTCACCAAATTCAGTAAGTGTGAATTTTGGTTAAAGTTAGTAGCTTTCCTCGGCCATGTAATTTCCGGTGATGGCATTAGAGTTGATCCCCAAAAGACCAAAGTAGTGAGAAACTGGCCCATGCCTATCTCTCCATCAGATATCAGAAGTTTCTTAGGTTTAGCCAACTATTATCGATAGTTTGTTGAAGGATTTTTGTTTATTGCATCCCCTATGTCAAGATTGACTCAAAAGAAAGTCAAATTCCAGTGGTCAAATTCTTGCGAGAAGAGTTTTCAGGAGTTGAAGACTCGACTCACTATAGCGCCAATTTTGACCTTACCAGATGGTTCAGATAACTTTGTTGTCTATTGTGATGCCTCCAAAGTTGGCTTGGGGTGTCTTCTGATGTAGAGAGATAAGGTCATAGCCTATGCCTCTAGGAAGCTTAAACCCCATAAAAAAACTATCCTACACCTCTAGGTAGCTTAAACCCCATGAAAAAAATATCCTAGTCATGATCTTGAGTTAGCAACAGTAGTATTTACCTTAAATATTTGGAGAAACTATTTGTATGGTGTGCACGTTGATGTGTTCATAGACTATAAGAGCCTTCAATATGTGTTCTCTCAGAAAGACCTAAACCTCCGCCAGAGAAGGTGGTTGGAGTTATTGATAGACTACAACATGAGTATCCTATATCATCCGGGTAAGGCCAACGTAGTGGCTGATGCTCTCAGTAGAATGTATATAGGTAGTGTTGCTCATGTCGAGGATAGTAATAAAAAGTTAGCTTAGGAAGTTCATCAGCTAGTCCGACTAGGTGTGCATTTAGTCAATTCAACAGAAGATAATGTATAGGTGTAGAGTAGTTCAGAATCATCCCTAGTTTCTGAAGTAAAGATAAAGCAGGATAGAGATCCCAGTCTGTTCAAGTTGAAAGAATCAGTCAGAGATCAGAAGGTAGAGGTTTTCTCCCAAGGGGGAGATAGTGTTTTGTGTTGTTAGGGTCGGCTTTGTGTACCAGGCGTAGATGATTTTAGATAGTGAATTTTTGTAGAAATGCATGGTATGCGCTACTCTATTCATCTAGGGGCCACTAAGATGTACCATGATTTGTGGGAGATCTATTAGTGGAGTGGGATGAAGAGAGACATTACAGAGTTTATGGCTTAGTGCTCAATATACCAGCCGGTTAAGATTGAGCATCAGAAGCCTAGTGTGTCCATGCATAAGTTTAGCATTCCTACCTGGAAATATGAAGACGTGAACATGTACTTTGTGATGGGTTTGCCTCATACTCGTCGTTAGCATGATTCAGTTTGGGTCATTATAGACAGGATAACCAAATCAGCTCATTTCTTACCAGTTCATACCTCATATTCAGCCGAGGATTATGCCAAACTCTATATCAATGAGTAGGTCATATTTCACGGTGTTCCGTTGTCCATAATCTCAGATAGAGGTACCCAGTTCACCTCTTATTTCTAGAAAGCATTCCAAAAGGGTCTGGGTACTTGAGTTCACCTCAGTATAACTTTTTATCCTCGGATAGATGGTCAAGAAGAAAGGACTATTAAGACTATAGAGGGTATTCTGCGAGCATGTGTGATAGATTTTAAAGGTAGTTAGGATTACCACTTGCCTTTGATTAAATTCGTATACAACAACAACTATCATTCCAGTATTCAAATAGCCCCATTCAAAGCACTTTATGGGAGAAGGTGTAGATCTTCCATTGGTTGGTTTGTAGTGGATGAGGCCATAGTGGTAGGGCCTGACTTGGTATTTGATACCTTAGGAAAAGTCCAGCTGATCAGGAAAAAGCTTAAGATAGCTCAGAGCCGACAAAAATCATACACAGATGTGCACAGAAAAAATCTCAAGTTTGAGATAGGTGACTATATGTACTTAAAGATCTCTCCTATGAAAAGAGTGAAGCGGTTTGGAAATAAGGGGAAACTCAGTCCCCAATACATTGGTTCTTACCAAATTCTCAACCATTTTAAAAAGGTAGCTTATGAGATTGAGTTGCCTTCAGATCTATCTTTTGTCCATCCAGTGTTTTATGTCTCCTTGCTAAAGAAACACATAGGTGACCCATCAACCGTAATCCCCATAGAGGGCATAGATATTCTGAACAACCTCTCTTACAAAGTGATTATAGTCAAAATCCTTGATTATTAGATTCGCAGACTGAGGAACAAAGAAGTCCCTCTAGTCAAAGTTCTTTGGTGGAGTCAGTCCATTAAGGGAGCAACTTGGGAAGCAGAAGCAGATATGTGGACCAAGTATCCTTACCTCTTCTCTGCAAACTCAGATTCAACTTAAGGTAATAGTTTTGCCTAAGCTTATTCAGTGTCAGTTACTATTGCATGCTCAGCCATAAGCTTATGATTTTATTCTGCCATGTATTCTTGCATCAGATATGCATACTTAGCATGATAATTCAGTGTATTAGTGATCTCAGTCATGAAACCATGCTTCAGTTGTGGATGTCCAGTGTCTAAGTCCATCCTCTCATTATTCTCAGTCTCAGCAGTCTAATTCGAGGATGAATGTTCCCAAGGGGGAGACAATGTAAGACCCCGCAAAATTCTTAGCTTGGATCAATCCTTTAGGCTTGAAAGGGGTCCCAGACTTAGAATATTTTAGCTAAGTATTTAGACTTAGTGTTATTTTAGTCTTAGAAAGTTGTCAATCTTATTTTACGACCTTTACGTCCATTAAATGTCGATTTTTGAGTTAATTCATGATCAGGAGTGTCAATAGGTGTTTTCAGACAAGTTTTGAATTTTTTGAACCTAGTTTAAATCATATTTGAGTGCCCAAAATAGTGGGTCGACGCGATCTTGATGCATCGCATCGACCATTGCATCGATAAGATAGTTTTTCCCCAGCTTCAGTGCAAATTCCAATGAATCGACACGGACTCAACGCGGCGCATTGGCTATCGCATCAATGCTAATAACGCGGTGCATAGGCCTACGCGTTGGGTAACACAATTGTTCTGTCACTAAAATACCGCATCCTTGGGGGTATTTGGGTCTTTTCCCACATCCTTCATCCCCCTAAAACACAAAATTAAGCCCTTTGGAGAGCAGCAATATTCATTCATTCTCCAATTTGCTCAAGAACAGAACCCTAGGTGTTCAAATTTCAAATCAAGAACTCACCATTAACTTTCAGAAATTCATCAACTAAGGTATGTGAAGTGTTCATCCAAGCGTTCCTTCCACCCTTAGAGTCCAAGAAACTCTTTTAAAAGTTCATGTAGAGTGATTTCATGATTTTCATTATTTGAATTAAAGTGTATTCATGATTTATTGTAAGATTCATGTAGAGTTAATTGATATATGTACTTTATCATGTGAATCCATGTTGAAACTCTTGGAATTGTGTAATTGGAATTGAATCATGATGCTAGATGTTGTGTTAGTATTATCTGCATATATTATGCCCCATAGGTGTTTGATGAATTATCCACATGAGTTGAATTGTGAAATTATATCATGCTAGCATGTATGCAAGTTTATTTCATGCAAGTGTTTGCTTGAATGCCCAATGAATGAATGACGACTACGTAGTAATTACTACATCTCAAGATTTGTCATGTCTTTTAAGTTTATGCTATCGAGTCCTGAGGGTATTTAATACCCGACAATTTAGCTGCTTGTCTAGTGCCTGGCTAGTCACGGAGTAGAATCAGTCATGTTTCGATTAGTAGAATTCAATCAGTTAATGGAATTCAGTAGTATTTCGTCAGTCCACGAAACTTAGAGAACTCAGTTCAGTTCAGTTATATAGTACGATCAGTAATAGTTTAGTCTAGCCTAGTACAATTTGGAATTCAGTCCAGTTTCTATTCAATTAGGAGTAGGATTCAACACCGAGTGAACCCTAGGATGGGGACTCACCTGTCAATAGAGGGTGAACTCCTTAGAAGAAGTCCTTTCATTCCAGAACTGCATAGCCAGCGTAGGTAGAGACATCAACCTGCCAGTTGAGAGTTGATGAGGTGATCCATTCACATGAGGGTACCACCGTTCTTATTCAGAGTACCTACCAGTTAAGGGTGACTCAGTAGTTGTATTTACCCATGGTACGGTATTAACACCCTTCCAACTGGGGTTATAGGTTAGACCCCAAATCAGTTAGAAAAGAGGCATGTCAGTTAGATGATTACTTCTCATAGTCTCAGTTTCAGATTCAGTCTCAGTATGGAACTCAGTTCAGTTCTATAGATTCAGGATTGCCAGGTATAGTCACTCAACTCAGTACGGGACTAAGTATTGTTCCACATAATCAAGACTGCTAGATATAGTTATTCAGTTACCAGTAATCCAGTATTTGGTGTTATTATGATCTCAGTAGAGTTTTCATATTCATGCATGTACTCTCATTCAGTCATATTCATGTTATTCAGATATTATTGTTCATGCATGTAAAACCATGCACTTCAGCCTACCTTACTGAGCATACCAGTATATTCAAAGTACTGGCGCATGCTTTTCTTTTGTGCTATAGTTTCTTATATCATAGGTTCAAACGCACTGGCTCCAGAGCACCCTTAGTAGTTTAGATTTTTAGCAGTCAGCATAGTGGTGAGTCCTTATATTTTGAGGACATGGTTGTTTTTAGTACTTCAGTATTATTTTTAGTAGTCGAAGTTGGTTGGGGATTTGTCCCATCAACTCTACAGTTCATATGGTTTAGAGGCTTTTCAGACTAGAATATATTCAGACAGTTGTTTAGTTTTTCAATACTTATATTCAGTATTGGTATTTTGATACTGCATCTAGATTTATTTACAGATTTGAACCTTATGGCATATGTTTCCTCTTATTTCCATAATTATTACAATATTTATTACACATTCATTGCAGCAAGTACTAGTCATGGGTTAGCTGTGGTCCTTTGGGATTATGAGCACTGTGTAGCATCTGGGGTATAGACTCGGGGCATTACATTAACTATAAAAGTAAGAACTCAATGATAACATCAAACCGTACCAAGAAAATATCATAGAATGCAAGTAATATAATACAATATGATGATGATGAATAATTGAAAGTCAACACATGATTTTTTGTATACACCTACCGAGCTTAAATGCTCCGAAAATAGGACCTATAGGGGGTTCTCAATCTATACACTCTTATAATCTCAATATCATATCTCAAATCAACTTTACCAGCACACCTCTCGATGTAGGCATCTCATAAAGTGTCTCACTTTTTTATAAAAATCAAAATGTCTTAGTGGTATCAATGTCTCATGAATATATATGCAGTATCATGAATATGCATGCATTATATGAGGATGTAATGCTCACAATCAATCAGTATGATGATCAAAATCCATTCAATACATGTATAAGTGAGCTGAGAATCAACCCAATGTATCAATAGTTTATGATATCAGTTTCCATTTGGCACCACCAGGATAAATAGTCATGTAGTCATCAATATTATTATTTCTAACCCCTCACTTGGGCATTACTATAATGAATGCTCATATAGTCCTACAATGTAAAGTCAAGCGTTTACTTGGGCGATACAATAATAAGAAAGGCAGTCAAATATATAAATAAGGTCTATGATAACAAGTCAAGCCCCTAATCGGGTAATACAATAATAAATAAGGCATTTAATACGCAAAACATGACCAATAACATCAGGTCAAGCTCCCACTCAGGCATCATAATAATATATCCTCTCAAATTAAAAGCAATATGCATATATGCCCGCACTTGGGCACATGATCATAAATAATTACTTTAGTCCATGATGATGTTCACATAAGACCCATATAGGCAACACGAAACAAACTGCAATCTGAAGAACAATTAATCACAGAGCAACCCAATCCTAGCTTGTTCCATTTATTAAGTCTGATCAACTATCAAAAGTCTATTCTATAACAACCTAAAAATTTGATGAAATATGTAAAATATATGTTTTTGATTGATTTGACTGTTTTATCCCTCCCCGTAGTTGTATTGTGGTACTTCTAAGTTTGTGGGGTGATTGACATAGTTCTCGATGTATTTTGATACCTTTTATGCGATATTTTGATTTTTGGAGGCTTCGAGAGCCTTATTATGGACTTTTGGGGTTGTCTTTTGATCCACATGATGGATGACTGATCGAACTATGCCAGTAGATCTGGATCGTCAATTTTAGGATGGTAAAATATTTGGTTGGGTTTTACGACTTTTAAATCTCATTTCGACCCTCGATTTTGAAAATTATGATTTTGGGTTTCGGGGATCAATCCTATGAAAATGATATTTTCCTGAAAAACTGATATCTCCATTGAGTCTGGAGCATTGAATTTGGTGTGATTATAGAGTTTGTTTGTGTATATTAGACTATGAACAAATTTCGGACACCCCACCGAAATTCATTTTGGACTTAGAAAATCTGGTGTATCAGGTTGCTAGTGCAACCTGGAGCACAAAGGGTAAATTGGCCTCCCCAAGGGTATTTTATGCCTTGTGTACCAGGTAATTTGGTACATTTTAAAAAGCTTCCTTTTGACCGATTTTTCTCATTCTTTCACCTTACTTCTTGAGAGTTAAATCCTAATATAGTGTGAGTGCTTAAAATTTAAACTTATGGGTGCTTGGGAAGCTATATTAACGTCTATTTTCTTGATTCTTTTATGGATTTAAGGTGAGATTTCATGATTTTCCTACATTAATTCTTGATTTAATTGTTCAAAATTTAAAAAGCCTCATTACTTGATTTATACCCAAATTTCACTCCTGTTCATTTGAATAATGTTCTTAATACTATAATTGTTAGTTTATTATCAATTTAAATATCAAAACAACCTTAATTCTTGATTTTAAAATGGATTTCAAAGGATACTCGATAAAGCTCAAAAATGGTTTTTATTCGATTTGAACCTCATTGTTAACTCAATTTGACTTGGGTTTTCAACTATAGATTTGTAAAAGCATGGGAGACACATTTTTGTAATAAAGTTCTAAGTTTGCCCTTTCTTTCAAAAACCCATTTCAGGGGTCCATTTTGACCCTAAACCAAAAGTAGACAATATGGGTATCATTAGCTTTATTTTGATATGTAGATTCTATATTTCTTGAATTTAGTTGATTTTAGAATCATTTGTGAGAAGTAGGACTTTAGGATCAAAATGTCGCAGACCGGTTTTGGCATTCGAGGTAGGTTATGACTGAACTCTTTTAGACTGGGGTGGGTAGTTAATTTGTATACAAAATGCATTTTAAGGGTGGGAATTAATAACGATAAATGGCTATTAATATGCTATGCTTGTGTGGGTACCTATATATGATAAAATCATTGAAATTGAGATATTATGTGATTTGTCTGATAGACTTACTTGTCAAGGTTTGCCACGATAAGTGCCATCATGACCTATCAATTTGGGTAATGAAAAATTGGTATCAGAGCATCCAAGTTTCATTAGTCTCAACGGTGTAATAATGGGATATCTAATAAATTCTCGCGGATTGGTACTTAGATATCCATATCTATCTTTGGGAGGCTATAGGATGTCCTTAGGAAACTTTTCTTCTTTTATTCCTTACCGTGTGAAGTTCTTTCATACCTTATGTTCTAAATTGTGTTTTATTCTTTCTACAAAGATGGTGTTGACAAGGACCCATGAGGTCAGATATATAGAGCCTTTTTCTAGAGAGAGTGTTCAATCGAGAGGACAAGCCTCAAGTTGTCGATGAACTCAAGAGAGTTGACGTGCCCATGAATCAACCCCATCTAGGAGGAGTTCTAGGAGACTCTCTCCCGAGCCTCATGTTGAGCAGGTTAGAGGTGTGGGTTCTACTCTAATTCCTCAGAGTTCATATGCCCCAGTTTTAAAAGGGTTGTTAGTGTATTTTATAACCCATTTAGAGGGTTCTCCTTTGGTTATATTGGGTGTTCCTCCAGTTTAGAGTGTGGATCCTATTATACACCCGCTTCTATTTTGGGTACACTTCAAACCCCGAGTCCTATTCTAATTTTAGCACCGATATCTGAGCAAGATATTTGGAGATTAAGAATTTAGCTTCATCTATGTTACCTCCTCATATGGGATCTCCGCCTTCTAGATTCACTATGTCTCCTATTGCTGTGAGTACAGTGACGTCTTCTGAGGATTAAAATTTTGAGAGATTTATTCATTTAGATCTTCTTAGATTTAGTGGTGTTGTGGGTGAGGGTGCCTAGGAGTTCTTGATTGATTATTGGGAGATGTTGTATAACTTGGCATCTCTTATGTCATATGGAGTGGCTTATACTACCTATCAGTTGAGGGATACTATAAGAGATTAGTGGAGGTCATGTGTTGGTTGTAGACCTCTTGATGATCCTGAATTGACTTGGGATTAGTTTACTGATGCCTTTCTGGAGAGATTTGTGCCTTATAGTTTGAGAGATCGGATGTGTGATGAGTTTGATCAGCAGGAGCGGCCCCATGACTGTAGAAAAGTATGAGGCATACTTTCATACTTTATCTAGATTTCTTATACTAGCATTTTCACTGAGTTTGAGAAGATTTGGAAGTTTGTAAAGTGTCTAGATATCTTCCTTCAGTTGGCTATATCTTAGATGGTTGTATTTAGGGCATCTTTTCAGAGTATTATAGATCATGACAAGATGTCAAAGGGTATTCTTCGAGTACCTCAGGATGGCACTAAGAAGGTGCATTGTTTTAGTGAGTTTAGGGCCCAATCTTCTCATGGTAGAGATTTTAGAGGTTCTCGTAGTTATTAAGGTAGGCCAGTGCAAGTAGTCTTACAGAATTCAGGTGGTGAATCTTTGGGTTTAGCAGTGTAGGGTGGCCATTCTGGCCCATTGATTCCTTCTCCTATTGAGGCAGGCCATAGGACTTGTTATATGGGTCATGAGGTTAGCCATTTAGCCAAGGATTTCCCCCATCATATAATTAAGGATACTTCTATTTCAATAGTGAGAGGTAGAGGGTGATATTAGAGGTACGGGGGGTAGAGGTAGTGGAGCTTATGGGGGTGGTCATGGGGCTACTAGACAGCTGGTGATCGTGGGCAGTTCTATGCTACTGGACCTAAGGCAGAGGCTTCATATGTTGTGATCACAGGTATCTTCCCCTTTAATTTTAGACCTGCATCTATGTTATTTGACCTTGGGTCAACTTTTTCTTATGTGTCCATGTATTTTACTTTGGGCTTTGATTATGTTAGTGAGCCTCTTGCCATGCCTATTCATATATCTACCCCATTAGGTAATTTGTTAATTGTGGATTGGGTGTACTAATCTTATATTGTGACTTTCTTTTGTGGTGAGACTTGGGTAGATTTTCTTGTGTTAGATATGGCTGATTTCAATGTTATTTTGGATATGGATTAGTTAGCTCCTTATCATGCTATCTTAGATTGTTTTTCTAAGATTGTGACTTTAGCTCCACTAGTGTACCAAGTATAACTAGGAAGGGTGTGCTTTATTCAGTTCCTAAGATGGTTATCTCTTATGTTCAGGCTCGTAAACTGGTTGAGAGGGGATATTTATCTGATTTGGCCCATATTCATGATACTAGTATTGTTTTACCTCCTTTGTTGGATTTTATATGTGTTGTTCATGAGTTTATATACGTGTTTTTTTATGGATTTGCCTGGTATGCCTCCAGAATGTGATATTGGTTTTGCTATTGATGTTGAACCAGGAACCAAGCCTTTTTCTATTCCTCCTTATAGAATGGCCTCGGATGAGTTAAAGGAATAAAAGGATCAATTGTAGGAGTTATTGGATAAAATATTTATCTGACCTAGTATATCACCATGGGGTAAACATATCTTGTTTATGAAGAAGAAGGATGGGTTTATGCGGATGTGTATTGATTAACGACAGTTGAACAAGGTGATAATTAAGAATAAGTATTCTCTTCCTTGCAGTGATGATTTATTTGATCAGCTTATGGGTGTTGTAGTGTTTCTGAAGATTGATTGGAGGTTTGATTACCAACATGTAAGGATTAGAGCTTTGTATATTCCAAAGATAACTTTTTAGATTCGATATGGTCATTATAAGTTCTTGGTCATGCCCTTTAGGTTGACCAATAACTTGGTGTATTCCAAGAGAGAGGATAAGCATGAGGAGCATTTATGGGTTGTGCTTCAGAGTTTGAGGGATAAGAAGTTGTATGCTAAGTTCTCCAAGTGTGAGTTTCGGTTAGATTTTCTTCCTTCTTGGGTCATATTATGACTAAGAAAGGTATTATGGTTGATCCAGCCAAGGTTGCAGCGGTTCATTGTTGGGATAGACCTACTTTGCCCATCAAGATCTGGAGCTTTTTTGGCTTGGTAGGTTATTATCAGTGTTTTATTGAGGGTTTCTCATTTATTGCAACTCTATTTCCTAGGTTGACTCAGAAGAAGATTTCTTTTCAGTGGTTTGATTCTTATGAGGTGAGCTTTCAAAAGATCAAGAATTTATTGACTTCAGTTCCTATTTTGGATTTGCCTAAGTAGGGGATGGGTTTTACCATCTTTTATGATACTTTAGGTGTTGGGTTAGGTATTGATTTGATGTAGGAGGGTAAGATTATTGTGTATGCTTTGCTTCAGGTGAAGCCGCATGAGAAAAATTATCCTACCCATGATTTGGAGTTGTGCATGGTTGTGTTTGCTTTGAAGTTGTGGAGGCACTACTTTTATAGATTCTGTTGTGAGATTTTCTTAGATCATCAGAGCTTTCAGTAATTCTTCCCCCAGCGAGATCTTAATATGAGGCAGCACTATTGGCTTGAGTTACTTAAGGATTATGACTTGACCATTCTCTAACATACAGGCAAGGCTAATGAGTTGTAGATGCCTTGAGTTAGAAGTAGATTAGCATGGGTATCTTGGCGCATCTTTTGACCTAGGAGAGGTCCTTGGCCTTAGAAGTTTAGTCTATAGCTAACCAGATGGTTAGGCTTAGTTTTGGCATTTGTGGAGGCTAGATCTTCTTTAATGGAGCAGATTCAAGCTTATCAGTTTGATGATGTTGGATTGAGGTTGATTTGAGATAAAGTATTGAGTGGGGAGGCTAAAAGTCTCACTTAATTCAGATGGAGTTTTGTGGATTGGAGGCTGAGTTTGTGTGTCGAGAATGAGCTACTAGATTAGGTTGATCTTGGAGGAGGCCTATTGTTCCAGATATTCCACCTATCCAGGTGTGACTAATATGTATTATGACTTGATACAACACTACTGGTGGGGTGGTATGAGGCAAGATGTAGTGGATTTTATGGCTTATTGCTTATGTTGTCAGAAGGTAAAGGCCGAGCATAAAAGGCCTGGTAGTTTTTTTCTGATGTTACCGATTCTTGAGTGGAAGTGGGAATGAATAACCATGGACTTTATGACTAGTTTGCCTCGTACATCTCATGGTTCTAACACTGTTTGGGTCATCGTAGATCCATTGACCAAGTCAGCTTATTTTATTCCAATTTATATCTCATTTACTGCTGAGAGATTGACCCATGTCTACATTTATGAGAATGTGCATCTGTATGGTGTGCCAGTATCCATTATTTTAGATCACGATTTTGTGTTCACATCTCACTTTTAGAAGACTTTTCAGGATGAGTTGGGTACTCGGGTTGATCTTAGCACAACGTTTCACCCCAAGTCTGATCGTCAGCCAGAGCAGACTATTTAGGTTTTTGAGGATATGTTCCATGCTTGTGTGATAAATTTTGGTGGCCAGTGGGAGCAATATTTGACTTTAGCAGAGTTTGTACCTAACAATAGCCACCATTCTAGTATTAATGTAGCTTTTTTTTGAGGCATTGTATGGTAGGCATTGTCGCTTGCCAGTGGGTTAGTTTGATGTTTCAGAGGTAAGACCTAGAGGTGCGAACTTTCTTTGTCAGTCTTTGGACAGAGTTAAGATTTTTCATGATAGACTTTGAGCAGCTCAAAGTAGGTAGAAGTGCTATGCAGATCATAGGCTTCATGGCTTAAGATTTGGTATTAGTGATCGTGTTTTCCTTTGAGTCTCACCCATGAAGGGTATGATGAGGTTTGGGAAGAGGGTCAAGCTTAGCCCCAGATATATTGGTCCATTTGAGATTCTTCAGACCGTTGGTGATGAGGCTTATGAGTTGGCTTTCCCCCCAAATTTGTCATTTATTCATCTAGTGGTTTATGTTTTTATGTTTCACCGTTACATTCTAGATGAGTCTCATGCCATCTGTTCAGAGTCAGTTCAGTTAGATGAGCAGTTTTATTTCGTTGAGGAGTCGGCCTCCATTTTAGCAAAGGATGTTAGATGATTGCACTCTAGAGTTATCCCTGTGGTTAAGGTTCAGTGGAAACATCGACCTTTAGATGAGTCTATGTGGGAGGCCGAGTCTGATATGCATAGTTCTTATCCTTGGCTCTTTCTTGGTTCAGGTATTTCTTTGCCTTAGTTTGAGGACGACTAGATTTTTAGTTATGGATGATGTAACGATCTAAAAATTTGATAAAATATGTATTTTTGTGTGATTTGACTATTTTACTACTTTCCATAGTTGCATTGTGTTATTTTTAGGGTGTGGGGGTGATTGGTACGGTTCTCGATGCATTTTATTAGTGTATTTCGTGCGATATTGTGTTTTTTGGAGGCTTCGAGAGCCTTATTATGGACTTATGTGGCTATCTTTTGATCTATGTGATGGGTGATTGAACGGACTGCGCCAACAGATCCAAAACGTCGATTTTAGGGTGTCAATATATTTGGTTTGGTTTTAAGGATTTTAAATCTTATTTCGACCCTCGTTTTAAAAAATTATGATTTTGGATTTCATGGATCAACTCTGTGAAAATGATATTTTTTCAAAAATCCGATATCATCAATGAGTTTGGAACATCGAATTTAGTATGGTTACATAGTTGATTTGTATATATCAGACTCCAAATGAATCCCGGGCACCCCGTCAAAGTTCATTTTGGACTTAGAAAATCTGGTGAACTAGGTTGCTGGTGCAATCTCGAGCACAAATGGTAAATCGGCCTCCCTAAGGGAGTTTTATGTCTTGTGTATTAGGTAATCTGGTACGGTATAAAAAGACCTGTTTTACTCGATTTTGCTTGTTTTTTCACCTTACCTCTTAAGAGTTAAATCGTAAAATAGTGTGAGCGCTTAAAAGTAAAGCTGAGAAGCTAGATTAACGTCTATTTCTTGATTCTTTTATGGATTTAAGGTGTGATCTCATTTTTTTCTTACTTTAATTCTTGATTTATATGTTCAAAACTCCAAAAACCTCATTACTTAATTTACCCTCAAATTTCACTCATTTTTACTTGAATAATGTTTCTAATCCTATAATCTTTAGTTTTTCATCAATTTAAACTTCAAAACAACTTTCATTCTTAATTTTAAAATGGATTTCAAAGATTTTATCCGGTAAAGCTCAAAAATGGTTTTTCTTTGATACGAACCTCGTTTTTAACTCGATTTGACTTGGGTTTTCAACTATAGATTTCTAAGAGCACGGGAAACACAATTTTGTAATAAAGTTCCGATTTTGTTCCATTTTTCAACAACTCATTTCGTGGTCTATTTTGATCCCAAACCAAAAATAGGCAATATGGATATTGTTGGCTTTGTTTTGATGTGTAGATTCTATATTTCTTGATTTAGTTGATTTGGAATGATTTATGAGGAGTAGGACTTCGAGATCGAAATGTAGTGGATCGATTCTGGCATTCGAGGTAGGTTATGGCTTAACTCTTTCAGATTACGATGTGTAGTTAATTTGTATATAAAATGCATGTTAAGGGTTAGAATTAATCACGATAAATGGCTATTTATGTGTTGTGCCTTTTGGGGGGGGGGGGTATGTGTGATGAAATCATTGAAATTGAGATATTATGTGATACGTGTGACCTTACAGGGTCTTATGTGATATTGATAGCCTTGTATACATGCGAATAATTGTATTGTGTTGTTAGAAACACCTATTGTGGTGCCTTTGGCATATTACAATATATTCATGCTTTGTGGGTACATGAATCATGTGGAAAATTCATAGATAGTGGAAATAGAGAATGGATATTGACTCATGTGATTGTAGAATAGAAACATTATGGACTGTTTGTGGAAATACTCATTTTGAATGGTTGTGAACATTGTATCAGCATTTTCACATCATTATATGCATCATTTAACTTGTTTGTTTTATTGTTTTATATATATGCTTGTTGTCATGTATGTGTACTTGGTTTGTGTCTTATGCTATGTATGTGCTTTGAAAATATCACAAATACTGAAAATATGATAAACACTATAAAATACTAAATATTGGTATCAGATATTGGATATTATGAACCATCTCCAAAGGATTATGCTGGAGAAGATTCAATGACTGTGTGTCAATCTCGATGACTATGTGTCAATCTCAAGGTTGTGTGCCAACCTAGTGCATCATCATCAGCATTATCATTTTATACATTGGATTGGCTTTAGTGGGTTGGTGTTGTGATTAAATTTCCATATGACTTGTTATATGTCTACTTGACCATCCTGCATATACATGTTATTCTCTATTTATAGTTGCATGTGATATAATGTATACTTCTGTTATATGTGTTGTATTGCTGTTGTATTTGTGATATATATTAGAACTGTTAGTGCAAGTGGTGTGGGCTACTGTTGTGGGACATTTTCTGATTGTAGGTGACGTGCCCTTAGTATGAATTTTATTTACTTTATTTTCTACTTTTCTCGATCGGTCTATTATACCTACTAAGTACAAGTGGACCGTACTCACTCCTACTATACCATTTCGGTGCATATTCAGGTTCAGTGCGCCCTACGTTGCTTGACTCGGATAATTGTTGGAGTTTTTAAGGTAGTTGAAGATTTTCAGGCATCTGGATGTCTTCTGCTACCTTTCTTTATAGACTATGTCTTTACTTTCATTTCAGTATTTCATGTGGATTCAAGTTGTATTAGATACATTCTTATACTGTTGACACCTGATTTTGAGAGTTATGGCTGCATTGTTCGGCTTCATTCTAGGAGCCTTTCCTTGGGGTTATTTCTGTCCTTTTACCCTTCATGTATTGGTTTGTGTGATAGACTTACTTGTCAAGATTCGTTGCGACAAGTGCTATCATGACTTATCGATTTTGGGTCGTGACATATTCATACTCTAAGCATCCTCTAAAACCTCAATCATTCCATTAATAATACCGATAAAATAATTATCCCCCGATAAGGCACTACACTACAATCATCACAATAAAGTCCGCTAACAAAATTCAATCTTTAAAATGAGCATCCAATATTAATTATTCGAGATCATTAGGTTATCTATCAACATTTTACTATAAGAATATTTTCAAGTAGTAATATAATCAAGACAATAAGCTAATAAAAATCCATCAAAGACTCCATTACCCAGGAGACACTCGCCATTTAATCTAAGTAGGACTCCAATACTAAATGAATCACAACATACAAACAAACATACAATACACAAACACTTTGGAAAAAGTCAAGGTACATCTGAACTTGCCTTAAAAAAGATCTGCAAACCAAAGTACAGTCCAAAGCCTCAACCAAAAGCTGTAATATCTCGAATCAACACTAAATACGTCTAATTTAATCAAATATAATAACACAAGTCAAAAGGAGTCCATCGATACTTATATCAACTATATTTATTCTGGGTCCAAAATGTGCTTTGAAAATCAAGTCTAAAAACACAAGGGTAAAATTAAAATTTTATTTAACAATAATGTTCCTCATATCAAGAGGAGTCTATAGTTGAAACCTACGCGAAATTGAGTAGAAATCAGACATCAATTCAAAGAAAGTCATTTTACACTTCATCGGGTAACCCCCCCCCCCCCCCCCCCAAAGAAAAAAATTACATTTAAAATCAAGGATTTGAAGTTTTTTTAGAGATGAAATTAATGAAAAGTGATAGAATAAAGTTTTAGGAACATAGCAAGGAAGAAATGTAAAAAAAAACCTTTGGAATCATCTTAATTCAAGCTTTAGAAGTCCAAAAATGGAGAAAATAAGATTTGAGACCGAAAATGGAGTTAATATTTTGTCCAAGTCCGCTAGTCTTCATGAACATGGGCTCTTGTTCGCGATTGCGAGGTTGCTCGACCCAGCCCTTCACGAACATAAGCCTAGAGTCTGTGAACGCAAAGAGGAATTTCTCAACCCTTTGCGAACGCGATCCCTGGACGCGAACACTAAGGTAAAGACAATTGAACTTCACAAATGCGAGCCTAGGACCGTAAACGTGAAGAATAAAGGACCATGCACCAGGAAACAACTAAAATCAATAAAGGCATAAGTCAAAACTCTCCGAACAGATCCTCAGAATTCTTTCGTTAGTCCACAGAAATAAGATAGTAATGATACTAGGCTAATTTTGATGTTTCAAACTTGATAGATATGTCAGAATTTCAAAAAAGAGTTGTTTTCAGTAAATTAATCCTTGGGACCCCTTTAAGGCTAAATTTAACTAGTTTCCAAATGGAGGATCGAAATGCAATAAGGACTTGGGACCCAAACTAACCACGCTACTAATCCAAAATAGATATTTTCGAGTTAATGAAACCATCAGAATTATCATTTGAGTTTCAGATAACAAAATATTAATCAAAGTCAGACTAATCCCTTTTTAAAGGCATTCAAAACAATAAATTAATTTAAAACAACTTTCGAACGCATAAAAAATCATGTCAACCATCTTTACAACTCATAAACGAGATAAAATAACTATGAAGAAGGATAAAATGATCAAAACACAAAATTTTTTAAAAATTAGTACGATGTTCCTTACACATTGCCTGTCTATGATCCTCGCAAAGATAAAGACATAGAAGAACTTTAGAAGCAAATCTGCACCCAAAGATGAATTTAAAGAATCTATGCATGTCTTGAATTCCTCAATGCAGGAGTCTAAACTGCAAGTTATGATGCTTTTTCAACACATGAGCTGAACTGCAAGTTACAAAGCTCCTCAATGCATGAGCTTAGTCTACACGTTATAAAACTCCTCAATGCACAAGTCAAAACTGCAAATTATAAAGCTCCTTAATACATGAGCTTAAACTGTAAATTGTGAAGCTAGTGATTTTTATAGATTGTAGCACATTTGTGTAAGGTGATTTTAGTCTTTATCTGGTGAATTGTTGGGGATGTCTACCAAATTAGTCTAGAGTGATCAAATTGAGAAAATTTATTCTTTTTGATAGAAAAATATGAAGACTAAATATCTCCTTATTATTTAATTTTTATTATAATCCTCATGAGTTGTAGTTTCAATGCAATATAACTTGGTTCAACAAACCAAACAACCTTTCATAAAGAGTTCGAAAGATTAAAAACATATCTAATATATTTTAGTTTTTGAGTTTTATATCTGAATGAGTGAGAGTGTGAGTTGTTTTATCTAAACTGTCACTCAATAATTAGCGAAACACACCTCAATTAATTGTGATGTTATGTGTGTACTATATTCTTTTTTGTATAAAAACTTCTGCTACGCGGCAC
Source organism: Capsicum annuum (assembly GCF_002878395.1). Classification (NCBI taxonomy): domain Eukaryota; kingdom Viridiplantae; phylum Streptophyta; class Magnoliopsida; order Solanales; family Solanaceae; genus Capsicum; species Capsicum annuum. The sequence continues at coordinate 39,822,640 of NC_061111.1, read as the reverse complement.
TATATTTGGAAAAATAATTTCATTGTGGCAAAGATAAATAAATTGATATTAAGTTAAATGTTAATATTACATGTTAAAATTGTCACCGTATAAATTAATTTATTTTTCACCGTCATCAGAGGTGGATCTAGAATTTTAAACTTGTGAGTTCCCAATAAATGAAAAAGAACAAAGATTTACCTTAAAAAAGAAACACAACTTTTTATTTTGTTTTAAAATTTTAAAATAAAAAAATATTTATCAAAAATAAAATAAAAAAACGTGCGTACCAAAAAGGAAAAAGCGTAGATTTTACCTTTTTAAAAAACATAGGCTGAAAAGCCTTCTAAAAATAGGAGCTGGAAAGGGGGGGGGGGGGGGATATCTGACGTACGAAATAGATTTATTAGGTATCTAGTGAATCTATTTTTCTTTGTGCGTGGATATTTCTTAAATTTTGTTTCAATATCTTTTAATGATTTACTTTTTTCGTAAGATGTATTCATTAATTTGTTTGGTTTATTATTTTATCCTGTAGTAATTGCAGAGTTACAAATTTCTGTATAATAATTTATCCTAACTGTACTGTAATGTATATCTAATTCTAGATTTTCAATGTTATTTATTATCTTGTGTTGTTCTTCTCGTAGTGAGTTTTTTAAATTATATAAACTATCACATGTACTTTTTTCTAAATTTTCTAAGGTTTTTTCTAGCCATATCAATTTTTCTTTTAGATTTCCATTATTTTCCTAATTCGGTTTTTATAATTAATTTCATTATTTAGATTATCTTGATTTTCTCTAGTTTTTCTAATAAATTCTAACATCTCTTAATCTGAATAATATCTTTCTGGATAAATTTCTTCGTATAACTGTTCTAGCCAATTTATGGTTTCAATTTCATAGTCTATTACTTTTTCTAATATTATTTTCTTAATATCTATTATTTCTATATCTTTAAGTATATATAAGATTAAAACTTTAAGATAATCTAGGTGATCTATCTTTTAAAATTGGTTTTATTATAATATTTTGTAGTTGTTTGTTTTATCCTTAGTAGTTCTTGCATATTTTTATTAAGAAATTCTATGTATTTTATATCTTTATTTTCCATGTATTTGTCTATATTTATTTTTATCTGTTTTTCTAGTAATTGTATGTTTTTCATATCTTTTTCCAAAAATTTTATGTAATTTGTCATGATAGGTATTTGTAAGAGTAGTTAGGTAGGTATGATATATAATTTACTCTAGTCATGTAATATTTACCAAAATATGGTAAATTCGAAATAAAACATGGGAAAAAATGAAAAGATACAACTAATCCACCCACAAAGGATAATAAACAAAGAATAGTAAACAAAAAGCATACACCAAGGTACCTCTCCTTGAATACGCTGCGTCAACACATCCAACACCAAAGCAAACAAAAACGGGCTAAGAGTAGATCCTTGATGCAGCCTTGTCAAGACAGAAAAATGCTCTGAATCTTCTCCCGCCGTCCTAACCTGTGTCTTAGCTCCATCATACATATCCTTGATTGCTCTGATATATGCCACCGGGACCCCACTCATCTCCAAGTATCTCCAAAGAACCTCCCTAGGGACTTTGTCGTACGCCTTCTCTAAGTCGATAAACACCATGTGCAGGTCCTTCTTCCTTTCCCTATACTGTTCTACCAGTCTCTGCACTAGATAAATTGCCTCCGTCGTCAAGCGCCCAGGCATAAATCCAAACTAGTTCTCCAAGATAGTCACTAACCTCCTTAACCTCAACTTGACCACTCTCTCCCAAATCTTCAAAGTGTGGCTCAATAACTTTATCCCCCTATAGTTGTTGCAAATCTGCATGTCGCCCTTGTTCTTATATAACAGGATCATAGTACTCCATCTCCAAGCCTCAGGCATTTTTGTCGGCTTGAAAATGCCGTTAAACAAAATAGTCAACCATCGCAAGCCGATCTCACCAGAAAACTTTCAAAAATCCACTGGAATCTCATCAGGCCCCGTCGCCCTATCCCTACGCATCCTGCGAACTGCCACTTTGACCTCCTCTACCTTAAAGCGTCTATAATACCTAAAATCATGACACTCCTCAGAGTGCTCCAGATCCCTTAACACAATAGCTCTATCCTCTTCGCCATTCAATAACCTATTAAAGTACGACTTCCATCTCATCTTAATGAGCCCGTCCTCTACCAACACTCCACCATCCTCCCCCTTAATGCACTTCACCTAGTCGAGGTTACGACCCTTCCTCTCCTTAGCCTTAGCAAGCCTAAACAACCTTTTTTCCTCTTCTTTCACCTCCAACCCTGCATACAAACTGTCAAAAGTTGCCGTCTTAGCTGTCGTAACTGCTACGTTAGCCTCTTTCCTTGCTATCTTGTACTCCTCCCTATTGGCCCGCTTCTCTTCTTCATCCTTACTCTCAACAAACTTAGTATACGCCCCCTTCTTCACCTCCACTTTCTTCTTAACTTCTTCATTCCACCACCAATCCCCTTGACGGTGGCCCATCCGGCCCCTAGAAATACCCAACACCTCACTAGCAGTCTCTTTGATGCACTTAGCCACACTATCCCACATATCATCCATATCTCCCCTACACTCCCACACCCCCATACCCGCCACCTTCTCTTCTATTACCCGCCCAGTCGCCGGCGTTAAACCACCCTACTTAATTCTAGGTCTACTCTCCTCACACCTTCTCTTCTTATCTCACTTTATACCCAAGTCCATTACTAAAAGCCTATGTTGAGTCAAAAAATTCTCACTCGAAATGACTTTACAGTCCTTACACAACACCCTATCCTTTTTCCTAAGCAGCAAAAAGTCAATTTGGGTCTTGGCTATCGTGCTTCGAAAGGTAATCAGGAGATCGTTCTTCTTCAAAAATCTCGAATTCACCACTACCAACCCAAAAGACCTCGCAAAATCCAACAAAGCATCTCCCTTATCATTTCTCTCTCCGAAACTAAAACCACCATGCAAATTATCAAAGCCTCCCAGTAACGACCCAATGTGCCCATTGAAGTCCCCCACTAAAACAATTTTCTCAGAACTAGGTACTCCTCTCACCACCTTATCCAAAGCCTCCCAAATCCAAAACTTCTTCCCTCCATCCAAGCCCACATACAGCGCATAAACACTACACACATTCAGGGTAAACCGCCCAATAACCAACTTAACAGTCATCAACCTATCGTGGATTCTCTTAACCTCCACTACCTGCCCTCTAAGCTCGTCATCCACTTAGATGCCAACTCCATTCTTACGCCTCTTGCTACCAGAGTACCATAACTTATAACCATCTATATCCCTTGCCTTAGACCCTACCACCCAGTCTTCTGCACACATGCAATATTGATCCTCCCATTTCTAAAAATCTCCACCAGCTCTATAGATTTACCCTGAAGAGTCCCTATATTCCAAGACCCAACCCTCAGCCTATCAACTCCAGCAACACTCCTTCCTCTACCACCCCTAATGCTAGACCTTTCCCTCACTCCCCCGCCCGCCTTCCCCTCCTTCCCCACCCTCAAAATAGCCCTCCTCTCTCCCTTAGACCCCCTCATACATGATCTTATCTTGCCATCAAAGCCTACAGCCACAACTCCACAAGAATGCAAACAATGACAGTAATAAAGCAACAACAGGAAAAGAAAGGTACAAGTAAAGTAGATGGAATAATCGCGAAAAAAGTCTACCCCACAAATTAATACTACGTCAAGCGATGTACTAATTTGGAACACAACTACTCAACAATCTCCAAACAAAGCAGCCAGACACTACTACCCACACAAGCAACAGGAACGATGCAAAAAAGTGAAATAGAAGCCGTAACAAGAGACAAGGACACGACAGCGAAATAATATACAGGAAATCAAAAACTGACTGAAGTGGCTAAATGCCTAAAAGTGTAGATGTCACCAGTACGCCTGCTAGCTGCTGGTTCCATCAATTTGATGTCAAAAATCATTGCCGGAGTAAGGTCGCTAGTAAAATAACTGCTGGTACATTTATGGAGTATCGCTGGAGAGTCGCCGGAGTAACATCAGAGAGCCTTCTACAATCTTGTCGAGATCTAGACGTCTTCTGACCCGAACCACCTATTTGACCTAACAATTTTGCCATAGGTGAAACCCCTCCCAGTTGCTAGGGTCGAGTCGATGAGAATCGTAGTTCCATCGGCGACCGGAGTGACAGAACAAGAAGGGAATTTAGGGGGGGAAGGGGAAGGGACGAGTACAAAAAGGAACTGGGATGGGAGAGAGGTTTAACCTTACCTTTTTTGGCTCAATCGACGCCGTCTCCTGCGTCAGAAGTTGCCGGTCAGTCGGGACGGAGCGTGAAAGTGAGCGTTAAATGTTAAAGGTGACCGTTGGAGAGAGAGCGTTTCACAAAAAGGGTCCTCAGATTCATATTAAGTTTGTAAAAAATAATGGAGTTCCTCGAAATTTTTTTTTAATCAAATTAATCTTTATTTTGTTGGTGAGATTCTATTTTACATCTTTAATGTAAGTCTTTGTCAATCAACTCTTTGAATTTTTTCTGTTTGGGCTTTCCCATCGAAGATAGTTACAACAATGATTTAATGGTGACTGAATGATGGTATGAAGAAAGAATGAAGGAGAATGTGTGAAAAGAAAACTGGTGGAGGGATTTTGCTGGAGAAACGTGCGGCATTGAAAAACTAAAAAGAAACAATATTGCTTAGAATTAAAAAGAAAAAAAGAATTTACAGAACTTGAATGAAGAAGAAGGCGACTAAGAAAAGGGGGGAGTGGGGTGTTGCTTTTTCTTTTTTTTTTTTTTTCAAATTAAAAATTTTTATTATTAGAAATTATATTAACTAGATTGCTAAGAATTTACAGATGAAGAAGAAAATGGCTAAGAGAGGGGGGAGGGAGGGGGCGTTGCTTTTCTTTTTTCTTTTTTAATTAAAATTTGTTATTATTAGAAATTGTATTAATGAAATAAAATTATGTGTAATTTTTTTTAATAAAAATAATGTGTTATCTAATATTCTATTCATGGTCCTAAGGAAAGTGTATAATGGTTTCCTTTCCACATCAACACTTTATGTCTGACAAGTATAAATTTTGAATAATTTAAATATTGAATAAGTACAGATCTAAATTGAAAGTTCTAAGTAAAATTTTGAAATAAATTCAAAAATCTATGATGACTTAAGTCTTAAATTAATCTTGTCTACCCACGTTCTCTCTCAAAGAATTTACATGTTGGGGATCTTGACTTAGGCCACAAAGTTATTACTTGCTTTGTTTATTTTTATTTGTTCTAACTTGATTCTGCACATTTTTTAATTAAGTAGCCGATAATTTTATCATGTCAGTCCTTGAACTAAGTGATAAATTAGAATAATTTAGGAACTAAGTAATTAATTATTTCGTGATTTTTTAAAGTGAATAAATAAAAAGTGATGTTCAATTTTAGTACATTAGATAAATAAAAGTGAACGAAAGGAGTAATAACTTGTGTCATTTATATAGGAAACTAAAAATGGCAAAACATATTTCCTCTGTTTTAAAAAGAATGATCTGTTTTTTTTTTTACTATGTTCAAAAAAGAATGATGCTTTCCTTTTTTGGCAATACTTTCATTTCAACTTTTCACATGACATGTTTAAGATCACAACATTAAAAGACATTTTGGTACTTTTTTCACAATTTTAATTTAAGACCACAAGATTTAAAAATTTCTTTATTTGCTTAACCTCCGTGTCAAGTCAAAATAGGTAATTCTTTTTAAAACAAAGGAAGTAAATATTATTTCCTCCATTTTAGTTTATGTGGTGTCGTTTATTTAAGTCTGATATATAAAAAAACATTTAAAAAAATAAGAAAGAAAGGGAACAGTTTAGAAGCTTGTGGTCTAAAACAAATCTTAAAAATTTGTATCTATTACTCTCTCAGTCTCAATTTATTTGAGTGAGTTCGACTTGGCATAGAGTTTACAAAGAAAATCTTTTGAAATTTGTGGTTTAAATATGTCTAAGATATTTGTGTGACTATAAATCATTTTATCGAGAATAAAATAAATATTTTAAAATTAAACTGTTCAGTCTCAATTTATGTGAGTGAGTTCGACTTGACATAGAGTTTACAAAGAAATTTTTTTAAAATTTATGATCTAAATATATCTATGATATTTGTGTGATTATAAATTATTTCATTAAAAATAAAATAAATACTTTTAAATTAAACTGTTGCTAAATATAAAAATATGAAGTGGGTTTTATACATGAAGATAATGGAAGTAATTATTTCATTAAAGGCTGAAAGGAAAATTTTAAAATGTGTTTCTAATTATAAAAATGTGAAATTCTTTTGAGACGCTAAAAAGAAAAATGCGTGACAGAGTACTAATATTTTTATGGTTATCGCCTGATTGGTCATTGCGAGTATTTTACATGTAGATAGTGTTTTTGACTTTTCTTGTTCATTTTTGCAATCCAACTTGTTCATTTTTGCAATCCAATTGTATTTTCTCTTTTAACTCTTGCAATTTTGCTTAGAAACACAAATTCTGGCAAAGCGTAAACTGTAACTATATTGGCTTAATTCATCTGTTACGATTTAAAAATGAGTTATAATGATATTTATCGTGATGAATCATGATAAGTAAATCAATCATCTAAATAGATAAAGAAAAAAAATAGATAATAACATAATTTAAATACAAAACTTTTAGAGTGAAGTCAAGTCAATACGAAACATAATTAAAATAAGATCTCAAGGAAATCTCATAAACTTCCAAAATTTAGTATCAAAGTATAAGAGCATCCAGTATATAACAGAGTACATAACAAAATTTGAGATACATGTCTTTCTCTGAAAATAAAATAAAGACATGAAGTAAGATAAAAGAAGGTCCAGAGTCTGCTCTTAAAACCCTATAGCACCCAATACCTCAAGCACCACTTCAAAATTCGCAAGAAAGCAGCCATCATGTCCGATACTCGTACTCAAATCCGCACCAAAGGGCACAGTAAGGGTAGTATAGTCTATTTGTACTCACTAGGTATCATAGGCCGACTGAGGAAAGTAGGAAATAAGATAAGTAAAATAACTATGAGCAAAAAAGTCCCAAACGAAAGCTAACACCGTCTCTACTAACAATTCTAATATATGAATATACAAAAATGGCAACAACAGGAATATATGTGTGTGTGTATATATATATATGTGTGTGTGCGTATATATATATATATATATATATATATACAATTCTAATATATGAATATACAAAAATGGCAACAACAGAAATATATGTGTGTGTGTGTATATATATATGTGTGTGTGCGTATATATATATATATAGAGAGAGAGAGAGAGGGATATATATATATATATATATATATATATATGAAATTATACAGAAACTAAGCATAAGCCAAGAATACTAAGAAAAATCAAGCAAGATGTGTATGCAAATGCAATGTGGATGAGGTGAATGATGAAAGTCATTGCATGACTTTTCGTATACACTCATCGAGCTCGTAGCTATCAAGTAGGACCTATGGAGGGTTCGCAATCCATATACTATATCTCAATCTCAATCTCAACTCATCTCACCTCTTCGGCTCGTGTTCACGAAGAGGGTTTTCATAAAAGTCTCATTTTCTTTCAAAAAAGTCTCAATATGATGATATTAATATGCACGTAAGATATCATTAATATCATATTAACCCCTAACTCAGATATTTTATCATGATAAGGTATCATATCTAGGATAAACGCATTTAGATACACAATAAGGTCAATGATGTTAAATAAAGCCCCACAAGGGCAACACACAAGATCAAATATCACAAACCAACCACAACATAATATAGTTATTTTTCTCAACCCATAGCATGCTTAACTTATTCATTAACTACTCAACTCAATTTGAAAGAAGTTAAGTCATAACCTACCTCAAAATGACAGAATTCTAGTCTAAAGTGCTTCAACTTGGAGTTTTTCCCTCAAGAAGAGCCTTAGAATCAACTATAACATTCAGATAGAATCTATGCGTTAAAAAAAAACTGACAATGCCCATATTACCCATATTTGGGCTTGATCAAACAAATTCAAAAAATGAGTTTGAAAGCGAAAAAGGGCAAACTGATTTTTTTCTAAAACACATTTTTCAAGGTTAAAGGAATCTGCAGGAGAAAATTCACACGAAAACGAATTAAAACTAAGTTCAAATCAAAGAAAAATCATTTTTCAAGCTTTACCGCAAAAACTGTCAAAATCAATCAAACATCGAAAGGGTAAAAACGGAATCTTATTTGAAAATCATAATCCTCAAGTGAATAGGATTCTATGGGTGAAAATTCAAAGAAAGTCGAGTAAGAATTGGAGCTCAAATCAAAGAAATACCAAATTTACAATTTGGAGGAAAACCACCTCCAAAAATCCTCTTTAATTTGAAATCTTTGATTTAAAAGAATTTTGATAATAAAATTGATAGGAAAGATTTAAAATGGAGATAGAAACTTACCCACACGAACTTATGCAAGAAATCTTCTCCAAAATCTCCCTCTCAAGTCACTAATATGATAAAAAGAAAAAGGGTGAAAATCAGAAAAAAGGAGATAAAATTCCAAAATCGGGTTGTTTTCAACAAAGAAGAGGGGTGTTGACTGTGTCTTGACTGCACCAATAATTTTTAAAAACTTATTTTTGACCCTCGTGACTTATCTGAAACTCTATAAATATGAAACAATAGTGCAAATTGATCATAAAACACGTTTCAGATCCAATAGAATCATCGAATTTATGAAAACATAATTGTTTTCACAAAATTAACCCCCATGACCCCTTTTGGTCAAAGTATGTTATTTTTTAAACGAATGATCAAAATATAAATAAAGGCTCCGAATCCGAACCAACCACACTACCAACTCAAAATCGGCATTCTGGATTAGCTGGCGTAGTTCATTTTTCTATGCGGCACTCAAATTAAAAAATATTGACTGATGTCAACTATTGGCTCTTAAAGCCTCAAAATAATCTCAAACTCAACGAAAGCCTTCCCGAAGGCCTTGGAAACGGTGTCAATCATCTACATAATCCAAAATCAACATGTAACAACTACGAGGAAGGATAAAATAGTCAAAATATTTCGGGACATTACATCATTTATTGAATTTGCTTTAATAGTGTTGATTTGATTTTGATTTGGAATAGGTCAAACAATCAGATCGCAGAAATTGGAAATTGTGGCTAGACAAGGACCTTGCTTTCCAAATCCTAATACTCCAACATCCGAGTCCAACCAACTTCGGAATTGGGATCAAGTTAGAGTTCGTTCGATCAATAAAAAACATAAAGCTCAACGTGTTCCTTTTGATAATGAAGTTAATAGTGATCACGGTTACAATACTGTGAAGATAGGTCTTGGCACACCACGACAGGACTTTTACTTAATGGTGGATACTGGTAGCAAATCGACTTGGGTGCATTGCAAATCCTGCACCAAAGGTTGCAAATCAGACAAACCTCTCTTTGATCCTTCAAAACGATCGACGTATACAAATAATACTGCTACGTGCAATGGTCCATTTAGTGTTCATTATGTAGATAAATCATCTATAAGTGGCACTTGGGGATGTGATACTCTTACTGGAGATGATCATGATCTTGGTGCAATAATGAATTTTCGATTTGGTTGTGGCCAAGAAATTGACGGTGACTTTGGTGATGCATTTGGAGTATTTGGACTTGGCAAAGGAGAATCCTCTGTAACGTCTCAAATTGGTTCAGCAATGAAAATGTTCAGTTATTATATACCACCAAGAAGTGACCTAAATGGAAATTTATATTTTGGGAATGAAGCCAGGGAAAATTCCAACACTTGTTCAAACCAATTTACACCATTGGTAAAAGATGATTTAGTGAATTACTATGTTGATCTAGTTGGTATAAGTGTAGCGGGAAAAAAACTCAAACGTATCATCGACAATATTCACTTCTCGAGGGACAATTATAGACAGTGGAACGGTCATCACTCGATTGCCACAAATGGTATACTCTGCACTTCGTAATGCTTTTAGGCAGTCCATGTTGACTTATACATTATTAGACGAAGACGATGAGCTCCTGGATACTTGCTACAGCTTAGAGGGAATTGAACAATTTTTGTTGCCAGAAATTAAATTCCATTTTGGACAAGGAAGTACTATTGATGTGACTTTGACATACCAGGGAAAAATATGGACTCCACATGATAATAAAAGATCAATAATGTGCTTGGCTTTTGCTTCAACAAAGGGAGTCACCATTATTGGTAACGTCCAACAGCGTGGATTCAATGTGATTTATGATTTGGAAGGGCAAAGAATTGGATTCGGCACTAAATGTGCTTAGCTAGCTCATCAGAGCCAGAGCCAATTTTCTTTTTTCATGCTTCAGCATTACTATCATATATAATAACCATTGTAGTGCTTTTTAATTGTTGTATAATAATAGCAGCGTAATTAAGCAACTTGTTATTACTATTGTTGTGTTATACATAAGAGGGACTCAGTTTTTCTATTGCAGACAATGGTATATTAGAAATTAGAATCAATTGAAAAGAAGTTTATTGGAACTTCAACCTCAAATTGAATCATAAATGTTTAAGAGATGGAACGGGATGGGTAGGAGAATCATACCAATTTGGGGTGTGTTTGGTACAAATGCTAGAAAATTGTTTTAAAAGTAAGTGAATTTCTTACTTATTTTTTTCACTATTGGTACATACATTAAAAGAAAATTGTCTTAAGAGCATATATAGGAAAACACTATGAATAGGGGATGAGCTGGGGTGGGGGTAGAAATTGGGGTGGTGGGGTTAGGGTCGTCATGGGTGGGAGAAAAGTCTAGAGGTTGAGCTAGGATTTCTACTGAGGGGGTTCAAAATCTAAAGAAAAACTCATCGAAGGAGGTTTCACATCTATAATATATACGTAGAAATCATTTTAATCATGTATTAATAGTATAATTTTTCATCGAAGAGGCTTCGAACGAACCCCTATTACTAGGTTGGCTCCATCTCAGAAAACAATGAACTTGGAAGGATGCTTAGACCAAAAAAATTATAGTATAACTCATCAATCACATGTCGGTTATTCAGACTGTTTTTAGAATAAATTAACCGAAGATTTGAACAAAAATCGATCGATTCAGACGGTTTATTTAAAACTAGTGAGATTTGTCGCGCTTCGAGTGATTTTAAAATAAATTAGTTAATTTTTTAAAAATACATTTTTTGATTTTTAATTATATTAGTTGACTGAATTCTATTTTTTGAGTTAGTTGAAAGAAAACAATGTGAGCTCAATAGACATTATTTGATTCTAGTTCAAATGTTTATTTAATAGATAGTATAACTTTTAATTTGGGGATCTAAATGAAAAATTCAGAGAAATTTAAAAAGTTGTCTATGTATTAACTATTCAGCCTAAATTAAATTCATTGTTGATCTTGACTTTCGTTATCGCTTTTGATTGCTATCAGAAATGAATTAGCTTCTAAAAAATGAAACAAAATAAAATCATTATATTTAGTTCTTTTTCACTAATTTGCTCCAGAAAAGAGAGAGAAGAAGAAGTAGAGAAAAAACCTGCACATAAAGCTTTGTTAATTGTAAAGTAACCTATAGATTCACAAAAAGAAATTAATATAACTTTATTTTAGATAAAAGAATAAATTTGATAAATATACATCCAAAGAAGAAATAACCGCTTAAATGAAATTTGACTTACTGCATGAATTGCTATCACCACAATATATTTTCTGAAAATACTAATCATTTTAAAAGAATGCAAAAATGATAAAATTTAAATAGAAAAAATAGAGTGCAGTCATGTTTCATATAAACGATTCAATGAAAACCTTCTATAGTGATAAATTGGTCATCAAAGAGCCAATTGAGGACCTTATTTAACAATGAATGTTAATACTTGGAGTCTTTAATAATTTGATAAATGAAAACACAAATAATTCATGACTCTTTAATATATCCTTTGAAGGCCAAAAAATAAAATATTTTAACCTTATTAGTAACTCATGTATTCAATGCATTAAATACCATTAATAAATATAATCTTTCAAGAGAATCAAAAATATTGTACCATATTGTGGTTTCATTTGTATGAGTTAAGCAGCGGGAACTCAAAAGTTTTAGCGTAATTTTTAGAATTCAAAAAGTCGTAAATTTGGTCTTTACTGTAATTATATGATTGTTATTTAATCTATAATTAATTAGATATTTTATAATAATAAAGAAGAAATAGTCAAAAAAGGAGAAAAAAGATAAATGAAAATGATGACCTTAAAAATATATCACATTATCAAATGCCTAACCTTCCTTTATATATACTATATATAGAGAAAGATATTTAGATAGAAAAGTAGAGATTTAATATAAATAAAAAATATGAGTCTAATTAAATGCATCATTCTTAATAGTTTTCACCAAAATATTTGATATTTTCATCTTTAGAAAAAACAACACTTTCATTTTTTAACTTTTAATTTAACACCTTTCGACTTTTAGGATTTAGTATAATATGTGTCACGACCTGAAGCCACCCCATAGTCACAGCAACGGTGCTTACGGTCATAGGTGACCACAAGCTAACCCATGAGCTGGTACCTGCTGTGAGCACCGAATACACTGGAAATAAAACATGTACACAGAAAATAAACTAATAAGGCCAAAATCAATCTAAATACTGAAAGCGTAATTCAATCACAAGTATGTAAATGTCTAATATCAATACTGAAAACAAAATTGATAATACTGATAAACTGACTAGCTGTCTAACTGACTATCTGAATGTCTGAAAGCCTCTAAATTGATTGAGGAGTTGATGGGACAGGCCCCAACTAACTCCAACTGACTAACTGAAAAGAAATGCAGAAATAACTGAATAAACATAACAGGCCCTCGATATATGAGGACTCACCACTGTTGCTGCTGCTAAACTGCTGGACTGTCTAAGTACAATTGGGAAACTGAGCATCCGAACCTATGATATAAGACATCATAGCGCAAAGAAGAGTATACGGTCAATACTTTGAATGTACTGGTATATGAGATGAGGTTAGACTGATATATATGGGTTAACTGTGTATAAAATAATAATTAACTGAATAGTATGAGATAACATAGTAAGCATGCCTGAAAACTAAAATACTGAGAATGCAAGACTAAGCATATATATATATATATCATAAATGATCTGTAAATTAAAATACTGAAATCTGATAACTGAATGATTGGTAATCTGTATGATTTGGTCTAGCAAACTTAAACTGAATTCTGGACTGAATACTACACTGAGACTGTGGGAGGTATCATCTAACCGACATGCCCCAATCTAAGCTAATCAGGGTCCAACCTGTAACCCCAGTTGGAAGGATGTCAGTAACGTGCCATGGGTACTAAATCTGACTGTGTGGATCCACTAAACTGGTGTCTTGAAGGACCAGGGTCTCAAGCCTAAACTGACGGGTGACCCCTGAGAAGAAGCCAAGTCTAATTGACGAGTGACTCCTCATATCCTATGCTGGCTATGTAGTTTTGAAATATAGGGACTGCTACTAACGACTCTGCCTAACTGATGGAGAATCCACCATCCCTGCATTCGCTCAGTGCTAAATCCTATTCCCAACTGAACTAACACTGATTACTAGACTGAGCTAAGCTTAACTGAACAAACAAAGGTTTATAATATTTGACTGAATGATCATGCTAATGCTTTATCTAAAATCATTCTGAAGATACTGAAATTATGTAAACAATTAGGTATCAGGTGTTCATAACCAACCAACACTGTCTGGAAATAACAATGATGACATATAAAGCTTTAAAAATCATAGTAGGGGATTATTGCTCAAAACCTAACATTTAGACATATCATCAAACACACGAGAGTCATGAATTTAAGCATGGGAATTGGTAAAGCATGTGGTAATTTACAATACTAAAACCATGAACTAAGAATTTCAATGTGAAGATTTCAATATTCAAAGCATGTAATGGTTCATTCTACTTGAAACACTTATAATCATAACTTGAAAATAATTTATCAAGATATTCATGGATATAATTCAACTAAATCATGTAAAATTCATAATTTAAGTATAAAAAGGGATTCTTGGACTCCATGGGTGAAAAAGGCCCATGGATGAACATCACACATACCTTAGACAATTAAGGTTGAAAGTGAAGCAACAATCTTGATGTTTTCTTGAATGTTCTTGGATTGGAGAACTTGAATTCTTTGTTTCCTTGGAGAGAAAGTAATGTAATTTGATAATCTTGGGGGAGGAGAGAGTTTGTTTTTGAGAGAAATTTGAAGAAGATGGGCAAATAATGTCCTAACTGGTTTTATAATTCATGATTTGACGAATTGGGTTGAGGGAAAAAGACAAAATTTTCCTCCAAAAATTAAATTCGTAATTGAAGTGCGTTTTACATGCTTACCACGACACGGTGTACTTGCCATCTCTATAAGCACCATGACGCAGTCCTACCGCGATGAGCTGCTGGAATCGTGATCCAAACAAGACCCAATCCTCATTCGAAAAATTCAAAACTTCTTCGAAGCATGCTCCTTATACCCCTGAACATGAATTAACTAAAAAAAGTACCATTTCAAGGTTGAAAAGATCAATTTAAAAATCCACAAAGTTAAGAGGCCCTACAATGATTAAGTCCCTAACTCTTAGTGAAATTTTCAGGATTTAAGCCTCTTATGCATGCTACTAGGAGCTGAATTGAGCTATGAATAATACGGTGTATTACAATATGATATGATTATTATTTACTATTAAATTGATTAGATGTTTAATGACATTTTTGTTTAGTATATGGATAAAATGATAATCTAACTTCTCAAAATATTTAATACAAATGTCATATTGAACTTTATAGGTGTTATGAAACAAAAATCATATCAAATTCATAAGTTGGGATTAAAAAATCTTGTTAATTTGATGCTACTTTAATGCCGTATTAACTTTGAAAAAAATACTCAAGCTTATATGTAATTCAACAGAAGTTAATGAAAAACAAAAGATACAAGAAAAAGGCTACATAACCCAGTTCAATCAATAGCGATATCTACATGTTCCATTCAAACAATATACTTTATTCAAGCATTAATCAACCTAAACAATAAAAAAAATAAGTATATTTTGATGGCCTAAAAGAAAAATTTTCTCAATATTGAGCATTTCGCCTTACATATAGAAAATATAAAAGGTTTGGGATCACATTCACACCTCCAAAACATATATAGAAATTACAAAATTTACAACAAAAGAAATTGATAGTTAGACGAAAAATAGAAGAAGCGGTTACACTAAAAAAACTTCAGAAGAATTGACTTTGACGTTGAGCTTGATTTCTTACTCTTTTATATCCACTTTATCATTTGCTTTGACACAGTTCCTACTATAAAAAATGAAAAAGAAAATATTAGTTGTTCTTAATATTATATTATAGTAAATTATAGTTATAGTAAAACAAAAAAAGAGGAGTGAACCTTTGGTGGCAATAAAAAAAATGAAGCATATATGCACAATGCGCTTAATCTAGTGAAGATACGAACCAGTCTTTCTATTTTTGTTTGGAGAAACTACCAAAGCAAAAAAACTTTCATTTGGATATACAAAGTCATCAATGAATGATTGAACTTTCATGACACATCATCTATGATTGCAGATGACAAAAACAATAAATTCTACTTTCGACAAAGAAGTAAAAAGATCCTAAGAATAATATATGAACACAAAATTTTTTTACTATCCAACGATTTTTGATGCGAAAAAAAATAATCACCAGCTGCCACACAAAACTGAGAAAATAACATATACTTCTCAACTAAACAGATGGTAGTAATACACAACTCTGAGCGTCATCAACAGATGAATTGTTGGTAATATCTACAACTCAAAATGGCCAAAACTTGAAGAAATGACTCTTTTCTGTATGTAACTCTAATTGTATACCGACCCTTCAACTTTAGCATGTCAATGTCAGAAACCACAATATTTAACTACTATGGCTTTTTGGGCTTGTCCTCCGCAAAGCAATAATTACATTGTGTATTGGATTAGAATCAAAACGATGTATCCAACAAAGCAACAATTAATTAATCAACATCAAGATATGTTGATGTTATACCTAACCATTATAAAGGTGTGTATTGTACCCATTTGGATGACATAAGGAAAACATGAAGATGAATAAAAATATTCAATAGGAAAAAGCTATGCGACCAGTAGACATATATGAAAGATCTATTTCATTTATTGTTCCATTTAACATGTCATAAAAGACGAGGAAAGCCAAATCAAAGTGCTGCCATTAAGTGGACTTGAAGACGGCAAAGAACATCCAATCTTTACGACTCTGCTTGGACGTTATTTTTCATCGGAGATTTGGTAATCAGCTCATAGTCTGAAATGAGTAGTCGCACGACTTCTCTATAAATTTGAAATAGAATTTGCAGGAGACTAATAGTGATCACTACAACCAACAAAACCGACCCCAAAATTGTCTTCATAAATAAATTATTGACTATGGTTTTTGCACTTTCAAAACTGTAAAAAAGAGACCCAAAAGAACTAAAAAAGACATGAGTAATTAAGAGGATATAAATATAAAATAAATATTAATTTTTATTAGATTAAATTGTGAAAAAAATTCCAAAAAAGAAGAAAAAAGATAAATGTCAATGGAGGCCATAGAGGAGTGCCACATCACCTCCTCTATTTCTAGAATTTTGGTGCGGAAATAACCGTTGAGTCAATCGTGTTTTCTATTTCCCTAATTTTGTCGCTAAAATAACTGACTGAGTATGTCTTTTTTTTCTATTTTCCAATTTTTGGTGCCAAACTGACCCAGAAAATTAAATGATTTCTTCATATATTTTTTTTCACAAAAAATGATTGAGTTGGTTGGTTCAAAAGAAAATCAATTTGATTGCTTGTTTAGTAGTTGTGTGAATTCAATCTGACAAATAATTTGAGACCGTTTTGTAATTTTACTAAAATTTTGAGTTTCTTTTACAAATGTTAAACCGTAATCTCTGAAGGCATTTCTGTTAAATGTATTAGAATGCAAATCTTAAAGCTCATTCAAAGAAGAAGTCCAAACACATTGTTATCAAAAAATAGATTGTGAATTTGTAACATCTTATTTTTGTATGTGTGTGTTTTTCTGTTCTCTTCTAACTGGTGAACTTATTTGAGAGTTTTTCAATTCTCTTTTAACAGATGAGTTAATTTAGTAGAATTGAATTCTCATTCAACTCACCAGTAATTCTACTCTTGAAACATCTTTAGTTCCTCACCTATATAAACCACTCCATTTATGAACAAAAGAAATACCAACAAAGTAAAAGAAAAACATCTCCTTTCTTCCTTTGTCCTTTATTTTGGATAATAGTTTTGAGCAACCTCCAAACATCTAGCCGCGAGTGCATGTGTTTGGATGTAGTTGTAGAACCTTGGAGAGCGACTAGCTAGAAAGTTTGCATCGGAATCAATCCGAAATTACTTTCAAGGTGGCGGCTTGTCACGACACAATATTTGTGACTATTCTTTTAGTATTATTAACTAGTAAAATTATCCTCGATTCACGTGATGTTAGTGCTTATTTTATAAATTTGTTATTAATTAAAAATAAAACATATTTTTACCACTATAGTTCTTTTAGTAATTCTTTTTAAATGTCTACTTCGTAAAATGTAATAAAAAAGGCATTGCTAATTATATTAGGTTTTGTTCATCTCCTAAATATACGTAAATATTGTTAGCTCCCTATATTTATGTTTTTCTATTTTAATAATGACAAACTAATAAGTGGAAATTTGTAGGATATTGAAGATCTCTAATGATGGAAGGATATCTCGCACAAAGGATATTAAAGATCTCTAATGATGGGAGAATATCTAGCACAAAGGCAAGGAATATCCTCTCAAAGAGGACGGTGCTAAAAGTGGAGTCACATCAATTAAGAATCTTGCTGGACAAGGCAACAAGAAACACATCAACTAAAGATCTCATTGAACAAGGCAATCAAAGAATAATTAAACATACCTCACGGCAAGACTAAAGGAAAGGAGATTACACCCTCCACATGGACATATCTGATATGGACATGTATGGCCATGAGAAAGAAAGATCAAATTGAGTATGGACATATCTGATATGGACATACCATAAGGTGCAAACTCTTTCAATCATGGAATCAACTCAAATTATTGAGAAGAAACCCCTTGGATTTCCTCATGAAGAAAAGAAGCAGATGCAGCAGAAGACTATAAAAGCCAAAATGAAGGACAGAATACACTACGCAACTTCAAAAAAAAACTTTAAAGTGTCTCAATCTTAATTTCATAAAACTTTGTACTTATTAGTTTACAATAGTTATAGAAAGAATAGGATCAAATCAACTTTATACTACAAATTGAGGCCGTGTCACAAGATCTGAAGAACAAAATAAGTCTTTGAAACTTGTTTATCATTTTTGTACTCGAGCCCGACTTCGAAAGATCTAAGAAAACTTTGAAACTCAAGGGGCCTGGAAGTAGACATCACTTTGGTGTTCCGAACTATGATAAATCTTCGTGTACTTACTTTAAGTTGATTATTTACTTATCTATTTATTTAAATTTAATCTATTTTGTGAAGTGTGTTGATTTTCAGACAAGTCGACTGTGAAGGATCAATAGTCGACCCACAGAAATTTTAAATTTATCTACCCCTTTTAAATTTCAATTGGTATCAGAGCAAGTCTCACTAATAGTGTTTCTTAACCGCATGTGATCAAAGATCAAATGGTAAACTACCAAATTCCCAATGCTCTTATTCAAGATGGTTATTTCTCCACAAGACCACCATACTTCAATGAATAACACTACTCTTATTGGAAGAACATATCCAGAATCTTTGTCCAATTAAATAACTTTCAAGCATGGGTTGTTATCAATAAGGGACCAAAACTAATCCCAGGACTCAAGGAAAAGTAGAAGGAAAAGGACAAAGACAAAAAATTGAGCAGTACTGATATAGAAGACCTCGAGAACTTTGAAGTCACTAAAGAACAACAAGAGGCAATTCAAACTAATGCATGAGATATAAGTTTACTTCTTTGTGCAGCAAGCGAAGAAGAATATGACAAGATATCAACCTGCAAGGCTACAAAAGAAATATGAAACAAATTGGAGGTAGCTTATGAAGGAACTACCAAAGTCAAAATGTCAAAGATTGTTTCCCTAGTCAATGAGTATGAGCAATTTAAGAAGGACGAAAATGAGAACATTGAAGCAATGTTTGCTAGATTTAGAAGAATTGTATGTGATCTAAAATCATTGGGAATGATCTATTCACGCAACCAGCAATTCCAGAAATAGGTTAGAAGTCTCTCAAAAGTATGGAAAGCTAAAGCTACTATTCTGGAAGATGGAGACCTTCACAAAAAGACGTATGATGATTTGCGAGGTAATATCATTGCATATGAATGAAATTACATTAATAGGTACAACAAGGAAGAAAAGAAGAAACCCGTAGCCTTTAACACTGTACCAACTGAAGAGGAGGCTTTTTTAGAATGAGACAATATTGAAGGAATGGCTCTCATAAATCGATGAGTAAGGAAAATCATGAAGCAGAGACAACAAAGATCCCAAGGAGTCAGAAACAATGATTCCACGAGAAATGATGATCGTTGCTATCACTATGGAAGGCCAGGCCACTTTAAGCAAAAATGTCCAAAATTAAGAAGAATATCGTCTAGAAATAATCTAAATTTTAGAGATTAGAGTGATGAATGAAACTAAGGAAGAGGCAGAAGCAACCAACATGTGCTTCATGGCAAAAGGTAAATTGAGCGAGGTAAGGCCACATGACTTTCATAATTGTAAAATTCTTGAATCTAATTTAGATATAATAACTGATGAGCTTCAAAAAGTTATAGATGAATAGAATAAACTAGCTCAAGAGAATAAAAATTGGAAAGCTCGACTTAAATAAAAACTCAAAGAGGAACAAAAAAACTGTCAAGTTAAAATTGAAGCACGTCAAATTGAAATTGACTTGCTTTAACAAGAGCTTGATGATGTAAGAATACAATTGAATAACTTACAAAAATCACTGAGTGACAGTTTTGTGAGATCAAATTCTTTTAAAACCAACTCAAGTTCCTCATCAAATTATTTAAATTAGCCAAGATCTATTTCTCCTCTCGAGGACGTGTCTGTTATATCTGTGAACAAAAAAGGGCATAAATCTTACAGTTGTAGGCAAATGCCTAAAAATATGTGGGTTTGGAAGCCTAACGAGAGAACATCTAATTCGCAATGATCCAAGACCACTTGGGTACCTAAACAAAATTAATTTTCTTACTTTGTAGGAACATGCCCGCAAAAGCTATAAAAAGGGAATGTGGGTCATCGATAGTGGATGTTCCAGACATATGACCAGAACAAAAGAAAATTTTTGTGCTCTAAAGAAAATAGAAGAAGGATCAGTCAGATTCGGTGATAATACTAGAGGCTACTTCATCGGAGTTGGTTCAATAAAGCTCAACTCCTCATGTAAAAGAGACATCTCTCTCATTGATGAACGTGTTGATAATATTTATATCTTAAATAGTCCTGACTTTTCTACCTTAACCTGCCTTACTGTGCAAACCAATAACACTTGGTTATGACATAGAAAACTTGGGTATGCCAATATGCATATCATTGAGAAACTGTCCAGACTGGAACTGGTGAAGGTCTACCAAAACTCAAGTTTGAGAATGATCATATCTATGATGCCTTCCAATTAGGTAAACAGACCCAAACATCATTCAAAGTCAAAGACATTGTCTCTACTACCAAACCCCTTTAAATAACCTATATGGATCTGTTTGGCGCCACCAAAACTGCAAGTATTGATGGAAAAAGATATGTTTTCATTATAGTTGATGATTATTACCATTTTACTTGGGTGATATTTCTGCTCAAAATCATGGGGCTTTCACAAACTTTGAGATTTTTGGTAGAAAAGTACAGAGAGAACATGGACACTTCATCACCTATGTTTACAGTAATCACGAAGGAGAATTTGAAATAAAGATTTTGAGGAATACTGTGCTCAGAATGGATTCTATCAGAACTTCTCATCACCTCTATCTCCTCAACAAAATAATATGGTGGAGCGAAAGAATCAGTCTCTCCAAGAAAATGCTAGGATCACACTGTTAAAACACAATCTCTTAGATCACTTTTGGGCAGAGGCATTAAGCATAACATGTCACATCATTAATAGATGCCTCATCAGACCCATTCTTAAGAAGATGCCTTATGAGTTGTAGAGAGGGAAGAAAAATATTAGCTACTTTCATCCCCTTGGATGCAAGTGTTTTATCCACAATAACGATAAGAATAACTTAGGAAAATTTGATCCACAAAGTAATGAAGGTATTTTTCTTAGGTAGTCTCCCAACAGTTGAGCTTACAGGGCTTACAATAAAAGAACGTTATGTGTTGAGGAATCTATGCATATTTTATTTGATGAAACTAACCACCCTTCTATGAGGGGCTTTCATGCAAAAAAGGCTCTTTCCAAGACTTATTTTGTCATTTAGACAAAAGTCTTGAAAAAATTGCCATATACCCACTTAAATCCACCTCATCATCCAATCTTTTCAATTTAACAAATTCACCCACAAGTTTTTAATAATACACTTCAACCCACTTCATCATCCAAAATTATATAATACAAAAATATCTAGGTTTCAAAAAATAATTAAAAAAATAAATCCAAAATCTTAAACTAGAAAGTTCATTTCCCTCCAAAAATCTCAGATTCAAGCTCGATTCTGACATTATTTTTTGGTGATTATCTCTAAATCAGTCCACAAACATCATAAACTTGTCCATTGCATCCATTATTACCCTATTTGTTTGCTATATTCTCAAACACACTTTCCACCATTATTAAAAAGTCACTCACATTACTCAAAACCTTTTAAGAAAGTACATTACAGTAGCTCAGGCGACTCCAAGTTTATTTCTCTATTCCATAAACCCAATGATCGTTGATTTGAAGCAAAATTTGCAATATCATGGTTTTTGTACGGATATATGCCCAGTTATCAACCGGTCATCATCAGTCATCGACCGTGCATATATCTTGACATAGACTATCAACATAATTGACCATCGGCGAAAGCCTAATTCTAGGATGTCTATTGCAGAATTTGTTCTGGTTTCTGATGATTTCATGGGATAATGGAAGGAGAATCCCAAATATTAGAAATGGAAATCTTTTACCAAGGTGACACTAGCCATTGTTGTTCATTGCAACTGTTCATACGATGATTTGGTTGCAAGCATAATGGAGAACGAGGATCTAGATTGCATATTAAGCGATGCGATGATTAGTTATCTAATGCATTCGAGGAAAAAGGTGCATCATACGATCATAATAATAATATACGTGTGTTGTTGTACATGATAGATATTGATGCAAATGGTTTAGTCCTATTTTAAGGATAAATATAGTTGAGAGGCCCTTTGAAGAATCATTGAATTCATCACCACCCCCACCTCGGTGTCCGATAGTTGACGATGATTTGAATGATTATGATAACGATGGCGATCATCCAATTAATATGGAAGATAATTCTATGCATATGATGCACATTTCATCGGACTCACAAGATGTAGTAGAAGATTGTGGAACGGGATTACAACCAAGACATTCCTTCATTGATGGAACCAATTTCTATCGTTATCAAATATTCACTGATAAGAAAGAGCTCAAAATGCTACTACACGGAGCAACGGTACGACAATCTTTTAAATATTTTAAGGAGAAGAGCTACACCAAATTGTTGAAGATGAAATTTGTATCTCATGGTTGTGGTTGGTTGTTGTAGGAAAAGAAGTATGAATCCTCAAACATATCTCTCATAAACAAGTATGTTGGGTTCCACACGTTCGATGTTGAACACGCCATGGGTAGGCATAAGAGAATCTCATCCGAGATGATTGCTTCACTATGTGTAAATCATTTTTGGGATGGTAAGGGTCCAAGCATAAAAGAAATTGAAAACATGCCTCCTAGAAGAATAACCTCACACCCCATCAGATGAGTTCCCCCAAGACATTACGATCTCCTATTGTTAAGGAATGATTTTGACCACCTTTTCCATGGCATGGGTCAAGACCGCATCTACTTAGAGCGTAACTCCATCAAATTTCTTATTTCTTAAGGGAAATTCTAGAGAGGCTAGGAATGAAAGGCCCAGCTACATCACCCCCCCAGCATCACCCTAAAATTAGTTTAAGTTTTTATTTCATTTTATGTTTATAAGTTATTGTACGTGTTCATTGCAGAAGAAGTTTTCTTGGTAGGATTGTTGTTAGAAGAAAACTTCTTGTTTTTTGCCTTTTTTGTTGTTTGATGATGGAAAATGTATGTACTCTAATGAACAAAATGAATATAAGTATTTCAGTTTCTAAATTATGTTTTCCCTTTTTTTATGATTGTTGTTTTTTGTGTTGGTTATTCTTCCTTACAACTAATTTTTCAAATATTTATTTCTTGTTCAACGAATACAACTGTAGATTGGCTTGATTAAATTCACGAAGAGTAAAAAATGATTTGATAATAAATCCAGATCACATATATAGTGTATCATCGATCTTGGATACTGTCACTTTTCGACAAAACATATAGGTCGATCGTAGACCATATGAATCAATGGAACATCAGTAGCTTGTAGTTTGAAAGAAAATAATTAAATTAAAAAAGTTTAAATAGATAATCACATAATTTGGGGTTGGTGAAAGAAAATAATTAAATTAAAAAAGATTTAAACAGATAATCACATGTTTTGGGGATGATGAAAGAAAATAATTAAATTAAAAAAGTTTAAATGCATAATCACATGATTTGGGGGTAGTTATATGTAACGCCCCGAGTCTAGTACCCCAGACGCTACACGATGCTCATAATCTCAAAGGACCACAAGCTAACCCTTAACTGATACCTATAACTGAGCACTACATAATATACTATAAAATGCAAAAAACTGGCAGAAACTTTCCATAAGGTTTAAAACTAAAATACAACTGAATAAAGTATCCAAAATACTAAAGCTACTGTCTGAACATCTAGTCTGAAAGCCTCTAAACTGTCTGAATAAGGAGTTGATGGGACAATTCCCCAACTAACTCCGTCTACTAAAATATTGAATCTAGAAATATAATGAAATAATAAAACATCCTCAAATGATGAGGACTCACTGCTAAGTCTACTGCTGCTGGCTGAATCTAAACTGCTAAGGGTGCTCTGGGTCTCGTGCTTTTGAACCTATGGTACAAAACACCATAGCACAGAAAAGTAAGCGTCAGTTCATAAGAATATACTGGTACGCTATATGAGGTAAGGCTAAATGCAAAGGCCCATATGCATGAACTATAGATGACTGAATAACATGAGTTAACTGAATGAAGATACATTCATGGATGCATAAACTATAACTAAAATTGTAGTAACACTGAATACTGAGCTCTAAAAACTGGATTACAGATAACTGGGTTTACTGATAACTTCTATCTGAGTTTACTGATACTAAAATCTGGTGACTAGGTCTACTAATACTAAAATCTGAGATCAAGCCCATCTAGCGGGTGATCCTTGAATCTGCTGATGCTGGTATTTATTAACTGTATTTGAGATCAAGCCTATCTAGAGGGTGATCTCTAAATCTATCGATAATGAATATGATTTACTGAAAATGAGATCATGCCTATCTAACGGGTGATCTCTGAATCTCTGGAACTATCTAAGTTCTTTATTAGGTTGATTACTGTATTAGAAAGTCCTGATTTCTGTATAGCTAAACTGAGTTCTATTACTGAGACTGAATCTGAAACTGAGACTGTGGGAGGTAATCATCTAACTGACATGCCCTGAATCTAAACTAATAGGGTCCAACCTGTAACCCCAGCTGGAAGGGTGTCAGTATCGTGCCACGAGTAAAGACTATTCTATGGTCAAGCCTATCTAATGGGTGACACTAAATAGAAAGTCAAGCATAATCTAACACGTGAATCATGGGAGGTAAACAAGCCTTAATCTAATGGATGACTCCTCATCCTGCACTGGCTACACAGTTCTGGAGTATAGGGACTGCTACTAACAACTCTGTCTCTCTAATGGGGAAGCTGTCATCCCTGCCCTCGGTCGGTGCTGAATCCTACTCCTAACTGAATAGACTCTAAACTGATTCTTAGACTGTACTGTACTGAATTGAATCTTTTACTGATCATACTAATTAACTGAGCTGAACTGAATCTACTAAGTTCCGTTGACTGACGAAATACTACTGAATTCTATTATCTGACTGAATGCTAATGAGTTCTGAACTGAATACTTAAATACTATTGATGTATGAACTGCATACTGAGCTGGAATAGACTTCTACTAAGATCACTGAGTCTTTCTAAGTTCTGTAACTGAGTAAGTTCTACTAATCATGGCACGACTGGGATTATCTTGAAAATTGACACTGGCTTTAGACATTTAGCTAAATTGTCGGGTATTAAATATCCCCATGACTCGATAGCATAAAAATAAATAGGACATGACAATTCTTGAATACTTGTCAATGGTCAACAACTCACAATACAATCAATGAGGCAGTTCATCAAGAACTAGGAAGTCATAAACTTGTACATGAATAGGCATGCATACTAACATATCATAATTCTTTCACTAAGACCTTTCAACAAACACTTAGCATGCATTAACTTTTACATAAAAGGGGATTTCATATTAATATGCTATAATGGCACTATCTTCTTCACATAAACCTTTTATCAAACATATGGGGAGCATGCTTTGATTATATAACAATTTCTACATCTAATTAACATGGTTCCATAAATCAACATGCAACTTGAAGGGTTTATCACAAAAATTATGCTAATCATCACATACTAGGACTAAATCATGAAACTTACAATCTAGAACATGAATCAAAACTCAACAATAACATGAACATGAATTTCAACTCACATAAATCATAAAAACTCATAAATATATAATATTTATAATTTTAAAAAGATTCTTCAACTTTTTGGGTGGAAGGAACCTAAAAATCAATATCTAACATACCTCAAAATCTTGAATCTTGAAAGATAACTAACATTTTCTTGAACATTCTTGGATTAGGAAACACAGATCTGGATGTTTTCTTGATGGTTCTTGAACTTTAATTTCTTAATTTCTTGAAGAAGGGTTTGAATCTTGTTCTTAAGAATTAATCTAGAGAGAAACCCTAATCTTGATATTGGGGATAAATGAGGAGTTATGAGCTCTAGTCTGATATAAATAGGTGTTAAAAAGGGGTAGAAAAAGACCCAAAAGCCCTTTTAAAAATGGCTTTAAATTGCTTAAATGGGATCTGCGATTGCTTGGGTGGCGATCCATCGCTGGCTCGATGGTCTATCGTCCTGCCCGTCGCGCCTTGGTAGAACACAGGTTCACTGCCTCAGTTGTGAAGGCTTATACGACGGTCTGTCGCTAGCTCAACAGTTTGTCGACATGTACATCACACTTTGTCCAGAAGATAGGGTTACTGCCTCAGTTGCGATGGCTTGGGCGATGGTCCGTCGCTAGCGCGATGGTCCATCGGCTTTCCCCTCGCTCCTAGGCAGTTCGGATAGTTCTCTGTAAAACGTCCATAACTTTTTACCCCGATACCAAATTTTGATGAAATTGGTATCGTTGGAAAGCTAATTCAATTTAACACATGATAATAAGTCAAAATTAGGGAAATTCTAGCTGATTTAAAAATATTCACTTAGGAAGTCATCCCTAATTCTTCTAGAGACTAAATTATACTTTAAAGAAAGTTCGGGGTATCACATTAAACAAATAATCTTGAATTGCTGGTGACACTTAATAGACTATCATCAATTTTGACCCATGTCAAATCCATGTAAAACTATACTTGTTCTTTGAGTGACCATCGATTCCTTTGGTCTACGAGACTTACACTGTAGGGTGTGCATCGATTGATCTCTAGATCATTTGTAGATCACATAGATCTATGTACACGGTTATAGACCCTTACTTGGACGTTGTTTAAAAATGAATAAATAAATAACAAATAAATAAATTGTGGGTTTCTAGACATATGAAGGAGTTTAAACAAGTCACATAATAATATTAGAGCTTATACAAATTAGGGATGGTGAGTTAAGGAGTGTGTGGATATATAGTGGTTGAACAAACAATATCCTAAGAGTAATGTTAATCAAATCACAAGTATGTTTTGAGGATGTTGATTGTTCAACCACTACCCATCCACGTACTCTTTTGATTTGGGGGTGGTGATTGAAGGAGTATGTGTATGGGTAGTCATCAAATACAATTAACATCCTCAAAACATACTTGTTCTTTGACAAACATTACCTTTAAGATATTGTTTGTTCAACCACTACCCATCCACACACTTTTTAATTCCCCACCCCTAATTTGTATAAGCTCTAGTATGATTATGTAACTTGTTTAAACTCCTTCATATGAGTAGAATTCCACATTTATCTATTACCTTTTATTTATCTTTTCATTTTTAAACAACATGATAGTAAAGGTATATAATTATGTACTTATATCTATGAGATCTACCAATAATCCAGAGATCAATCTAAGCACGCCCTACGGTGTAAGTTCATGGTAGACTAAAGGAATCGATGGACACTCAAAGCACAAGTATATTTTTTACTTAATTATTTTCTTTTTAAATATTTTATTAAGGGTCAATCGACTACAAGGGTTTACGGTAGAATTAAATATCTCGTTGATGATTGACATAGGTCATGATCGATGAATGTATTAAGTTTCACCAACAGTTCAAAAAACATAATTACTGTTCCAGCTGTAACAAACGATTAATTTTATACTCCTTCAATGTTAACACTTCTTTTAACTTCATATATAAAGTCCTCCATCTCTCATTATTATATTTCATCCACTTTATTTTTATTTTAAAATTCTACAATGCCTCAAGCATCTCAAACATTCAATTCTAAAAAGACTCTAATTTGTCATTGTGGAAATATGGTTGTCTTAAGGACGTCGTGCATAGACTCAAATTCAGATCGCAAATTTTATAACTGTGCAATTGCAAAGGTGAGTCATGTATGTCTTTTTTTTAAAGTTAAGTAAATCGTTATGCAATTATTATTTTTTTTGGATAATGGCGCATGCTCATTTTTTAAATGTCTTGATGAGGTATGACCTCCAATCAGTCCATCAACGTTGAGTCCGCTACCTAAGACATTAAATTTTCATGGCTTGACAAAATTTAATCATCTACAAAGGCTTCGAGAATGCGAATAAAATAGAGATTTTTTCATGACTTTGTTCAAAGAAGCCGAAGAGCAGAGAGATTACTTTAAAGTATTGCTACATGATACCCAAATAGAGAGGGAACAACTAAAATAAAAATTTGTTTTGGCCGATGAATGGTAGAATGGTCTAAAAATGATGTTATGTGCTATTATGCTAGTATTCGTGCTTTGGAAAAGTGTATCATAGATGTAGTAATATTGAATAAATAAAAGTACTTCTATTTTTCTATAATGTTAATATTGTTTTTCATAGAATCATAGTTGATCAAACTGCACATCAACTTAAAATCGAGTAGCATGGTAATGATAGACTATGCAAGCAGTATTCAAAAGATTAAATATGCATTCTATGATGTCAACCATAAACTGCACTAATTATGACAACACAATGGATATTCAAATTCCATGCAATAATATAGTTTCATAAAAGCAGATTCAGTGCAGAATCATAACCAACTTTCATAAATTAAAAGAATATTTTTCATATCCTAACAACAATCATTCAAATCCCTTATTTATCAAATAAAAAAAGAGTCTTAAACGTTAACAATATTATCATTCAAATGTCTTTTTCCGCATCATCACAAATGTTATTGTTGATTTTATCAACTATATCCATGGCCACATATTTTTTTCTTGCTTTTTCTTTTTGTTCTTCCTATCCATCTTCTTTTGTCTTCTCCTTCTTCTTTCTCACCTTCTTCTCCTTCCTTTTCAACATTTGTTGCTGCTTCTTTCTCAGCTTTCTTTTCTTCGTCAGTTTCTTCTTATTCTTTACCTGTAGCTTCTTTATCATCTTCTTCACCCACAACTTCTTTCTCAGCTTCTTTTTCTCCATCCGCTTTTGTTATTTTTAGCTTCTTATTCTTTCTCATCTCCTTTTTTTTTGCATCTGCTGCTGCTGCTTCTTTTTTAGCTTCTTCTTCTTTTGCTGATGCTTCTTTTCCAGTTTCTTCTTGGCTCTTATCTTCTTCCATTTCTTCTTTTTATTCTTGTTCATCATTCCTTTCTTCTTCTTTTTACTCTTCTACCACAACAAGGACCAACTCATCCATTTTGTTCCTTTTTTCTCCTTTTTCATTCCTGTCTGATTCACGAAGGTCCACATGCGTTGTATCATCATATTGCAAAGTGTTACTAATATTTACAACTAAAAATTCATTAACTACATCAATTATTAAATAAAGTTACCTCGCTCATGTTGTCACTCATCCCTTTCTTTTTCCTTTAGTCTTTTCTCTTTGATATAAGCAGTAATATCCAACACCGCTTCCTCGAGCGTAGCAACACGCTTATGAAGATCCACATCGATAGAGGTTTCAACTATATATTTTGAGGTGCTGAGAGAAGAATCATCACCAATACATACTCCAATGTGGTTACCACCCAAATCCCCATCACCATCACTATCCTCATTTGAAGTAAGGACAACCACCCCTTATAAATCTTTCTTTAAGCCATAGAGGACATTGTTCTTCACCTCATCCGTATATGGCTTAAACATAACCATGTAATCCATCTTCATCTCACAAATAGTAGGGATGATGTATGGGTGCACGTTCTACAAGAAATCAATTAACAACTACATAACAATCGATACAACAGTAGTATTATTGCGTAATAAAAAATAAATTCATACCTTGGTAAATTTTCCTTTATACTTGTATGGGCCGCCTTTGATTATCTTGTCATTTTTTGTAGTGTGCCATCTGAAGATGCGGGGAATGAGAAAGGGCTCATCTATTAATTTTCCAGTAAATTTTCCAAGATGAGGAAAGGCCACATAGATCCAAACCTTTAAGTATTACAATAGTGAAAAAATGACTCAGAGTCTATGACAGGGTATAAATAAAATAAGAATCTATGATAATCTCACTAAAGGGTTGATGGTAGATACCATGAATGCTCAGGGAAATCTGAATAGAGCATAGGATTCCTTCTTCTTCTCATCAAATACTTCCCTCTGCTTCTTTAGGTCACTTTTCTTCTTCAGATAGCCCATGGTCAATCGAAATGTCTCTTTCCCCCTTGGATAACTCTCAAAGAAACTCAAAGAATCTATCATTCAAATAAGTTTTGTGTCGACAACCTTCATCAAATATTTTGCAAGCAATATGGTGTGCAAGAACTATAGTAAACAACATTTGAACTTCTGCTTCTTGTTCAGCTTATTCCCTCTAATCAAGTGTAACAAGTTGGCCATCATAATGTTTTTTTTGTCACCTTAAAGAAAAAATGATCTCCCTTATCTAACACCTTCTTCAATTTTGATTCATTGGGGTATGATGAGCAGTTCCACCCCGTGATCAAACTAAACTCCTTTAAGCCAAAATAAGAAGGTTTATTGTTCACGCAGAACCACATCTCATGATGTATCTTAGCGTTCTTTATGCATCGCAACAAAAAATTATGGACCATCTGCCCATTGAATATGAGAATTCCAGCAGGTTTTTTTGGTCTCCAAAATAGGACCTCTTGAATCTTTTCTTCAAGTCTTTGTTGACAAGATCTTGCTTAAATTCTCGATAAGCAACCATTCTTGATCTGACCGATATCTTCGTCAGGAAGATCCAAACTCATCCATTATTGTTTGAAGGTCATACCACTCCACAAAAATGTACCGTTAACAAGATGGCACGAACAAGGGATTATTATCCCCATCAACACTGTTTCTTCCACTCCTCTCACTCTCTTCACTGTCACTGCTAGAACTACACTTGTCAATATCTTCACTAGAATCAAAATATCTAGTTATCTCCTTGAACTCTGAATTTGATTCAGACCCTTCCTCTTTAATTTTCTTCCTTTTTGAGATATTTTCAACTGCCTCATCTTTTCCTTTTCTACTGCTACCAGAAAAATCAGATGCGGTACCAACTTTGTGTTTAACACCGACTTTTTTTTTACATATTTTCAATAGAATCTTCACCTGCAAAATAAATCTACCATAATTAGTTCATAAATCACAAGTCTACTAACAGAAACAACTCAATGCTCAAATGAAAAATCCAAAAAATTAAAAGAATTACTCCTCCATTAAATAATTCACTACACGTAAATACTATAACTGAACCAAAATCTAACATGCAATATCAAAACTCAACTATTGCCAAAAATCAAACTATTGTTACAAATCAAACTAATTAGCTATTAATCTTTCAATTTTCACTATTTCATCAATCATATTTTAAAAGAATTTCATATGTCTAAATATTAATTTCAATATATGGCATTCTTATTTCATAAACCTCATGTCTACGGACAAAAATAGGTCATTGTTTGTAACACCCCGTATTTTCATGCTAGAATTCTAACCATTGTTCCTACGCGTCTAAGCTCTAATCCAAGTGATTATTATGTGAATTCAAGTTGAATGATCATCATCCTAGTCTATGAAGTAGTTTATAGGTGTAAAAGTTTTATAGCAATGACATAGAACAAGGTTGAGCTAAGACCAATTGATTCATCCAAATTTTGACATTCGATTCTACAAGGGTCAACTTCAAACATGAATATATCTTAATATAAATGGAATTTTTCATCCCAAGATCTATTAAATTGTATATAATTGAATTATATTTCCAACGATACCAATTTTGCAAAAATTCGATACCCGAGCAAAGAGTTATGCCCATTTTTGTGAGAGGCAGTAAGGGTGTGCGATGGGCAATGTTCTACCCAATCAAATGTGTGTGATTGGGAGTATGAGGAATACTTAAATGTCTTCCATAAGGTGTGCGACACACACCTTAAGGTCTGTCATGGGTTGTGCGCCGCATACCTCACTTCCAAGTGCCAAAAACACCCCTATATATGTCTATAACACGGGATTAAACTCCCACAACATAAAAATAAGTTTACTCTCTCTCAAAATCACCAAGAACAACCTTTAGGGTTTCAACATAAAAACCCTAATATCTAGAGATTCAACCGTGAGAATTCTATAATTTTTACATATTCGGAATCTCTATTACGAAGGCTATGAGTGACACCCAAAAGTTCATGAATAGATTACGTCATTCAAAAAGTCACTCAAAGCTTCAATTTTAAGGTATGTGGATTTTTTACCAAGAACACCCTTTCGTTCTTGTACCCAAAAATACTTTCTTTTACGAAGTTATGAATTTTATATGTTTTACTATGATTTTGAAGCATGAATTTATATCCTATGTTAATTATCATTAGATTATGATGTTTTTGATATTTAGAAGTGAAATTATATAAGAATGATGATATTTTGTGTCTTATGGCTAAATTTCCAGATTTTGAAGGAATTTATATATGTTTATGATGTAAAGCTTGAACCTTGATAAATTTTCATATGATTTTGAGACATAAGTTTTGAACTCTAATTGAGATTGTCGTTGTTTTTTAGAAATCATGTGTTATAAAAACTTTGTGTTTGAATGAATTGAGATGATAATGAAGCTTTGACCTTTTGGTCGTAAAAATGGGTTGATTTGGACCCGAGATAAGAATAGAAATCCACTTTTATTGATTATTGTAAAAAGGGTAGCATGATGGCTCCCGTTGTGAACTGTTGAATTGTTTATTTGTGGATTTTCTTTTGAAAAGATTAGAGCTAAGTCCGAGAGTAGTCTTTAGCACCGAGCGGGAGGTATTGCAGGATTGGTACTTTTCTAGAACTACGTGCCCTCATAGGTTGTGAGCCTTAGGCTAATTTATATAGTGATCACTAGTATTTGAATTGATGATTTAAGGTCCTACTCCGATGGCAAGGATAGGATAGCTCTCCCCAATGTGGGTTAGACGTTGGACTCCATGTAGCTCACATGGTTTATTTCGGTTGTAAGAGACTCCCAATATGTGTGTGTGTATTCTCCTATCGAATATGAAAAGTCTTATTCTTCTATCTGAGATGAAAACATATTTGTTTGAAAGACTGAGTTTGAGAAAGTCATTATTTTCAAAATATTTAATGAACATATATTCCAAAGAGAATTTTTATGAGATTTGATTGCTTTGACGATTTGTAATCGAGATAGATATGAATTGAGATTTATTATGATGACTCACATGTTTTGCCCGATATATTTTACTCTCTTATGATTATGATGATTTTAATTCGAGCTAAGTGAGTCATTTATATCAGCATGCATAATTTTATAAACTGTGATGATATTAAGATA
>NC_061111.1:39581529-39788976 GCF_002878395.1 Capsicum annuum | reverse complement strand
ATCAGCATGCATAATTTTATAAACTGTGATGATATTAAGATATTATTTTATATATATATTGCACCCCCATATGCTCGGTACGTTTCTATGGTACTGACCCACATATTTGTATGTGGGCTACATTTTCTCGAAATGTAGGTACAAGGTATAGTGTACATCTTTAGATCCAGTTAGTTCGCGGCATCCAGTCAGCAGGTGATGAGTCCTTTTGATTCAAGGGCTTGAGTTAGTTATATAGTTTGAGAAGTGTTGTATTTTCTTTATTTAGTCGTATTGAGTTGGGTTAGTTGGGAGTCATGACCCGTCTACCTACAGTCAGTACTAGTAGAGGCTTCATAGACAATCCGTAGAAGTTAATGTATTCCGTTTTAGTTTTGGTTGTAAAAGCAGAGTTGTAATCTTGTACATTTAGTTTTGTATCTATCATATTCAAAAAATAGTTATTTTCCGTAGATTTGTATAGATTTATACTTTTTGTTTAGTTGCTTATGAGTTATGCCAGTAGAAGGGTTAGCTTGGGGTCACTTGTGATCCTAAGCACCGTGTGACATCTCTAAACCCGATTTTGGGGCGTTACAAACTTGCTATCATAGAACAGAGTTCAAGTG
Organism: Capsicum annuum; assembly: GCF_002878395.1. Classification (NCBI taxonomy): domain Eukaryota; kingdom Viridiplantae; phylum Streptophyta; class Magnoliopsida; order Solanales; family Solanaceae; genus Capsicum; species Capsicum annuum. The sequence goes on along the minus strand of NC_061111.1, from coordinate 39,788,368 downwards.
TCCTAGGGTGTCTACGAAGCCATGCCTAGTAGAGTCTTGCAGAACGGTACGGAGACGTCTATACTTTTCTTCAAGAGGCTACAAGGCTTTTAGGAAATGTCTCCATTCTTTTATGTCTTAAATCGTGCTATAGAAAAGTTCTCCAAGAAACTTATACAGATTCTAATCTTACTCTAGTCAGGCCATCTCTTCCTTATTTCCAAGGTATCAGAAACAGTTGAGCTTAATTCTCCATAGATAGTTATGGAATTGTAAGAGAGCTACAAAAGTATCCTATCCGTAATTTTGAGTTCCGAAAACTGAAGTGCTTTATTAGGCTTGTAGAAATCATGCACTAAGCTCGAGTTAGATATGCTTTCAAATTTCCCCTCAGAATCCATAATGATAATCTATACTTCTCTATCTATGTACTATTCTTGAGGTAACATGTTCGGCAAGTTCCAATTTCCTCCCCAGATAATGCTCTTATATTTGCTGGCAGAAGTTTCAGAAGTTTTATAACGTGGCTTGAGAGGAGCCTTCTAGTGTGTTATAAGTCCTTCAAATTTAAGTTATGCCCTCGTTCTTATGAGTTATTTACTTAAGACAGAGTAAGGTGTATTCTTTGAGCATTGGATATTGTGTGTTAAGTTTCTATCTCTTGTATTATGTAATCTTATTATCATTATGTTTGTGAAAAATCAAAGTCTAGTGAAGCTGTGTGAGGCCTATTTCGATTCACTAGCATAGTTTCTTTGTTATTCATATAATTTTCTTAATCAAAACACAAAACCAAAGTCTAGTGAAGCGTGCAAGGCCTATTTTAATTCACTAGCAACTTGTTGTTTATCTTGTTGTTGTGGTGTTAGTTGAAAGTGTGGGTTTCTGTGTAGTGACAGAAGTAGTAACGTTAAGTTAAAAGTCTTGTTTTAGTTAAACTTGTGGGTTTAGAAGTGTAGTGGCAAGAATGGTGGTAAGGGCGATTTATTGAATACATATAGCTGAATTTTTACTTATGATTGAATTAGTAATGAAGTGATATGCCCTTGTTTATTAGTTTAGTGAAGTTAGAGAAGGAGATTATTAGTTAAGGTGGATTATTATTTGCTTGAAGTATGAAAAGAGTTATTGATGGTATTTGTTGTGCTAGGAAAGTATAGATTTTGATGGAAGTACTTGGTGGTTGAGTATTGTCAATTAGGCTTTCCTGAGATTGCAAGAGGAAGTTTATTTGAAATTTATAGAGCTATGAAAGTAATTTAGGTGTGAAGATGGGTAAATAGTAATGATGTGAAGAAGGAGGATGTATTAACATATTATGAATAAGATAGGCCATATGATTATGATCGATTGTCATTGTGTACTAGTTTTTCTTAATGCTATGTTCTATAGTTTTGAAGTAAAAATTGTGTGTGAGATTGAGTTGTAAGTCATGTTTAGCTCTAGACATTAAGTTTGAATAGTTGATGGTTCGGTTATTGATGCTAGTTATATGGAGGTGATCTAGTAGGCCTGAACAGTGTATGCAAGAGTATAAGATCATGTGTTCGTAATTAAGTATGGTGTAGAGGTGTGCCCAAGGTGCTATGGGGCTGCATTATTTTTTGAGGATTATTTCACATTGTGTGGTTAGTAGTAACGTTGAGTTTCTAGGTGGAGAAAGGCTAGTTAGATAATTTATGTTGTTCTTGATAGCTAAGTTAAGGGGTTATGATTGAAGATGTTGAGTCTTTTTAGTATGATTTTATTCTCATGGTTTGGGAAAAATATAAGTATAGAAGTGTGATCTTGGAAGGTTATGATTATGTGATTATAGATGTAGGCATGGTTGCGAATGAGAGTGTAAGTCTTTGATGATGATTATTGAAGCTAGAAAGTTAAGGATGACATATGGATGGGTTGTTCAAGAATGAAGTCGGTAAGTTTGAAATTAGTTTATTTTTATGAGTTTAGCATTTATTTGTAGATATTAGAATGATGAAATTATGGCTTAATCTCGAGAATATATGGAGTATGACTTTAGGGGTATTTGCCTTAAAGTTATATGTGGTTTTAATGAAAGGCTTGAATGTCATGTTGGGTGTAAGATGATGAATGCAATATGCACTAGTGAATCCATATCAAGAGTTTTAAATTAGTCATTGAAGTGGTAAGGCATGTTAGGCTTAGGGTGTGAGCTCTAAGAAGATATAGAATATTGAACCTTGTGGTTTAGACTAGTATTGTGGTTTGGCATGTTGTATCTTGTGATTTAATGTTAGGCTTGATCATGGTGAGAGAACTTAGTTTAGTTTATACCTTAGTAGAAAGATTTTACAGTGCCAATATGAGAAATATAAGTTGAATCAAATGAGTATGGTATTTAAGGGGAATAGTATAGTTGAGAGAGCATTTGAGAAGTGATGCTAAGGTTAAAAGTAAGAAGTTGTGTTGCCTACGTCCTAGCAATCCTATCCTAGTTTATGAGTTATATAATTATATTCCATGCTATAGAGTTATATCAATGTTGTAATTCCTTAGTAAAATGTCTTGTTCAGAGCATGCCCAAAATTCTTTGCTCCCAAATGTCAATAGAATTTCATAGAAAAGTGCTGAAGAAATACTCCATTTGAGTATGGGTAGTCAATATGATCCAGTCCATATAGCCTGTAATCTAGTTTAGCAAGCAAGGAGATAAGCTCCTATAGATTCTTAATTTTCCAGCTAGTCTTACTATCCGTAGTCTTATACGTATGTACATTCCAAGAGGCAACGTGTTTGTGTCCTATTAAATTATGAATTCAACTCAGTTCATGCATTAGTTTCAGTTTCAGATATTAAGTCATGATTCAGTTTGTAAGTATCCTGTGTAGTATCATAGTCTCTTCCTAGTATTTTCATCAAATTATTATCATTCGGGGATGAACGATCCCAAGAGGGGGATGTTGTAATACCCGAGTGTTCATGTCATAAACCTCTCACCCTTTCTCATGAGATCAGATCCATTGCAAAGTAATGGTTACTCATAAGTTGACACTCTCGTTTCTATCTTAGCCATATAGTTATTTTTCTTGAGGATTCATGCACTTGCAGACCAGTTCAGTAGCAAATTATTCTTGAGATCCAGTGATTCAGTTCTATCAGTTAGACATGATAGCTTGAAGACTAATATTCCTCTGTGTTTCAGGTTAATTATCCACAGTCGAGGACGAATGTTCCTAAGGGGGAGATAATGTAATGCCCCGTATTTTCGTGCTAGAATTCTAACCATCATTCCTGCACGTCTAAGCTCTAATCCAAGTGATTATCAGGTGAATACAAGTTGCATGATTATTATCCTAGTCTATGGAGTAGTTTAGAGGTGGAAAATGTTTATAGCAATGACATAGAACAAGGTTGAGCTAAGACCAATTGATTCATCCAAATTTTGACATTCAATTCTACAAGGGTTAACTTCAAACATGAATATCTCTTAATATACATGGAATTTTTCATACGAAGAACTATCAAATTTTAGATAATTGAATTATCTTTCCAACGATACCAATTTTGCAAAAATCCGATACCCGAACGAAGAGTTATGCCCATTTTTATGAGAGGCAGTAAGGGTGTGCGATGGGCAATGCGCCGCCCAATCAAATGTGTGCGATTGGGAGTGCGAGGCACACTTAAATGTCTGCCATAAGGTGTGTGACGCACACCTTAAGGTCTGCCATGGGTTTTGCGCCATATACCTCACTTCCAAATGCCAAAAACACCCCTATATATGTCTATAACACGGGATTAAACTCCCACAACATCAAAATAAGTTTACTTTCTCTCAAAATCACCAAGAACAACCTTTAGGGTTTCAACATAGAAACTCCAATAGCTAAAGATTCAACCGTGAGAATTCTATAATTTTTACATATTCAGAATCCCCGTTATGAAGGCTACGAGTGACACCCAAAAGTTTGTGAATAGCATGACGTCATTCGGAAAGTCATTCAAAGCTTCAAGTTTAAGGTATGTGGGGTTTTTCAACAAGAACACACTTTCGTTCTTGTGCCCAAAAATACTTTCTTTTATGAAGTTATGGATTTTATATGTTTTACTATGATTTTGAAGCATGAATTTATATCCTATATTGATTATCATTAGATTATGATGTTTTAGATATTTTAGAAGTGAAATTATATGAGAATGATAATATTTTTATGCATTATGGCTAAATTTCCAGATTTTGAAGGAATTTATATATGTTTATGATGTAAAGCTTGAACCTTGATTAATTTTCATATGATGTTGAGACATGAGTTTTGAACTCTAATTGAGATTGTCATTTTTTTTTTAGAAATCGTGTGTTATAAACACTTTGTGTTTGAGTGAATTGAGATGATAATGAAGCTTTGACCTTTTATCGTAAAAATGAGTTGATTTGAACTCGAGATGAGAAAAGAAATCCACTTTTATTGATTATTATAAAAAGGGTAGCATGATGGCTCCTATTGTGAATTGTTGAATTGTTTATTTGTGGATTTTCTTTTGAAAAGATTAGAGCTAATTCCGGGAGTAGTCTTTAGCACCGAGTAGGAGGTATAGTAGGATTGGTACTTCCCTAGAACTACGTGCCCCCGTAGGTTGTGAGCCTAAGGTTGATTTATATAGTGATCACTAGTGTTTGGATTGATGATTTAAGGTCCTATTTTGATGGCAAGGATAGGATAGTTCTCCCCAACCTGGGTTAGACGTTGGACTCCATGTAGCTCACATGGTTTATGTCGGTTGTAAGAGACTCCCAATGTGTGTATGTGTATTCTCCTATTTAATATGAAAAGTCTTATTCTTCTATCTTGAGATGAAAACATATTTGTTTGAAAGACTGAGTTTGAAAAAGTCATTGTTTACGAAAGATTTAATGAACATATATTCCAAAGAGAATTGTTATGAGATATGATTGCTTTGATGATTTGGAATTGAGATGGAAGTGAATTGAGATTTATTATGATGACTCACATGTTTTGCCCGATATATTTTACTCTCTTATGATTATGATGATTTAAATTCGAGCTAAGTGAGTCATTTATATCAGCATGCATAATTTTATAAACTGTGATGATATTAAGATATTATTTTATATATGCATTGAATCCCCATATGCTCGGTACGTTTTCATGGTACTGACCCACATATTCATATGTGGACTACATTTTCCCGGAATGTAGGTACAAGGTATAGTGTACATCTTTAGATCCAGTCAGTTCGCGGCATCCAGTCAACAGGTGATGAGTCCTTTTGATTCAAGGGCTTGAGTTAGTTATATAGTTCGAGAAGTGTTGTATTTTCTTTATTCAGTCGTATTGAGTTGAGTTAGTCGGGAGTCATGACCCGGCCACCTACAGTCAGTACTAGTAGAGCCTTCATAGACAGTCAGTAGAAGTTGATGTATTCCGTTTTAGTTTTGGTTGTAAAAGCAGAGTTGTAATCTTGTAAATTTAGTTTTGTATCTATCATATTCAGAAAACTGTTATTTTCCGTAGATTTGCATAGATTTATACTTTTTATTTAGTTGCTTACGTGTTATGCCAGTAGAAGGGTTAGCTTGGGGTCAGTTGTGATCCTAAGCACCGTGTGACGTCTCAGGGTCCGATTTCGGGGCGTTATATTGTTTGAATTAAATTACCAAAATAACTCTAAAAATAATAATTATCCCACCATTCAACACTTCATTGCTAATAAAACATAACTAAACCAAAACTCCTTAACAAAAATTTCAAAATTCAACACCGTGATCGATGAAAAAATCTGACAAACCTGCCGTATAAAATCTCAACCATTGCTTCAAAATCAAACTAATTACCTATAAAATACTCATATTTTAACTACTTAATCAACCACATTCGAAAAAAAAACTTTTCTACATCACTACGAAATGATTAACAATAAAATCCATTTAAATGGATCTAAAAATTGTCGAAACCCTATTTTAACTAACCTTACAAAGAAACAACGAGCCCTTATCCACCTGCAAAGAAGGAGAATCAAAAATAGCAATTGGGGATTAAGTTCTTGGGAATAGCGGGAGTTGAGAAAATTGAAGAGGAGAGAATTTTTTTTAATACTGGAAGAAGTGGAGGGTTTTAGGTATATTATATTTAATTCTTAAAGTTGTAAAAATATTGAAATGGTCCCTTGGCCCACGTGTGAACCCCACTTTTTCAACTTTTTCCATTTTTTTACCCTAACCTTAAATATTAATTGGAAAAGAAAATAAATGGGTATATGGCAAAATAGTTTTGAAAAGTGGCTTCTATACCAATTTTTCCCTCCTATAAGTGTAAGTATTGATGAAGAACAAGTGAGTGGTCTACAACCAGGAGTCAATGCTAGAACAACTCTCGAACTATCATAAGACAAGTCGACTACATCCCCTGCAGATTCGACTCTTGCAGTAGAAATAGTCAAAGCAAGTGTTCCAAGAGAACGGAAACACAATGACAGCTGTGCAAATGAATTTATCATTAAAAATCCAGATGATAGGATGCAGACAAGAACATCATTCAGAAACCAAACTTTTTTTGCCTTTGTATCTCAAATCGAACCAAATAAGATTGATGAGGCCCTCAAGGATGAATCCTGGGTCGAGGCTATGAAGGAAGAGTTAGACTAATTCGAAGGAAGTCAAGTCTGGACTCTAGTTGAAAGACTCAAGAACTGCTTAATAAATGGAACAAGATGGTTCTACAAAAGTAAATTAAATAAAGAAGGTAAGGTTACCAGAAACAAGGCCAGACTTATAGCTCAAAATTACTCCCAACAAGAAGGTATTGATTATGGTGAAATCTTTTCCCCTGTAGCAAGGTTAGAATCAATTTGAATTTTATTAGTTTTTTCTACTTTCAAATGTTTTAAGTTATATCAAATGAACGTCAAAAGTTTTTCTTAAATAGATTCATCCATGAAGAAGTCTTTGTAAAACAACCCCCCGATTTTGAAACTCCTGCATATCCAAATCCTATATTTAAATTATCAAAAGCACTTTACGGTCTCACACAAGCTCCAAAGGCTTGATATGAAAGATTAAGTACTTTTTTTATAACTAATAATTTTCAAAGATATAAAATTAATACAACTATGTTCATACAAAAGCTTGATTCAAATCTTCTTATTGTGAAAATTTATGTTGATGATATTATTTTTGATAGTCCTAACATCTCTCTATGTGAGAATTACAAATTTGATGAAATGAGAATTTGAAATTAGCCTCATAGGAGAGATTGCATTTTTCTTTGGATTACAAATCAAACAAACACCCAAAGGTACTTTCATCACTCAAGCTAAGTACACAAAGGAACTCATCAAAAAGTTGATATGGAAAAAAGAAATGCCTCTACAACTCCGATGACTCCATCCACAAGTCTTAATTCAAACTTATCTAGAAAAAATGTTAATGAAAAGATGTATAGGGGAATGATTGGATCACTACTCTATTGACCACTAGTCTACAAGATATTATGTTCAACGTATGTAAGTGTGCCAGGTTTCAGTCGACTCCCAAAGAGTCTCATCTGACTACTATCAAAAGAATCATCTGATATATCATAGGAACTCAAGATATTGGACTATGGTATCCTTGCTCCACTCTTTTTAAAATAATTGGATATTCAGACGTTGACTTTGCAGGTGATTAAAGTGATAGAAAAAGTACTAATGGAACATGTCAAATTCTTGGTGATGCCCTGATTTCATGGAACAACAAGAAGAAAACTTTATATGCTCTTTCAATAACTAAAGCCGAATACATAGCCGTTCGAAGTTGTGGTACTCAAATTTTATGGATTATGCATCAAATACTTGATTTTAATTTGTCTTTTGAATCTATTCCCATAATGTGTGATAACACCAGTGCTATTAGTTTGTGTAAATATACTACGCATCACTCTAGAGATAAACACATTGATATTAAGCATCATTTTATTCGATATCATGTAAAATATAGAGATTTTTCTTTAAATTTTGTTGACTCCTAAAATCAATTGGGAGATACTTTTACAAAACCTTTGTTAGAAGAAAGATTCTATTACCTTAAAAAAGAATAGGGATTCTCATTATTAATGTAAGACCCTATAAAATTTCCAACCCTAACTCAGTCCTTTATAACATGAAAAGAGATTCTAGACTTAGAAATTTTAAGCTAAGTATTGAAACTTAGTCTTATTTCTGTCTTGATATTCCCATGAACTTATTTTCAACCCTTACGACCTTAAAATGTTAATTTTAGGTTTATTCATGATTAGTAATGTCAGTAGGTGTTCTCAGACGAGTTTTAAATTTTTTAAACATCATTTGATGCACGTCTAGGAGTCTAAAATAGTGGATCGACACAATATCAATGCATCCCATTGTCCATCGCATCAACCAGAACTTTACACCATCCTTATCTGCAAATTCCAGTGATGCGTTGGCTAACGCGTCGACCATCGATGCGGCGTGTTGTCCAGCACGTCACTAGGCACGATTTCTACTCATTTAATTCCACATCCAAACGGGCAATTAAGTCTTTTTTTCAACTTTTATTCATCCTCAAAAACACAAAATTAATCATTCTAAAGAGCAAAATTACTCATTCTCTCTCAAATTTACTCAAGGACAAACCCTAGGGCACACAATTTTAAATTTAAGCTTCAAGAACACACCATCAATCTTCATGAATTCAAGCACCAAGGTATGTTAAGTGTTCATCCAATGGTTTACTTACACCCTTGGAGTTCAAGAACCCCTTTTTAAAATCTCAAGTTAACAGTGTAATGAAGTTGTAATACCCTGTACCTTTTCCTAGCTTGAGATCGTCTAAAAAATGTTAGGAGCTTTCTTTGAAAGATGAATCCACTTTTGTACATGTGTTATTTTTAAGATTTTCACTTTTTTGTCATGTGGGAAATTTAATAAGCTTTCCATCAATATAAAATTTGCCTAAATCTGATAATTGGATAAGAAGTTATGACTATTTCAAGTTCCCGTCGTAAAACGTCATATTGGTCAGTGGCGCGCCGCTCCACAAGCTAAAATGAAAATTGTCCTTTTCTAGTGTCTCAGCATGATTTTCTCAGCATTGCGCAAAAGTTCAAGGTCAACACGATGGCTCCACATCGCGCCATCCCTCAGTCTCCCAATAGTCAAATTCCAGTGACACAGCAAGATAGCGCAGCATCGCGCCAAGGGTCCAATTTTTGAAATTATTACTAAAATTAAATGAAGCATCCAGGGTTAAAAGGGTCAACTTTCCAACCCTATTTAAGCCCTTTAACGCGTGATTCAGCCACTTTTCACCCAAAATAAACTAGTTTCTCTCAAGTACCTCTCAAGAACAAGCTAGGATTTTCATAGAAGATTCAATTTCAAGAAAGTTTCACCGTCAATCTTCAATAAATCATGAACTAAGGTATACGTTGTTTTCATTCATGGATTCCTTCCATCCATGAATCTCAAGAACCTTGTTTTATCTATAAATCATGGTATTTATGTTGTGGGTTATTTGTAATCATGTTGTTGACGTTGATTGATTTCAAAGTTGGAATCTTTGTGTGTTTATCATGATATTATGTTACCATGCAAGATAAAATCCATGAATTTAGTTGCTTACGATGTGTAATTTGATAAATTCACTTATGCCCTAAGTTGTGCATGCAAGGTGAATGATAAAATACTTGAAAAAGTATAAATCATGCTTTATAGCTCAAAACATAAGATAAATGTGACAAGCTTGTCATCCTCCTATATTTAAATGGTTTCCATACTATCATTGTGAAATGTGTATGTTGTCGGAATGGCATGATATTAGAATATTCGATTATGATATGATTATCAACATTCTCGTTCAGGTTAGATAGTATGATAACCCTATTCTTTTTGAAATCTACAACTTATTAAATTATGTATTATTGATGTGGATCTTGTACTTAATAAATTCATGCTTTGTCAATTTCCTTTTATCGAGTCCTAGGGGTACTTGTACCCAAAACATTAGCTGTGTGGCTAAATCCATGTCACATTTTTATGATACTCTTAGTCAAGCTATGATACTTCGACTTCAGACAGTCCTAAGACTTAGAAAATCTCCATTATCTCATGATCTCAGTCAGTTGTGAGCTATCAGTACTATTTTGTCAGTTAACAGAAACCAGTAACTCAGTCCATGTTCAATTCAGTAAGTCATGTTTAATGTCTACTCAGATGGAAGTAGAAAGTAGCACCGAGCGAACCCAAGGATGGGAACTCACCTGTTATATGAGGGTGTGATTCTTAGAAGCAATCCTTGCTTTCTAGAACTAAGTAGACAACATAGGTTGAGACATTATAGCCTATTATATGAGGGTAGATGAGGTGTCTTACCCTACTATATGAGGGTTCCCACCATTCTCACTAGAGTTACCTGTTATATTAGGGTCACTCACATATTTTCCTTACCAGTAGCACGGAATTGACACCCTTCAAATCAGGGCATAGATTGGATCCCAATTTAGCTATAATTCATCATTAAAGGCATGTTGGTTAGATGACTACCTCCCACAGTCTCAGTAAAAAAACTCAGATAGTTCTTCAGAATTCAGGACTGTCAGATATAGTCAACTCAGATATAGTATGGAACTCAGCTAGTTCCATCAGATTCATGACTGTCAGATACAATCGCTTATAATATCAGTTATCAGAATTCAGTCATTAGTCATGTTTGTCATCATCATACTCATGTTATCACAATTTCAGATATAGTTACTATGTATGCAAGCATGTATTCTCATGTTCATATTAGTCAGTTAGCCAGTATTGTTCATGTATATAAACCCCATGCATTCAGCCTACCTCATATGCATACCAGTACATTCAAAGCACTGACACATTTGCGCTATGGTGTCTTATACCATAGGTTCAGAGACACGAGCTCCAGAGCATCAATAGATTCCAGTCTCAACTGTTAGAGTTAGCAGTGAGTCCTCATCTTTCAAGGACATGATCATCATTTTATTATCTCAGTAATTAGTTTATTAGTTAGAGTTAGTTGGGGACATGTCCCATCAACTCCTTACTCAGAAAGTTCCGTCAGTTAGGGCTTTCCAGACAATTATGTTTAGACAGTTATTTTAGTTATTTTGGGTATTTGGTACCTCGTTTAGATGTTATGTTTTACTTTAGTTATGTGAAACTTATGGCCTTTCAGTTCATGTTTCTGTATTATTTAGTATATTATGCAGTATACAGGTACAGATATCATTCATGGGTTAGCTTGTGGTCCTTCGGGGTCATGAGCACCGTGTAGCATTCCGGGTACCAGATTCGGGGCATTACAAATTTGGTATCAGAGCCTAAGGTTCAACGTAACCTGTCCTAATCTAGTTGGGCTTTCGACCCATTTCATCTGTCCTAATCTAGTTTTCGAACCCTTTTCAGCTCAAGTTTTCGCTCCACCTGTATTAAATTTACAACTTTGGCTTTGAGGCCCAAATAAATAGACAAATAAAATAGATAAAGGAATAAATAAATAAAGACAACAATACGAATGAATAAATGAGAAAATGAGACTTTCAAGTCTCTTAGACACTTCGGAGATGAACTTTAACCCATATTCTTTATCTTTCGACTCCTTTCTTCGAAAATAATCAACCAGAAGAGGTAGGCCTCATAGGTCCATCATGAAATGCAATAGAGAGAGAACCCATATGAGGTTCGAACACGTTGTCCTGAATTCAATTCACATGTATCAAAGAAAATAATAGAGATTAATTATCTACTTATGGAAGTGAAGGAGGAAGACAAGAAATTCGATGAACTTATTAGGACAACATACCAAATTGAGCATGAACAGAACCAAATAAAAATAAGAAAAAGCATCCAAGATTTTCGACCGAGGGCAATTCCAAAATAAAGAAGGAGGTGAAAATTCATGCACATAATTACTGGAAAAATAAACCCAACATAACGCTAAGGAAGTGAATTTTACTTAGAATTGGTCTACTCAAGTCACAAACCACTCCGAATAATAGACATGCTTCACTAACTCGTAAACGCTATAATCCGCATAATATAACCCACTCAGGTTCAATCAATCATCAAAGACAAAACTATTTGAAGCGAAGGTTATTGATTGTACTATTTTTGTCATACAATTGGAAGGTGAGAAAAAGTCATGGCAAAAATTATTCACTTCTTTATGACATAATTAGGCTAAATTTGTCTAACTGAATTAACAAGATAGAACATTAGATCACTTATTAAAAAATCAACTAAAGATATTATCCTTTATTAAGTCATTTTCACTAATCATTGCCGTACAATGAACTCCTCGTGACATCATTTTTTGAATATGCAACCACTACAACACTGAAACAAAATAATAAAATACAATAAAGTGAAACACAGTAAGACTCTAAAGCAGAACATCAAATATTTAAGCAGCAAAATTGATTTTTGCAGATTACAATTGGCAACTTCAAAGTAACACAACACTCAATACACCTATATAAGGTTCCAAAACTCTATGTCATCAAATGTATAATGCTATAAAGTAGTAAGTAATCAATGGAAAATGAAGGTTGAAGACGTCATGAAGTGAAGCAGACGAGTGAAGAAAGAGAAGAGAACAATACTCACTACGACCTAACAATACCCATAGGACAATTCAGATTAGGAACTTTCAAAGAAGAAAAACATATCATGAAAGTCTCATTTTTTAGTTCTCAATTTCGTTAAGCCTCTTAGACATTGTAAACCAAAGAGGCTTACCAAAATGTTTGCTTTAAACTAACTAAACTGATTTCCATGATTTCTCAAATGACTTCAAATAAGAAATGTAAGACTAATAACAACGAGGAAAATAAGACTTCATTTCAAAGATTCAGAGACACACTCCCAAATAGAAATGAGGAAAATAAGACTAATCAATATCCCTGCAAAACTACAATAGGGATGACTACTATTCCAAACCTCCTCGCTATTCTAAAAGATTCGAGTGGTATGGTCTTTAAGAGAAACTGGTACTTTCTAATAAGATTATGGAGCCTGATCCTCGTTCTTTTGGCATGTGAGGAGCCAAAGAAACTTGAGGGGCAGCTCCACTATCAGAGCTGCTAGCTCGATGAATTAGGCTCTGTTTAATAATAATATCAAACAAAACACTATCAATCAGCAATTATGACCAAACAACCTCGGGTTAAGACTATTAAACACGGTCAAAGCGACATACTTTAACTAGGCAATCAGTCTATTCTAACCACCAACAATACACAAAACAAAAGTATCAAATCGACACTCTACCTATATCTACCTACGGCTATTGAAGCCATCTACCAACGAACAGTTTAGCATACAATCATATTGAAGACTTATTCACGACTGTAGAAGATTGAGATGAAGCAGAAGCACTCGAAAACTCAAAAGGATTGGATGTTACCTTTTAGGGAGCAGCAAACGGGACGATGAGCTATCAGTAAAATCATCGCTACCAGAATCTCGCAACGTCGACCACCAATAGCGTATTTTCTGGCTTTTCTCTTAAAGATTTTGAAAACCACTTTCAACTCCCAAAATTTTTGACCCTTCCTGATTTTCCACACCCAAGAATTTTCGAACAACCTTTTTTTTTTCAAATCTCCCCCCCCCCCCAAAATTTTTCAACCAAAAATGCTCGAATTTTCCGTCTTCTTGATTTTTCCATTTCAAAAAGGAAAGAAGGGAGAAATTTTCCCCTCAAATTCCTAACCCAGAAATTTCCAACCCCCTTTTTCGCTCAACAGTTGGTTGTTTAAATAGAGGATGAAAGGGGGTATTTCGGGTATATTTGAAATAGGAGAATTTGTATTCAAATAAAAGAGATCTTCAGCTCACCAATCGTACTGAATTTTGCCATTGAAAATATTTTGAGAAATGGATTTTTCAACCAATGGAAAAGGAGCACATGCTTACCTTTATGGTACAAGCCTAACAACTTGGAGCGGATTCTTGACAGCTAGTGATTTTTGGAACATTGAGGGCTGCCACCTAGACTCTTTCTAGAACACTCTAAGGTTTTCTTGAATGGACTCGCGCATGATAGAGCGATGAAGACCATGAACGGGTCAGTTACGATCGATCTGGAGCTGGTCGGGTTGGGTTCGTCAGATTTGGGTTGAGGGTTGTACGCGGTTGAGTTATGAAGTTGATGGAGTTGTCGTGTATATGTTGTTGTTCGATGTGGTGAGGGTTGGTTTTGATATGCTGAAGGGGGAGATATAAGGGAATGGGCCAGGTCAAGGGGAATTGTTGGGCCGACTAGTGATGAGAAATAAAGGAATGGGCTGCTGCTTGTAGTCTAGAAAAAATGGGCCAAAAATTTTAATTGGGTATAGGGTGGATTAGGTAATTAGAGATTTTGTCAATTGGATTGCGATTGTGGCCAATTTGATTCCAATTGGGACTGAATTTAATAAATTGACTAAATCAAAATGAAATTCGTTATGACTTAAATACTTGTTTAGTCCCGAGCTTCTTAATTTAAAATAAATCAAACACATATTTATCCAAATAAATTATTTTTGAAAATAGATTTTGTTTAAATCAAGACTTTATTTATTTTTCAAATAATCCTTAATTTAAAGCCCAATTTGATAAAAATGTTTAATTAAATAACATTATTTATACAATATCATATATGCAAATATGAAAATATATTATTATCACTTAAATGATAAAATTAGCCCAAATACCTATTTTAAAATGCATTTATTTGGAAAAATAATTATTGTGATTTTATTTGTAGATCGAAGAAACTTGAGTTTAAACGTAGTTGTGGAGGGCAAAAATTAGGTGTCAACAGTTGTTGTTCAGAATGAGTGACCATCTATCGTTCTGGTCAATCCAGTGACCAATTCAGCTGCAGCTAGGATTTGGAATTTCACCCGAATGAATCCTCCATCCTTTCTTGGGTCAAAGTCAGATGAAAACCCTAAGGAATTTCTAGATCAGGTGCAGAAGGTTATAGATATAATAGGGGTTACTCCTAGTGAGAGTGTTGAGCTAGCTGTATATCAATTGTAGGATATTTCTCACACTTGGTTCAAGCAGTAAAAGTCAGAGAGGGTAGATGATGCAGGGCCAGTTGAGTGGAAGGATTTTGCTTCTTCTTTTCTTAATAGGTTCTTTCCCCTAGAGCTTAGAGAAGCTAAGGTGTTAGAATTCATCAACCTCAGCTAGGGAAATATATGCCCCTCATGTGGTTGCAGATAGCAAGGTAAGGATGAGTAAGTTCATTTCAGGGGTGAATGATAGTGTGGTTAATAAGTGTAGATCCACCATACTGAATAGTGGCATGACTTTAGAAAGGCTCATGTCTCATGCTCAGCATATAGAGAAATTGAAGATCAAGATGACAGAGAAGTAGAATAAGAGAGCAAAGACAGGTAGTTTAAACTTTGCTCAGCCTAAGTCAAAAGGAGGAAACCATTCTCAGTTTTATCCTAAGTCATCAGTTCCAGCTCGTTCTTCAGCCAGTGCTCTAGTTCCTAAGTTTAGAGAGGGTAACAAATATAGATCACCAGGCTCTAAGTCTTAGGGAAGTGTTAGCAGTGCCCACACCTATCCTCTTTTCCAAACTTGTGGCAAGCACCATCAGGGTATTTGCAGAGCTGGTAGTGGTATTTGTTTCGGATATGGCAAGCCAGGCCACTGAGTCAGAAAAATATCCTCAGCCAGGTCCTCAGGGTCAACAGAATCGCTCGTCATCTCAGCCTGGTCACCTAAATCAGTAGGATGCCACCTCCAGTGCTACTAGTGGGCAATGCCCAAATCATCTCTATTCTCTCCAATCCCGAAAAGATCAGGAAAATTCTCCTAATGTGGTTATCGGTATGTTACAAATCTTTCATGTGCATGTTTACGCTTTGCTAGATCCAGGAGCTTCTTTATCTTTTGTCACTCCTTATATAGCAGTCGATTTTGGAGACAGTCCTGAAATTCTAGCAGATCTCTTTTCAGTCTCTACCCTAGTTAGTGATACCATCATAGCCCGAAGGGTATACAGGATCTGCCCGATTATGATATTTTAGAAAGTCACTTTAGCAGACTTAGTTGAATTAGAGATGACTAATTTTGATTCATTCGCAGCATGGATTGGCTTCATTTCTACTATTCCACAATCGACTGCAGAAATAGAATAGTCTAGTTTCAATTCCCAAATAAATCCGTCCAGAGTGGAAGGGTAGTGTATCCGCTTTTAGAGGTCAGCTTGTTTCCTACCTTCAGGAAAGGAAATCGATATCTAAGGGATGTGTCTATCATCTTGTTCATGTTAAGGATTCCTATTTTGAGAATCCCAGTCTTGAATCAGTCGTGTGGTGAATAAATATTTAGATGTCTTTTCTGAAGGTCGTCAAGGAATTCCTCCCGAAAGGGAAATAGACTTCGGTATTCATATTCTTCCAGATACTCAGCCTATCTCTATTCAACCATATAGAATAGCACCAGCAAAACTCAAAGAACTAAAAGAACAATTGAAGGATCCCTTAGATAAGGGATTTATCAAACCCAACATTTCCCTTTGGCACGCTCCAATATTATTCGTGTGCAAAAAAGATGGTTCACTCAGAATGTGTATAGACTACCATCAACTCAATAAGGTCATGGTCAAAACAAGTATCCTCTTCCCAGAATCGATGACTTGTTTGACCAACTTTAGGGTGCCAGTTATTTCTCTAAGATATATCTCAAATCCAGCTATCATCAGCTCAGAGTTAGGGAATGTGACATTCTGAAAACAACTTTCCAAACTCGGTTTGGTCACTTCAAATTTCTAGTTATGCCATTTGGTCTTACAAATGCCCCCGCCGATTTCATGGACTTGATATACCATGTGTTCAAGTAGTACTTGGAAATGTTCATCATAGTTTTCACAGATGATATTCTGGTCTATTCCCTCAGTGAGCATGATCATACAGACCATCTCAGGATAGTACTTCAAACTCTCAGAGATTATCAACTATTCACCAAATTCAGTAAGTGCGAGTTTTGGCTAAGGTCAAAACTATTCCTTGGTTACATCGTTTCTGGTGATGACATTAGAGTATATCCTCAAAAGACCAAAGCAATAAGAAACTGGCCTCGCCCTATCTCTCTATCAGATATCAGGAGTTTCTAGGGTCTGAATGGCTATTACGGATGGTTTGTTGAGGGATTTTCTTATATTGCGTCCCCTATGTCCAGATTGACTCAGAAGAAAATTAAGTTTCAGTGGTCAAATCCTTATAAGAAGAGTTTTTAGGGGTTGAGGACTCGATTCACCTCAGCTCCAGTTTTATCTCTTCCAGATGGTCCAGATGGGTTCGTAGTGTATTGTGATGCATCCAGAGTGGGTTTAGGTTATGTCCTCATATAGCATGGTAAGGTCATAGCCTACGCCTCTATACAGCTTAAATCACAGGAGAAGAATTATCCTACTCATGATCTTAAGTTAGAAGCCATAGTCTTTGCCTTGAAGATTTGGAGGCATTATCTCTACGGAGTTCATGTAGATGTCTTCAAAGAAAATAAGAGTCTTCAGTATGTTTTTTCTCAGAAATATCTCAATCTTCATCAGAGAAGGTGGTTAGAGATCTTGAAAGATTATGACATAATTTTTTTCTATCATTCGAGCAAGGCCAATGTAGTGGCCGACACTCTTAATAGACAATATATGGGTAGTGTTGCTCATATGGATGACAGTAAGAAGAAGTTAGCTTAGGAAGTACATCATCTTGCGTGACTAGGCATTTGCTTAGTCAATACAAATGAGGGTGATATATGGGTTCAGAGTAGTTCAGAATCATCTCTAGTTTCCGAGGTGAAAGAAAAACAAAATAGAGATCCTAGCCTTGTCAAGTTGAAAGAGTCAGTTTAGGATCAGAAAGTAGAGGTTTTCTCTCAAGGGGGAGATATTATTTTACGTTATCAGGGTCGTCTCTGTGTTCCAGGTGTAGATGGCTTAAGGCAGTGAATTCTTGCAGAAGTGCATGGTGCGCTACACTATTTATCCAGTGGCCACAAAGATGTACCACTACTTGTTGGAAGTATATTGGTGGAGTGGGATGAAGAGAGATATTGCAAAGTTTATGGCTAAGTAATCTTCATGTCAGCAGATTACGATAGAGCATCAGAAGTCTAGTGGTCCTATGTAGGAGTTCCTTATTCCTACTTGGAAGTAGGAAGAAGTGAACATGGACTTCATGATGGGTTTGCCTCGAACTCATCATCAACATGATTTAGTCTGGTTCATTATAGATAGTATGACTAAATCAGCTCATTTTCTTCCAATCCATACCTCTTATTCATCCAAGGATTATGCCAAACTCTACATTAGGGTGTTGGTCAGATTTCATGGTGTTCTGCTATCTATTATCTCAGACAGAGATACCCAGTTCACCTCTTATTTCTAGAAAGCATTCCAAAAGAGTCTTGGTACCCAAGTTCATCTCAGAACAACCTTCCAAACTCAAATGATGGTCAAGCAGAAAGGACCATTCAGACTTTAAAAGATATGCTAAGGGCGTGTGCAATTAATTTCAAGGGTAGTTCGTATGACCACTTGCCTTTGATTAAGTTTGCATACAATAACAGCTATCATTCCAGTATTCACATGGCTCCATTTAAAGCTCTCTATGGTAGGAGATGTAGATATCCAATTAGTTGGTTTGAAGTTTGTGAGGACTCAATTATAGGGCCTGACTTGGTATTCAACGCCTTATAAATAGTCCAATTGATTAGAGAGAGACTCCAGGATGCTCAGAGCTGATACAAGTCTTATGTAGATGTTCGTAGAAAGGATCTCAAGTTTGAGATTGTTGATTATGTCTACCTCAAGATCTCTTCCATAAAAGGAGTGACGAGATTTGACAAAAAAGGAAAGCTCAGTCCCTGATATGTCGGTCCCTTCAAGATTCTCAGTCTCTTTGGTAAGGTAGCTTATGAGCTTAAATTTCCTTCAGATCTAGCCTCAGTTCATTCAGTCTTCCATGTCTCCTTGCTCAAGAAGTGTATAGGTGACCCAGAAGTTGTAGTCCCTATTCAGAGCATCGATGTTTAGAACAACCTCTCTTATGAAGAGATTCCAGTCAAAATCCTAGACTATTAGACTCGTAGATTAAGGAATAAAGAAGTCCCTCTAGTTAAAGTAGTTTGGTGAAATAAGTACGTTGAGGGAGATACTTGGGAAGAAGAATCAGACATGATTACCAAGTTACCTTGCCTCTTCTTCACCAACTCAGATCAAGCTCAAGGTAACAGTCCCCCTAAAGCTTACTCAATTTCATGTTCAGTGCTCATCACAAACTTGGTATCAAGTACCATTGCATATTCATTCATGCATTCATATATCAATTCAGTTATTTAATTATACATCTTACATGCTTTCTCATTGTGAGAAACTTAGTTCCTCAGAACACTCAATCGTGCATTCAAGATTAGTTACGCATGCATCAGGTATGCATGTCCAGTATGATGTATTCAGTTATCAGTCATGTCAGCATGAGTTCATGTTTCAATTATTCATGTTCAGTATGTATGTCAGTTTATGTTCTTTCCCTCACTCTCATTTTCATTCAAAGACGAATGTTCTCAAGGGTGATATATTATAATACCCTGTACCTTTTCCTAGCTTGATATCATCTAAAAAATGTTAGGAGCTTTTTTTGAAAGATGAATCCACTTTTGTAAACATGGTATTTTTAAGATTTTCACTTTTTTCATGTGAGAAATTCAATAAGCTTTCCATCGATACAAAATTCACCTAAATTCGATAATTGGGAAGAAGTTATGACTATTTTCAGTTCCCTTCATAAAACAGCGCCAATTGGTCAGTGGCATGCCGCACCACAAGCTAAAATAGAAATTGTCCTTTTTCAGTGTCTTAGTGTGATTTCCTCCACTTTGCGCCAAAGTTTCAGGTCACAAAAGAAGGGTCAACGTGATGGCTCTGCATCACGCCATCCCTCAGTCTCCCAATAGTCAAATTGCAGTGACACGGAGTAATAGCGCCGCGTCGCGCCAGGGGTCCAATTCAGGAAATTTGTACTGAAATTAAATGACACATCAAGGGTTAAAATGGTCAATTTTCCACCCCTATTTAAGTCCTTTAACACATGATTCAACCACTTTTCACCCAAAATATACTAATTTCTCTAAAGTTTCTCTCAAGAACAAGCTAGGGTTTTCATAGAAGATCCAATTTCAAGAAAGTTTCACCGTCAATCTTCACAAAATCATGAACTAAGGTATGTGTTGTGTTCATTCATGGATTCCTTCCATCCATGAATCTCAAGAACCTTATTTTATCTATAAATCATGGTATTTATGTTGTGGGTTATTTGTAATCATGGTGTTGACATTGATTGATTTGAAAGTTAGAATCTTTGTGTGTTTATCATGATATTATGTTACCATGCAAGATAAAATCTATGAATTTAGTTGCTTATGATATGTAATTTGATGAATTCATTTATGCCCTAAGTTGTGCATGCAAGGTGGTTGATAGAATGCTTGAAAAAGTAGAAGTCATTCTTTATAGCTCAAGACATAAGCTAAATGTGACATGTTTGTCGTCCTTCTATGTTTAAATGGTTTCCATGATATCATTATGAAATGTGTATGATGTCGGAATGGCCTTGATATTAGAACATGAGATTATGATATAATTATCAGTATTCTCGTGTATGTTAGATAGTATGATAACCCTGTACTTCATGAAATCCACAACTTATTGAATTATGTATCATTGATGTGGGTCTTGTACTTGATAAAGTCATGCTTTGTCAGTTTCCTTCTATAGAGTCCTGGGGGTATTTGTCCCCGAAACATTAGCTTTGTGCCTAGAGCCATGTCATGTTTTCACGATACTCTCAGTCAAGCTATGATCCTTAAACTTCAGATAGTCCTATGTCTCAGGAAATCTCCATGATCTCATGAAATCAGTCAGTTGTAAGATATTATTTGTATTTCGTCATTCAACAGAAACTAGTAACTCAATCCATGTTCAGCTTAGTAAACATGTTCAGTGTCTATTCAGATGGGAGTAGAAATTAGCACCGAACGAACCCAAGGATGGGAACACACCTGTTATATGAGGGTGTGATTCTTAGAAGCAATCTTTGCTTTCCAAAACTATGTAGCCAGAATAGGTTGAGACATCATAACCTACTATATAAGGGTAGATAAGGTAGCTTAGCCTGCTATATGAGGGTTCCCACCATTCGCACTAAAGTTACCTGTTATATTAGGGTCACTCACATGTTGTCCTTACTAGTGGTGCGGTATTGACACCCTTCCAATCAGGGCATAGATTGGACCCCAATTCAACTATAATGCATCATTTGGGGTCTGTCAGTTAGATGACTACCTCCCACAGTCTTAGTATCAGTCTCAGTAAAAGAACTCAGATAATTCTTCAGAATTTAGGACTGTTAGATACAGTTAACTCAGATACAATATGAAACTCAGCTAGTTCCATCAGATTAAGAATTATCATATATAGTCACTCATGTTATCAGTTATCAAAATTCAGTCATTGGTCACGTTAGTCATCAGAATACTCATGTTATCTCGATTTCAGATATAGTTACTATGTATGCAAGCATGTATTCTCATATTCATATTAGTCAGTTAGCCAGTATTGTTCATGCATATGAACCCCATGCATTCAGCTTACCTCATATGCATACCAGTAAATTCAAAATGCTGTCATATTTTCGCTATGGTATTTTATACCATAGGTCCAGAGACACGTGCTTCAGAGTATCAGTAGATTCCAGTCTCAACTGTCAGAGTTAGTAGTAAGTCCTCATATTTCGAGGACATGATCATTATTTTATTATCTCAGTAATTAGTTTATTAGTTGGAGTTTGTTGGGGACATGTCCCATCAACTCCTTACTCAGACAATTCCGTCAATTAGAGGATTTACAAACTATTATGTTCAGACAGTTATTTTAGTTATTTTGGGTATTTCATACCCCATTTAGATGTTATGTTTTACTTCATTTATGTAAACCTTATGGCCTTTTAGTTCATGTTTCTACATTATTCAGTATATTATGTAGTATACAGGTACAGATATCAGTCGTAGGTTAGGTTGTGGTCCTTCGGGGTCATGAGCATCGTGTAGCATTTTGGGTACCATATTTGGGGCATTACAAACTTGTTATTAGAGTGTAAGGTTCAACAGTGTCCTAGGAAGTCTGAAAGGCACATATAGTAGTGTCTTGTACATGGTTGTGTTGCATGCCATATTTATGAACAGAAGGCTATAAGATGTTTTCGAAAAGTTTCCCCTCTTTTAGTACTCATGTCATGCAAGTGAGCATAATCTCAATCTAATCTCTCAGTCTAATCCATTTCTTCTCCTTATTTTAGAACATGAATCCCAAGAGAATAACCTTGCCTGTCCAAGAAGATCACTTGGATGAACATGTTTCTTATGCGGAGTTCAGGGCTGCATTCACTACTCTTGCTCGGTCAGTTAATGCTCAGAAAGAGTGATCAGCTATTGTTCCAGCCAATCCAGTGTCTAATTCAGCTGCATCTAGGATTTAAGATTTCACCCAGATGAATCCTCCATCCTTTCTTGGGTCTAAGTCAGATGAGGACCCTCAGAAATTCCTAGATTAGGTGCATAAGTTTACAGACATAATGGGGGTTACTCCTAGTGAGAGTGCTTAGCTAGCTGTAAATCAGTTGTAGGATATTGCCCACACTTAGTTGAAGCAGTGAAAGAGAGGGCAGATGATGTAGGGCCAGTTGAGTGGATGGATTTTTCTTCTTCTTTCCTTGATAGATTCTTTCCCTTAGAGCTTAGAGAAGATAAGGTGTTAGAATTCATCAACCTTAGGAAGGACAATATGACAGTGAAAGAGTATTCTCTTAAGTTTACTTAATTAGCCAGATATACCCCTTATGTGGTTGTAGATAGTAGGGCAAGGATGGGTAAGTTTATTTTAGGGGTAAAATATAGCGTGGTTAATGAGTGTAGATCCGCTATTCTGAATAGTGGCATGACTTTAGCCAGGCTCATGAATTATACTTGGAAGATAAAGGAGTAGAAAATTAAGATGAGAGAGAAGCAAAATAAAAGAGCGAAGACCGGTATTTTCAACTTTGCTCAGCCTAAGTCAGAAGGAGGAAACCATTCTTAGTTTCATCGTAAGTCATCAGTTCTAGCTCTTTCTTCAGCCAGTGCTCTAGTTCCTAAGTTCAGAGAGGGTAACAAAGATAGAGCACCAGGATCTAAGTCCCAGGGCAGTGTTAGTAGTTCCCGCACCTATCCTCTTTGCCAGACTTATGGCAAGAACCATCAGGGTATTTATAGAGCTGGCATTGGTATTTGTTTTAGATATGGCAAGCCAGGCCACAGAGTCAGAGACTGCCCTCAGCCAGGTCCTCAGGGTCAATAGAATCTCTCCTCAATAGCCCGGTCATCCAAATCAGCAAGGTGCCACCTCTAGTGCTACAAGTGGGAAACGCCCAATTGTCTCTATGCTCTTCAGTCCCAACAAGATTAGGAAAAATCTCATGATATGGTTACCGGTACATTACAGATCTTTTATGTGTATGTTTATGCTTTTCTATATCCAGGAGCTTCTTTCTCTTTTGTCACTGCTTATATAGCAGTCGATTTCAGTGTCAGTCCAAAAATTCCAGCAGATCCTTTTTCGATCTCTACGCTGGTGGGTAAAACCATCATAGCCCGACGGGTATACAGGAACTTCCCAATTATGACATTTTAGAAAGTCACTTTAGTAGACTTAGTCAAATTATAGATGACTGATTTTGATGTTATTATCAGCATGGATTGGCTTTATTCCTACTATTCCACAGTCGACTGCAGAAATAGAATAGTCCAGTTTTACTTCCCAAATAAACTTGTCCTAGAGTGGAAGGGTAGAGTATTCGCTTTCAGAGGTCAGCTTGTTTCCTACCTTCAGGCAAGGAAATTGATATCTAAGGGATGTGTCTATCATCTTGTTCAGTTTAAGAATTTCTGTTCTGAGACTCCTATTCTTGAATCAGTCCCAGTAGTGAATGAATATTCAGATGTCTTTCCCAAAGGTCTTCCAAGAATTTCTCCCGATAAGGAAATAGACTTCAGTATTGATCTTCTTTCAGATACTCAGCCTATCTCTATTCTGCCATACAGAATGGCACCAGTAGAACTCAAAGAACTGAAAGAATATTTGAATGATCTCTTGGATAAGGGATTCATCAGACCCAAAATTTCCCCGTGGGGCACTCCAGTATTATTCATGTGCAAAAAAGATGGTTCTCTTAGAATATGTATAGACTACCATCCACTCAATAAGGTCATGATCAAGAACAAGTATCCTCTTTCCAGAATTGATGACTTGTTTGACCAACTTCAGGATGCCAGTTATTTGTCTAAGATAGATCTCAGATCCGGCTATAATCAGCTCAGAGTTAGGGAATATGACATTCTGAAAATATCTTTCCGAACTTGGTATAGTCACTTTAAATTTTTAATCATGTCATTTGGTCTTGCCTATGCCCCAACTAATTTCATTGACTTGATGAACCGTGTGTTCAAGAAGTACTTGGACTTGTTCATCATAGTCTTCATAGATGATATTCTGGTATATTCCCACAGTGAGTGTGATCATGCAAAATATCTCAGGATAGTACTTCAAACTCTCAGAGATCATCAGTTATTCGCCGAATTCAGTAAGTGTGAGTTTTGGCTAAGGTCAGAAGCATTCCTTGGTCACATCGTTTACGGTTATGGCATTAGAGTAGATCCTCAAAAGACTAAAGCAGTAAGAAACTGGCCTCGCCTTATCTCTCCATCAGATATCAGGAGTTTCTTAGGTCTATCAGGATATTATAGATGGTTTGTTGATGGATTTTCTTCTATTGTGTCCCCTATGTCTAGATTGACTTAAAAGAAAATCAAGTTTCAATGGTCAGATCCTTGTGAGAAGAGTTTTTAGGAGTTGAGGACTTAATTCACCTCATCTCCAGTTTTATCTCTTCCAGAAGGTCCAGATGGGTTCATAGTGTATTGTGATGCATCCAGAGTGGGTTTAGGTTGTGTCCTCATGCAGCATGGTAAGGTCATAGCCTAAGTCTATAGACTGCTTAAACCCCATGAGAAGAATTATCCTACTCATGATCTTGAGTTAGCAGCCATAGTATTTGCCTTGAAGATTTGTAGGAATTATCTGTACAGAGTTTATGTAGGTGTCTTCACAGATCATAAGAGTTTTTAGTATATCTTTTCTCAGAAAGATCTCAATCTTCATCTGAGAAGGTAGTTAGAGCTCTTACAAAATTATAACATAAGTGTTCTCTATTATTCGGGCAGTGCCAATATAGTGGCCGACGCTCTCTGTAGACTGTCTATGGGTAGTGTTGCTCATATGGATAACAAAGAAAAAGTTAGCTCAAGAAGTACATCAGCTTGCCAGACTAAGCGTTCATTTAGTCGATACAGATGAGGGTGAAATATGGGTTTAGGGTAGTTCAGAATCATCTCTAGTTTCCAAGGTGAAAGAAAAGCAAGATAGAGATCCCAACCTTATCAAGTTAAAAGAGTTTTGCTATCTATTATCTCAGAAAGAGGTACCAGTTCACCTCTTATTTCGGCAAAGCATTCCAAAAGGGTCTTGGTACCCAAGTTCATCTCAGTACAACCTTCCATTCTCAGACATATGGTCAAGCATAAAGGACCATTTAGACTCTAAAAGATATTCTAAGGGCATGTGTAATTGATTTCAAGGGTAGTTGGGATGACCACTTGCCTTTGATTGAGTTTGCATACAACAATAGCTATCATTCCAGTATTCACATGGCTCCATTTGAAGCTCTTTATGGTAGGAGATGTAGATCTCCAATTAGTTCATTCAAAGTTAGTGAGGCCTTAGTTATAGGGCCTAACTTGGTATTTCACGCCTTATAAAAGATCCAGTTGATTAGAGAGAGACTCTGAGATGCTCAGAGCCGACAGAAGTCTCATGCAGATGTTCGTAGAAATGATCTTGAGTTTGAGATTAGTGATTATGTCTACCTCAAGATTTCTCCCATAAAAGGAGTGAAGAGATTTGGCAAGAAGGGAAAGCTCAGTCCCTGATATGTCGGTCCCTTCAAAATTCTCAGTTGCTTCTGCAGGTATCTTATGAGCTCGAATTGCCTTTAGTTCTAGCCTAAGTTCATCTAGTCTTCCATGTCTCCTTACTCAAGAAGTGTATAGGTGACCCAGCAGTTGTAGTCCCTATTCAGATCATCAATGTTCAGAACAGCCTCTCTTATGAAGAGATTTCAGTCAAAATCCTAGACTATCAGACTTATAGATTGAGTAACAAAGAAGTCCCTCTAGTTAAAGTTCTTTGGAGAAATCAGTCCGTCGAGGGATATACTTGGGAAGCAGAAGCAGACATGCATACTAAGTATCCTCACCTCTTCTTCGCCAACTCAGATCAAGCTCAAGGTAACAATCCTCCTAAAGCTTACTCAGTTTCATGTTTAGTATTCATCACAAACTTAGTATCAGGTATCATTGCATATTCAGTCATTCATTCATGTATCAATTCAGTTATATAATTATGCATTAGACATGCTTTCTCATTGTGAGAAACTTAGTTCCTCAGAACACTCAATCATTCATTCATGAATTAGTTACGCTTGCATCAGATATGTGTATCCAGTATGATGTATTCAGTTATCAGTCATGTCAGTCATGAGATCATGTTTCAGTTATTCATGTTCAGTATGTATGCCAGTTTATGGTCTTCCCTTCACTCTCAATTACATTCAAGGACAAATGTTCTCAAGGGGGAGATATTATAATACCCCGTACCTTTTCCTAGCTTGAAATTATTTAAAAAATATTAGGAGTTTTCTTTGAAAGATAAATCCACTTTTTTACATGCGGTATTTTTAAGATTTTCACGTCTTTTCATGTGGAAAATTCAATACTATTTCCATCAATATAAAATTTGCATAAATACGGTAACCGGGTAAGAAGTTTTGACTATTTCAAGTTTCCATCGTAAAACAGCGCCATATTGGTCAGTGGCACGCTGCGCCACAAGATAAAATGGCAATTGTCTTTTTCCAGTGTTTCAGCGCGATTTCCTCCGTGTCGCGCCAAAGTTTCAGGTCGCAAAAGAAGGGAAACACAATGGCTCCGCACGCCATCCCTCAGTCTCCCAATAGTCAAATTTCAGTGACACAGTGCGATAGCACCGCGTCGCACTGGGGTTCAATTCGGGAAATTTTTACTAAAATTAAATGACGCATTCAAGGTTAAAAAGGTCAACTTCCCACCCCTATTTAAGCCCTTTAACACGTGATTCAACCGCTTTTCATCAAAAATATACTAGTTTCTCTTAAGTTTCTCTCAAGAACAAGCTTGGGTTTTCATAGAAGATACAATTTCAAGAAAGTTTCACCGTCAATCTTTACAAAATCATGAAATAAGGTATGTGTTATGTTCATTTATGGATTCCTTCCATCCATGAAGCTCAAGAACCTTATTTTATCTATAAATCATGGTATTTATTTTGTGGGTTATTTGTAATCATGTTGTTGACGTTGATTGATTTGAAAGTTAGAATCTTTGTGTGTTTATCATAATATTATGTTACCATGCAAGATAAAATCCATGAATTTAGTTGCTTATGATGTGTAATTTGATGAATTCACTTATGGCCTAAGTTGTGTATGCAAGATGGTTGATAAAATGCTTGAAAAAGTAGAAATCATGCTTTATAGCTCAAGACATAAGCTAAATGTGACATGCTTGTCATCTTCTTATGTTTAAATGGTTTTCATACTATCATTGTGAAATGTGTATGTTGTTGGAATGGCCATGATATTAAAATATGAGATTATGATATGATTATCAGCATTCTTGTCTATGTTAGATAGTATGATAACCTTGTACTTCGTGAAATCCACAACTTATTAAATTATGTATTGTCGATGTGGGTCTTGTAATTGATAAAGTCTTGCTTCATCAGTGTCCTTCTATTTAGTCTTAAGGGTACTTGTACCCAAAATATTAGTTGTGTTCCTAGAGTCATGTCATGTTTCACGATACTCTCAGTCAAGCTATGATCCTTAGACTTCAGACAGTCCTATGACTCAGGAAATCTCCATGATCTCATGAACTCAATTAGTTGTCTGATATCAATAGTATTCCGATATTCAATGGAAACCAGTAACACAGTCCATGTTCAGTGTCTACTCAGATGGGAGAAAAAATTAGCACTGAGCGAACCCAAGAATGGGAACTCACCTGTTATATAAGGGTGTGATTCTTAGAAGAAATTCTTACATTCAAAACTATATAGCCCGCATAGGTTAAGACATCATATCCTGCTATATGAGGGTAGATGAGGTAGCTTAGCCAGCTATATGAGGGTTCCCACCATTCTCACTAGAGTTACCTGTTATATTAGGGTCACTCACATATTGTCCTTACCAGTGGCGCGGTATTGACACCCTTCTAGTTAGGGCATAGATTGGACCCCAATTCAGCTATAATGCATCATTTGGGAGATGTCGATTAGATGACTACCTCCTATAGTCTCAGTATCAGTCTCAGTGAAAAAACTCAGATAGTTCTTTAGATTTCAGGACTTTAAATACAGTCTACTCAGACACAGTACAGAACTCAGCTAGTTCCATCAAATTCAGTACTGTCAGATACAGTCACTCATGTTATCAGTTATTAGAATTCAGTTATTAGTCATGTTAGTCATCAACATACTTATGTTATCATGATTTTAGATATAGTTACTATGTATGAAAGTATGTATTCTCATATTCATATTAGTCAGTTAGCCAATATTGCTCAT
Source organism: Capsicum annuum (assembly GCF_002878395.1). Classification (NCBI taxonomy): domain Eukaryota; kingdom Viridiplantae; phylum Streptophyta; class Magnoliopsida; order Solanales; family Solanaceae; genus Capsicum; species Capsicum annuum. The sequence continues at coordinate 39,759,576 of NC_061111.1, read as the reverse complement.
GTATATGAACCTCATGCATTATGCCTACCTCACATTCATACCAGTACATTCAAAGTACTGAAGTATTTTGCACTATGGTGTCTTATACCATAGGTTCAGAGACACAAGCTCCAGAGCATCAGTAGATTCCAGTCTCAGCTGTCTGAGTTAGCAGTAAGTCCTCATCTTTCGAGGACATAATCATCATTTTATTATCTTAGTAATTAGTTTATTAGTTGGAGTTAGTTAGGGACATGTCCCATCAACTCCTTACTTAGACAGTTTCGTCAGTTAGAGGCTTTCCAGACTATTATGTTTAGATAGTTATTTTAGTTGTTTTGGGTATTTCATACCCCGTTTAGATGTTATGTTTTACTTCATTTATGTGAACCTTATGGCCTTTCAGCTCATGTTTCCGCATTATTCAGTATATTATACAGTATATAGATACAAATATCAGTCATGGATTAGCTTGTGGTCCTTCGGGGTCATGAGAATCATGTAGCGTTCCAGGTACCAGATTCGGGGTGTTACAAAATTACATATACCAATTGGGTTGTTTTCATGTTCATGTTGTTGTGTGGGTTTTTAATCCAAGATTTAATTGTAATTTTCATGAATATAAGATATCATGTATGTAATTGTTGAGATACCTATGTTGAAACCCTTGAATTGCGAATTGATGGCTGTAGTCATGATTTATTAACATGTTATTCATGACCAAGTACAAGATTATGCCTCCTAGGTGCTTTATAAAATGCTTAGTTGAGTAAATTGTGAAATTATGATTCATTGGTGACCCTAGTGTTGAATTTATGCTATTATTACATGCTTAAATTACTATTATGCTAAAGCTATATCTTGCAAGTGTTTGATGGAATGACCATGTGAGTTGAATAGTATAATTATGACATGATAGCATGTACTCCTATTCATGTACAAGTTTATGACTTCCAAGTGCCCGATGAAATGTCTCAATAATTGCATTATGAACAGTTGATCATTGCCATGTTTTTAAGTATTTCCATATTTTGTGATTATGAATGCTATCGAGTCCTGAGGGTATTCAATACCCGACAATCTAGATTTTTACCTAGAATCTTAGTAGCTATAGATTAGTCTCAGTAGTGTCACGAACAGTACAATAGTACTCAGTCACTGAACAGAACTCAGTAAACTCAGTCCAGTTTAGTTAGTCAGCATGATCGGTAACAGTTTAGTAAAACCTAGTACAGTCTAGTGATCAGATAAGTGTATATTTAGTTGGGAGTAGAATTCAGCAATGAGCGAACCCAGGGATAGGGGCATTCCTGTCAGCATAGGGTTTGACCTTTAGTAGCAGTCCCTATATTACAGAACTACATGGCCAGCGCAGGTTGATATATCTTCCTGCCAGATTAGGGTTGATACATCTCGTATGAGTATTCCTGCCAGTGAGGGTTAACAAAATGTTTTCCTGCCAAATAAGGTTAACTTATAGCCATTGTTAGTATCCCTTGGCAAGGCGCTAACACCCTTCCAACTGGGGTCACAGGTTGGACCCCAACTCATTCTATAATCGGGGTATATCGGTTAGATGAGCACTCCCACAGTTACAGTTTCATTTTCAGACTCAGTACAAAATTTAGTTTAGTTCTTCAAGATTAGGACTTTCAAATATAATCACCTAGTTCAGTGTAGAAAGTTTAGTTCTATAACATCAGGACTATCAGAAACAGTCACCCAGCTAGTAGTATATATATATGCATAGATGTAGATATATGCGCAGTAGTGTATAACTAGTATTTACAGCAGTTTAGTCATACATATACTCTCCGTTAATTGCATGTATATTATTCAGTCAGTTATTATTCAGGCTTATGAACCCATGCATTCAGCCTTACCTCACATAATGTACCAGTACATTCAAAGTACTGACGCATACTCTTTCTTTTGCGCTATGATGTCTTATATCATAGGTTCAGACGCACAGGCTCCTGACCGTACTTAGAATCTTTAATTATTAGTTGCAGATATAGTGGTCAGTCCTCATAGTTCGAGGACAAAGTATCCCCTTTCAGTATTCAGTATATCTTTCAGTAGTCGGAGTTAGTTGGGGACTTGTCCTATCAACTCCACCTTCAGATAGTTAGAGACTTTTGGACTAGACTATTTCAGACAAATGTTCAGTTTCCAGTATTTATTTATCAGTATTTGATTTTAGTTATGAACCTTATGGAAGATTCAGCCTAATTTCTACCTTATTTCATTGTTATTATTCAGTGACTGCAGTTGGTACCAGTCATGGGTTAACTTGTGGTCCTTTGGGATCGTAAGCATCATGTGGCGTCTGAGGTACAGATTCGAGGCGTTATGATTAATGACCTATGATTTTATTTTTCAAAAATATTTTTTTACTTATTTCAAAATTTTCTTTAAATTTGTAAACTAAAAGTTAGTTTTCAAAAAGGTGTCATCATTACTCTTACCGCTTTTCACGCCACCTCCGCTGCCACTGTACCCTTTTACCTTCCTAACATCCCTCCTTCTGCCATCATTTCACTTTCACCAGTCACACTTTTACTTCACCCCATTTTATCTTCTCTCACTATCCCCATTTTCCAATACTTGCCTTATTCCCTACATCCCCCTCTCTCCCTCGATTCTCTTACCCATCCCTTTTTCTTCTTCTCAGCCCCATTTAAAAACTGACTCTGCTCTTCTCCCATGATAAAAACTCACTCCATGGACAATGTTTACAAATCTCTTCCTAAAACTTTCTTCAATGATCTAATTCTCCTCTTCGAGTCCTCTAACGAATCATCATCAGATTCTCAACAGTCAACTCCCATTAAAAAACATCCTGCTCCCAGCCCAAACCCCTCCACTAAGAAACCTCTTGCAACCTCCCTAAACTTCTTTCCTCTATAGGAAATGCACAAGTTTTGGACATGCTCTCAAAATTACAAATTCTCTGCCTTAAAAAATGCTCCATTGTACCCGATTGCATAATCAATCACTATCAATTAAAGGATGCTTTCTATAATGTTGGTTACTTCATTAAATTTCAAAATTCTCCCTGGTTTTTCATCTTTTTGGACTTGAGGTTTCTGAGGATCCAGTTTGAATGTTTTATGCAATTCTCCGTCTCTCTCCTGACAGTGGTGAACTTGAGACTCTTGTGCTTGGCACAAGTCCTAAATGATTTTCTATTCGATATTGTATTTGATACAAAGTTCTCAGGTTTGATTTCTTTTATGAATGGTACCTGGACCGAATATTTTGAGGTAAGTTTTGAATAAGCAAAAAGGATCCTGTTTGACTCGGACACACTATCATCCAGTTTTGGTCATTTGTCCCTGTATTTTAAGTATTGAATCATGGCCGATATAATCACATCCACACTGATTATAAGAAAGGGACCCCTCATCAATATTGCCTGTCGTAATTTATTTGTACTGTATTTTTTGGTTAAAAAACACAAGATAAATTGGGCAGCCTGGATTCATGAATATATTCTTGAGAGAACAACGGATGTTCATGCGTCTGCCATTATACAGTCTGGCCTACTAATTACTCAAATTCTTTTATATTACTCTATTGATCTCTCTGCTTACCCCCAGGTGGAAGTCGTTGTTACTTATGACTCCAAAATTTTTGCCAGTGTGGGTTATGCTTTGGTTGATAATAAATAGTGCAAGAAGAATTCTGCCTGAGCAAAATCTGAATTCCATAAGGTAAGCAAGTCCATTTCTAACCCCATGATTACTATGTTGAAGGAACTAGAGAAAATCAAATATCACTTCAAAGCTTTTGAGAAAGGTGTAATGCTGCTGTAGGAGTTGACTTCCAAACTATTGGACCTCGGGAAGAGCACCAAAATTGACATAGGCTTGGTACGACTGGTTCTCGACGGGTTCAATCAAAAGGGCATCAAGTTTTTTACTTGAGTGTTCAATCGCATGGACTCCCTCAAGTCCCAAGTCAACTCCTCAAATGACGATCTTACAATTTTCGTACAGAAATCCTACTCCCCCTTCTTTAAAAATATTGAAAAATTGTATGACAAATTCTACCATAACATGCACAAAACCCTAACATACTTTCTGGCTTAGCGGTGAATGATGACTTTTATTCAAAAAGGGGTCCTGTCCCTTGCTTTAGTTAGGTTGTAAGATGATTTTTTAAATACACTATCTGCCACACTTCTTTTGTTTTTTCCTAGTCCTTTGGTAATCAATTAGACCATTTCCCAGTATGATTCTCGGGTAGAATGATGTCTAGTGTCAGACATTGGGATTATTTATTTTAAGCATATATAAGGGGGGTATACATGGTGACAGCCTACCAGCCTCCCCCGCCTGTGTCGACAGATGGCCACCCGAAGTTTGTTGCCTTGAGGGACAACCTCAAGGGCCTGTCTTGGCATATCAAAAGAATGGGCAAGGTACTCATAGGGCCCAGGAGCCTTATGGGCAACCTTGAGTACCTTCATCTACATTTCTTCGATTGTTGAGTCCTCATGGTTTGAGGACTTGTGTCTCTAATTTTGTCTTGTTATAGATGGTTGTTTACTTTCAGTTCAGTACGAGTCAGTTGGGGATCTTTCCCAATGGCTCCTCAGTCCTATGTAGTAGAGGCTTTGTCAGACTAGTGTAGCGTGTACAGAGATTTTAGTATTTTGTTTGTACAGGACAGTATTACTTTGTATCTCAGTATGTTCAAGACATGGTTATTTCTCTTTATCTTAGCATGGTTTGCGCTATAATGAGTTCTGAAAGTGATGACAAGCTTAAAGGGTTAGCTTGAGGCCACGTGTGGCCTTGAGCACCATGTGATGTCTCGGGATAGGTTCTTGGGGTGTTACAGCAACGCAGGGTTGGGTGGACTAGCGTTGGGCGCCCCGACAAGGCTAGAGGTTAGCTATATGAACCGACATGCCCTGCGGGCTATCTAACTGATGGAAGGATGCCTCCAAGCCGATAGAGCAATTGAGATACTTTCCCCAAGAGACTTGTGAGCTGACTTGTGAGCTTGGCCAAGGTTCAGCCAAGAGAACAAGGGTTCGTTGACTTAGACGCGTAGTTATGGGGTGACTCTGTGCTATGGAAGTTGGATGCAAGTTGCATGGGCTGCGTTTGGCTATGCCATAAGACATGAGAGGGCATGTCTAAGAAAGACGCTTGTGACTTAGGCCAAGGATTGAGGTTTTCCCTACTCAGGCGAAGCAAAGGCCAAGTGCATATGCATAAGGCGATATCAAGATTGAGGATAAGACTGTGCATGCGATGGCGATGCTCAGGCCCAGGCGAGGGACAAGTATGTCCGTAGCCATCCCCAGGAGCGCATATGGATGAGATCCAAAGATTGAAGGTGCTCCACAAAAGTTGTTTATACGTTGGCCATGACTGGTGACATGTTGGTAGAGAGGCACCAAAGGGAGCAAACCTCTATAGTAAGCTTCCCACAGGCACATGATCGTGCTAAAGACCAGGGAAATGATGAGGTTTGGCCCATAGTTAGGGGAACTATGGGCGCTGCATGGGAAAAATTGTGTACCGCTGACACAGTGAAGAATGAGCCCGTGACTAGAATATATGTACTACTTTAAATAAAATATATACTACACAATATATATACTACAATATATACACATACTAAATATATAGTTATATACTAATTTCTAAAATATATACACATGTATACGTTAAATATATATTATTTTAGAAAATATACACACATATATACGTACCATTCAATATATACATACTACTTTAAATAAAATATACTACAACATATATGCTACAATATATACACACACTATATATAAGTTATAAATTAATTTATAAAACATATACACAAATATAGTTATATACTAATTTATAAAACATATACACATGTATACTAATATATATACACGATCCATTTGTTATTTAAAAAAAAAAAACTGGATCGATTAATCGACGGGACTGGACCGGGCTTGGTCCAGGCCGGGTTAATCGGGCCCAAAACCAAAAATAAATTGGCTTGGTATCCGGTACCCTACAGCCCGTGGGCTGATCGGGCAAGATCAAACCGGGACGGATTGACTAGGTGGGCCAGGTCAACCCAGCCTATTTGACAGCCTTAATTAAAACTATAAAGGTGGTTGTTACCACAAAGTAATTAACTAGATTAAGTTGGTTAGAAATCACTTTTCAAATTCAATTGGGTATTTAATCATAAGTTTGAAAGTAAGGATATATACATCTATTATAACATCATCCTCTTATTATTTTATCCCAAAGTTTGTAAACAAAGAACCTCATTTTCAATCATTATTCATTTAATATCCTACATTTAATATCTATTTACAAAATCAAAAACAAAACAAAAATATTTGATAAAGGTTTTCAAGAAGCTTCACCGCCAAAAGTCATTTCCGCCAAAAAAGAAAATCCTAGCCTGTCTCAATTTTTCGACAAAATTTCAATGATTCCGTGTCAAATCTTGTTATCACAAGCTTTTAATATTTTTTGCAATAAAGCTCGTTTCAACCCAAAATTTTATTTTCACCATTTTTTCAAAAGCTTCATCTTTTCTAGTTTCTTTATCAAAAGGTAAATTCTACAACTTTTAAACTAGTTCATTTATACTTGAGGATACATTGTTGCAATTGAGGTCGATTTTTGTAAGCCATTGATTTGTCTTTATTTTTGAACTGTCATTAATCCACTGGGAGTGAATAGACCTAGGATTCAACTAGTGTTTTCATTACGTAATAGACCTAGGATTCCAGTGTTTTCATTATATCTCTAGTTGAAATGGTTGTAGTTAGTGGTGATTTCATGGGTGAGTGGGAGGAGACTCCAAAATGTTGAAATTGGAAGTCTTGGACCAAGCAGTCCTTATCCGTTGTTCTAGATCGCAATACTTTGTATGACGATATTATTAATAGTTTAATTGAATACAAGGAATTGTCTTGTGATTGTAAGGACACTGTAATTAGTTATTTGATGAATGAAAGAAAAAGATTACATCTATCAGTCATAAAGAATGATATGCAAGTGGTAATATATATGCTTGATATTGGTGTAGATGGTTCTACTCTTTTTTAAGGATAAATATTAAGGAGAGATGTGAAGGAGAAACTTCGACATCAGCCGCACCACTCTACGTCTACCTCAATCTCGAATCCATGATGATTCACCGGGAGATGAATGGGTATATGATTGAATCGATGATGGAGCATCAAATGAAGATAGAGATGATTATGGAGGTTTGGAAGAAGAGACTGAAAAGGGTGAAGGTAGTGGTACACACTACAACAAATTCGATTATCAGTGACGAAATATTTTTTAATGAAAATATCATATTTTGTCACAAAATTTTTTTCGTGATAGAAATATAATTGTCACTCGTTCGTCCCTAAATCATAGGTCGTTAAATATCTATTGAGATGACTTAGTTCTTTGTCACTAAATAGCCTTGCATTAACTACAAAAATATTTGTTGTCCCCAAATGCATATCATTTATGACGATCTTGTTCGTCATAGAAATTATATTTTTTGTAGGTAATAGTATTTTTTGTCACTAAAGAAGTTATAATACCAAAGAGAATGATGTGTTGCTAACTATTTATTTGAATTAGTGATGAATTAATTTGTCTCTAATCTTCTATGTATTTCGTCAAGAAACAAAAATTATTTCGTCACTAAATACTATCTTTTACATGCATATTCTCTATTTGTCTCTAAATATATAAATTAGTAACAACATTACTTTCTTATTATTTTGTAGCAGAAAGCGATCACGTCGTCACTAAAAATACTTTTCTCACCTATGAAATAATTTTGTCACTAAAATATGGCATAATTAGTGACGATAGCAATTGTCACAAAAGACAAAGTTAATTTATAGGTAATAAGTGGGCTATTTAGGGACAAAATTCACTCTTGTCACCAAATGATGTAATTTGATGATGAATATGTGATAGTTTTAAAATGTAAAAGTAAAGCTTTTACAGACAAAATATTTCGTCACTAACCACAACCATTTGTATGTAGCTAGCTAGGTTTTCATAATTTGAAATTGAAATTATATATAAATATCTTAAACTTCATTATAAAGAGCATTATACATTTTTTTTAAATAACATACTAAAAGAAGTAAGATAATAGAAAAAAAGTTAAAAAACATTGTCATATATTAATTAAGAACAACCAAAATGACATTCATGAGATGATATCTCACTAGATACACTTAAATAACAATCAATATTGATCAAAATTCATCCAACTTGAAAGTCTAATTGAGATATACTAAACATTAACAAAATAAAGATAATAAAATGAAGGGTTCTTCTCAAAATATCATTGCAAAAGCATTTTTTGTAGCAACTAGTCTTGATTTCTACCTTCCACAACTTGTGTAAAAAAATAATTATTAATATATTTATTAAATATGTATTTATTAATGTTATGATAACAACAAGTAAATCATATTTGCACATGCGATCAAAACATCTGATTTCTTTCATAGTTAGCTTCAGCTTGTTCAGATGACCAGCCTTTTTCAGTCGAGTAATGAGTGTAGAAGTCAATTCTGTCTAGTTTCATCCCTTCATATTCTTCACCCTATAAAACAAATAAAAAATATGATTGCATAGAATGAAAATAAAGTTAGCCTGCTCCATGAAGTAAGAAAATGAAAATCTAGTACTCATTGATAAAAAAATGATATTCACAATAAATAATAAATCACCACTAACGAGAGAACAAAAAAATATATGACTTACAATTTCAGCACGAGCAACTACAAATGCTTTTGAACCCATGATATGATTACATTTTAGCTTGTTTAGTTGACATCGTTTCTACAGAGACAACACGTATATAATTAAGTTAAATAGCATTGAAATAAATATGGTGCATATTTATTCGCATATAGTTCACCTTATGCTTCGGATCTGACCACATGTTACAAAGCCTATTTCAATTTTCAGGTGTCAGTTTTGATACTTTAATTTTACGAGCATCTTTCTCAGAATGTGAACTTTCAGACATCTTTTTTAATTTGTAACTCCATTGAGGACTCCTATTTTTTAGGATATCTTCACAACTACCTTTGACGTAATGTTCATCCAATTTAATTTCAAACTTCTCTTGGAGAAAATGTTTAAAGGGGTAAACATAAAAATCACGATCCCTGACGTATTAAAAGGATACTATCATCAGTGTTGCAAGATTAAAAAGTGTAACAAATCTTACATGACATCTAATCAGTGCAACATCTTTTTTTCTCTTTTGTAAGTTCCTTCCACTTGTTTGGAAGCGTAAGAAAATTTCGCCCAACTATCCTCAACTAATTTGATAGTTTTGATGACTAGACCGCCTTAACTGGCTTTTCCTTACCAATTGAAATTTCTTTTACCATCTTTTTTCTCAAAGTCCTTTTCAACTTTTCAAGACCTTTTTTCTTAATTTTTCCTCAATGCTTTTTAATTCTACTTGTATCATCCGAGTAGAAAAAGTCAGTTGCAAATAGTGGTATATACATTATAGCATTTCTAAAATTATAATTAAGAACAACTTTTAATGGATGAATCTTATTAGTCAAATTCGACACATGTAATATTAAGATTGCAGAGTAATACAAAAGAGTGACTGTGGAGGATGAAAAAAGAATAACAAATTAATTTTATAAAATGTGATACACTACCTCAACTAATTAATTTTGTTGAGTAATTACAAATTCGACACTCAAGCCAATTTCTCTTGTTATTATCCGTGTCGGCACCACAATTGCATAGTAATTACAAATTCGACACACTACCTCAACTAATTAATTTTATGAAATATCCATCATCTTTCATCAACATAAGTACCGAATAACTTAGTTTAACCAAGTATTCATGTATGGTGTTACCAGTAATAGTTGCAGGAGTACTTTTGTTTGACGGATCGACAGATTGAGTAGCTGAAATAGTTTCTTCAGTAAGTGTCTTTTGCTATATGCATCCTCCTGGTGCCATATCTTTGCTTATATTCCTGCTAAATATCATAGCATATGAATTATAAAGCTTAACTAGTGAATTTGTCTGCACTTCGCGCGATCTTAAGAAATTATATCATTTATTAAAAAAAATAATTGAAATCGAACTGATAATCTTTTCTCAAATATATATATATATATAAAATCTTTTTCACATAAAATCTACTTACACTATTGATAATATTTTCTTTCTTACTATATATTTTAGGACTTTATAATTGTAAATAAGTTAATTTTAAATTATTAATTGCATATGAGTCATTAAAAATAAAAATCACAAAATATTTATCAACTAACATTTATATATCAGAAATACATAATTAATTATTAACTTCTCAATTAACAATTGTCTATCAAGAATAAATGATAGTTTATCTTTCGTGAACTTTAAAAATATACTAAAATCTTAAAAATTTGGTACAATGAACATATACATACATTTCAAGGAGGAATCATGGTCTATGCCTCTTATCTCTACTAAATCAATATTATATGTAGGTGTTAGGACATAATAAACTTCAAACATATATTACTAACACCAACAAAACACAGCTTACACTTAACTTCTATTTAATTTAATTAAAAGCTAAAAAGAAATATATTAAAGACACACGCCATTTTATACAAAAATTCCTACTTATTAGTTTAGGATCATGACATTCAAAAATTCAATCCACTTTTTAAACTTTGAATTAAATTAAAAACAAACAAACAAATTAAAATATAGAAATTTATATCAAGTTGAATTGCTTAAGTAGTTACTTGAAATTTCAATGGACCTAAGCTTCATCCTTCAAAGTTTAAACTGCTCTAATCCTGTCAGCTGTGACATCTAATTAGGCCTTTTGAATGGGATGAGACAAGCCCACCATAATTTCAGTACTCCCTCCCTTCACTTTCTCAAATCCGCTCCTTAGCATTCATCATTTTTATTCCTTTGCTTTTTTTCTTTTGTTCCCCTGGCTCTGTGGAAACTATAAAAATAGGAAACTTGAATTATTAATAAAATAAGACACTATATATACCCTTGAATTTCTTCCTATTTCCTCATCATTCCACAAACTCAAATTCGACGTAAAACTTTTTTTTCTCTCTTTTTTTTAATCTAATTTTCTTAGTTTCTTCCTCTCACTTTGAAGATTTTTTTCCCAATATTGCAATCTAATAAACTATAATCACGAACAAATCAAGCTACTTACGAAAAGATAAAAGAAGAACTCACAACTTTCTTAGTGACGTCAGTTGAAACCTGCATCAACAACAAAAACATAAAAATAAAAATAAAAAGATGAAGAAAAGCAAAAACTGAGAGATTAGAAAAGTACGGTATTTTTTTTCTATCTCTACATAAGGTAAGAGTCCTTTAATAAGGAAAGAATTAATACAAAATATTAGTTGATTTGAAAGTCCTAAATTATATAATTTAAATAAGGTAAAAACTAATACAACTTTTAGTTGGTTTTAAATTTAAAATATTATGAAAATGATTAAATTATTATTTTTAAATATAAAGATAGTAAATGACTATTTTGTCTATTGCAAAGTCTTTTAATGAAGAGTAAAAAGTTCAAACAATATTTCTAAGGCTCTTCACACTTTTAATATACTAGTCTCTTGGAACGTGCATTGCACGTTAGTCCTATTATTATTATTATTATTATAAAACCTTATATTTTAAAAAATTGAACATTAAAGTTAACAATATTAATTTTATCTATATTTTATTCATTAAATAAAATTCATAAAAGCAAACGATGCATTTTTCATCCAGCAAAGCCTAAGTGAAACTAATTAAAATTATATTGTGTCTATCCTATAAGTATGTCGAGATCATACCATTGTTAACTCTGTCTTTCAATTCAAATTTTTTGTTGAAAGGATTCTTTTATACCCCACAATGTAAACTTTACCATTTACTAAGTCTAAGTTGAATAAGAATTGCACTTATGTAAATGTCGAAATTTAATTATAAAATTGGCTAATTGTGCAGGGGGAAATATTGATTATAAATTTGCTTAATTCCACTTGTAGTAGGTCATTGTTATTATTAGAATCAAGCAAACAAATAGAAATATAAGTAATATTTTTTTCTTATCATATATTTATATTTTAAGAGACCTTTTCTATTTACATAAGAAAAAAAAAATTAACAACATCAATTTAGCGCATATTTTATATTTATCATATATTTTAGGACTTTCAAATTTTTTCAATGATTAATAATAATGAAAGGAAATAAGTGACACAAAGAACATAGTGTGTCAGTTGATAAACCCCAAATTATGAAAAAGCTAGATAGATTTATTTATCATTCAAATAAAAGTTATGCATATTAAGATTCAACACTTATAGTAACGCAATATTTTGAATTCAACTAATAATATTAATTAAAGATTCAACTATAATACTAACGAATAATATTTTAAAATATCGTCAAATAACATAATCAAAACTAAGTCACAATTAAATAAAAAAGAAAATAAAAAGGGAGATAAACCTTTAATTTTTTTGACCATTTCATTAGGTGGCAACGTGCTTATTTCTTTCAATTTTTTGATAAATTTTCAACGGAAAGAGAAACACGAGAAATTATCAAAAGGACAAAATTCATTATCAATACCAAAGTAAGAAGAAAAATAGAAGTAGAGAATATGCATGTTTCTTGTAAATTTTGATCTAAATATTACTTAAATAGAATTATAAATTTTATTTTGTAAAAGGTAAAGTTTTAATTCACTTAAACGTGTTAAATATTAGAATTTATTACCTAGATTAAATAGCTAAAATTTGAATAATTCACAAATAAAATTAACTGTGAACAAAACTTTACCCAAAATCTAAAAGATCTTATGAAAAAGTTGTCCTACAATTAATTAAATTTTTTAAATATTTTTTTAAGGTTTAAAATTTAATTGAATACAAACACTACTTTAAAAAAAAGTACGGCAAAGTTAACTATCAATTCATTGTTTTTGTAAAGTTTTTTCTTAAGGTAAAAAATTTAATTGACTTTAATTAAATATATTTATAATAAAAACTTTTCTTATTAGAAGTATCAAAATTAATGACAACTAAAATTTTTTAAAATAGTTTAACAATTTTAAATCAACTAAATTTGATTTTAAGAAGATTTGAAAATCTAGAAGTAAATATAAAAGTGTTACAATAAGAAAAATTTATGAAGTACCAAATTTTAAAATTTTTTAGTACATAATAAGAATGTAATCAATGATTTGGTAAAGATTTGACTTTAAAAGTAAGAAAAAATTTTAAATATAGCAAAAAAAAAGGAAAATAATCGTTCCACAAATATGATTCAAATTGATGCATCTCTCTTAGCCTCTGGCAGCAAGGGAAAGAGGTACTGCATGACAAACACAAAAGTGATGATCAATCAATCACTTGAAACTTCTGGTGGTAAAATATATATGCACTTACACTAAAATATATGTTCATATTTACATTATTCTATTAAAATGTGAAGGATCTTCGAAAAGCGAGTTGAATTTTTTACACGTCACTAAAAGTCTCTGCAATAGATAATTTATACGTGTGAGGCCCGTGCGGTTAAACTAGTATCCCGAAATATGTATAATACATGTATACTAATCGCATATATATATATATATATATATATATATATATATATAATTGTGAGAATTTATACATTTATTATACATAAATTATACAATATAAAAATACATTTTTATATACATAGAGATAAAAATTTTATGCAACAATGATACAATTTTATTATGTCTGCTACATGTTTCAGATGTAATACATATTGATACAATTTCTATACTATGATGAAAATAGTTGTATACATTAGTGATACAAAAATGATATAATTTTTTCTGCACATAATACATTTTTCATACACATATAGTAGTGATACATTTTCTATATAGTAATGATGTTATTTTATACGGGGTAAAACTATTTTAAAGAGGCTACAAATCTTTTTTAAGCTTCTTGGGCCATCAGATGTCCATCATTTTTGTTCTTGTCCACTTAATATATTGTTCTACTTGTAATCATTAATATTAGTAGCCAAAGAAAATTTTGTATTTCGCTATGAATTTTTTTCGTCGCAAATAGTTGAATTATTTAACTACAAATTTTAAAGTTGGCTCTATCTATACCTTCAAATTTTTGTGACAAATTTTTACTGTCACTAAATCATAGATTGATTAGAGACAATAAAATGCTCGTCCGTAATTACATATATTATCAGTGACAAAAACTAATTTCATAATTAAATATAAAATTTATGGCTAAATCTTACAACATTTAACTACAAAACATAATTTGTCACTATTGTAACAACATATTTTTTGTGACAAAATATTTTTGTGTCTAAAAATGAATTAATTTTAAAATAAAAAGTTGATTTGTCACACACTAGATAAATTATTAGTGACGAAATAGTGTGTCACTGATAAAACATAATTTGTGACTAATGTTTCTTGATAAAATGGTGCCAACTCATTTTTTGAAGAAAAATTTTAGAAGACAAAATTGTGCTACAAAAATTTATATTTTGTCACTAAAAATATGTGACCTATGTATTTAACGACGAAAAATAACTTTTGGTATTAAAAATGAACAATTAGTGACGAATTGTATATCCTAGCTAAATATCACATTTGTTGTAGTGGGTGTTGAGAAACAACCCCTCCTTCACTGATGGAACTGAATTTGAGATGCATCAAACATTTGATGACAGGAAATAGTTGACATTATTTGTCTTTCAAGCTCTGGTGAAGAAGTCCTTCTATTTTAAAATGGTTAAAGGTTGTTCAATGTTTCTACAACTTGAGGTGTAAGAGTTGTTACTGTGAATGGATGTTGCACGCTGAAAAATACAAGATGTCAGATAGGTTTCACATCTACAGTTACGTAGGTCGTCACACTTATGGTGTTGAAAACGGCATGAAAAAGCACAAAATATCTCATGGACTCTAATGGTCTCACTCTTGATCAATGATTACATCGACAACAAAGGGCCAACCCCAAAGGAAATAGATAGGACCGTTTTCAAAGAGTTTTAATGCAAATCAAGATATTATAAGTGCTGATATGCAGTTGTACTGGCCAAGAACATGGCCAGGGATACTTCAAAACACAGATATACTTATGTGTCGGGCTTTTCCCACATAGTATAGGATATAAATTCTGATATTATAAACACTATTAGGTATAATACCAAATATGGCAGTTTCATGTATTACTTCATCACTTATTAATATTGCATTCTGAGATATTACCACATGAAAAAATTAATTATCATTGATGACACATATTTGAATGGTAAATATGAAGATGTGTTGTTGAGTGATGTTGTTTAGGATACAGAGAAGCATATTTTTTCAATCGTTTTTTGTGTGGTTGACAAGAAATATGATAATTCACGATCCTTCTTTTTTGAGAAGTTGTAGTCTATTATTGTCAATGAACTAGAGTTTTGTATCATCTCTGACAGGCATGCCAGCATAGCCAATGGCTTTTCTAGGATATATAGGCATGCTCAACATAAATTTTTCATGAGGCATCTTGGAGAAAGCCTCTGAAAGAATTTTCGATACGGGAAATATCTATATTTATACTACCATGCGATAAGGATCAGCTATAGGGAATTTGTCAATCATTTTTTAAAGTTCAAGAGTAAATGCCCCGAAGTAGTTGACTATGTTGAGGCTACTATTAATTTTTCAAAGTGAAGCAGAGCATACTTATTTGGGAAGAGATTTGATGTGATGACCACAAATATTGTGGAGTAACTTAATACAGTGTTGACAAATAAAGAGAGTTTTTCATGGCCGTCATATTCAATTTCATAGCCAAAAAATTTTCTTTAAATTCAAGAAAAGGCATGCATAGATGCTACAACCTACAAGCCACAAATAAATTTGTTTCCAAAATTGAAAAGATCATATGTAAAAATATGAACGCAGAAAATAAATTACACAGTAATATAATTAAAAACGCAAATGAGTACAATGTAATCGGGAGTGGTGTTATTGCCAAGGTCAATCTACTAGAGTATATATTCTTGTAGAAAGTTTGACTTAGTAAAAATCCCTTGCAATCATGCTATGGCATCCTTGAGGTTGAATTTCGGAGATAATTACGAAAAAAATATTTATGAATATACTTTTTTCCTCTATCTTGTTGAGCATTATTAAGTACATATAGTGACACTCTTTACGTAGTTCTTCTGAAGGTGAGATGAATTATTTTTTGAGCATTTAAAAGAGATGAAACCAATTAGGAGGGCAAGGAAAAAGAACAACTGCATATTATGTAAGAAAAGTAACCACAAAAGAACAACTTGCAGGTTGCATAGATGTTAATGTTTTTTATTATTCATTTCAAAGTACATTGTAATTTCTCAAAGGTAATGTGATTAAATTTTGCACATTACTACTAGTTTTATTGGTCTTTGCATTTTAATTTCAAAGTAATTTTTAAATTCCTCAAAAAATGATGATAATTAATTTTTTTAATATAAAATTAAATTATGCTAGTATAAAAGTAAGTTATAGCAATGTAATGTTGGTTAATTTATCGCATGTGGAAAGTTAAAACAAGAAAATTAAACTGCACAATTCGCTTTTAGTATATGTGGTTTATCATCCACACGACTGATGTACAAGTATAAAAGGAATTAATTATTCAAGTGGTAAAAAATTATCTATTTCGTGTACCGAGGTTATTATTACTATTTGATAAAAGTGCTTCATTTCTCAAGAGACACAATCTATTAGACACACATCGCTTTCAGTTGGTGGATGTCTCAAATCATCCAACTCTTAGTCTATTAAGTCTAGTGTATTCTATCGTCTATTTCATCTTACTTAACACTCCCCCATCTTCTTCATCTTCGTCTTTCAGACTTCAATCAAAAATATTGCGAAGTGTCAACAGTGCTATCTCCCACAATCACAATCGTTAATGTCGCCACCAATGCAATGAAAACTACAGTGTACTCGTGCTTAGGAATAATTTTAATAGACTCTTCTAAGGTCTTTCCCAAGATCGGGAGAGAAATGAGGGAGATATGAGAAGAATTGCCCGATGTTTGAGGGAAGTTTTAATTCGACTGAAGATCTCAGTTAATAAATTATCACCCCCTCCCTCCCCACCATCATCCCTGTAGTGTTGTAGTTTTTTTAATTATTATTTTTATTGTTTGTTTATAGTAGTGTTTAGCTCATTGTGTACCTCTTTTGGTGGCATTCAAATTCTGTGGATGGAAATGAACTTCTGCATATATAAAGTTTATGCTTATATATTGTATTGTCCATTATTATTTCAATTTTGAATTTCTTTTATCAATTATTTTGAATGGTTTGTGAATACGAAAGATTCTAAAAACCTTAAACCCTTCGAATTTTCAATCAATCGATCTGATATTATTGTATATATTGAGTATGAACAATTACAACTAAAAGGATAGAAATAATTCTAAATAAATAACTAGATATTTAATGAGCAATTACAACTAAAAGTGTACAAACACTTATAAATAAATAAATACACATTTAATTATCAATTATAACTAAAAGGATAAAAATACTTTTAAATGAATAAATGACTACTTAGAAATGTAATGACCAATTACAGTCAAAAGTGAAAAACAATAAAGCATAAATAATTACAAGTAAAAAGCTATAAGAAATAGGCAGTACTTATAAATCAAAAAATGAAGATATGTAATTGCCCTTGTCCATGAATCATTATATTATAGATCATAATCGAACGTAGACTTCAACCGATAACAATTACATATGGTTAAAAAAATTAAATTTAAAAAATAAATGGGTAAAAATCACTTTTAAATCTTTTATATGACTTATTACAACATATTGTTGTCTACATAAATTGATTAGGGCGATCAAAGGTGCTTTCGGATGAGCAATGATAGTCTAAGCCTCATAAAATGGCTCAAAAAATAAATAAAAAATAAATGGATAAAAATCAGTTCAACACGATAATACAACTTATTACAATATATTATAGTCCATATTAAATTAATTAGAGTGATCCAAGATGCGTTTGGATGAGCAATGATAAGTATAACAATGTTATGCTTTGAGCATATCTTTATACCAATGTTATGGTTAGTTCTGTCATGTTAGTTATGCCATTGCTCATCCATAAGCACGTTTGATCACCCTAACCAATTTATGTGGACAATAATATGTTGCAATAAGTTGTATTAAAGTTCTGAATTGATTTTTATCCATTCAGTTTTTATTATTTAATTATTCTCTTTTTAGCCATTTTACATGGCTTAGACCACCATTGCTCGCCATTTTACATGGCTTAGAGCACCATTGCTCATTCGAAAACATCTTTGATAACCCTAACAATTTGGGTGAACTATATTATGTTGTAATAAGTTGTACCAAACTGTTGGAAGTGAATTTTACACATTTATTTTTCTTATTTATTTAATAATCCCCTTTTTAACCGTATACAATTATTATCAATTGAAGTATATGATATATCAATTCGTGGACAGGTATATCATCGACTTGATTGTCTATTACTAGTATTTTAAAAAGACCCAATGGTAAAATTTAAACATTCTGTCATCTCCAATAGTAAAATTAGAAATTTTACAAATTATAGTACTAACAATAAATTTTTTTTGTATAAAAGAGCCATACTTGTTTCTCCATATTTTGAGCTTCTACATTCTTCTTTCTTGCTCAACTTTTTTTAAAATTTTCTTTTCCATTTTGAACTCCAATAATGTCTCATTCATCCAAAACATACAAATTTGAACCATCTGACATTTATTTTTGTGGTAAGTTAACTATCTTGAAGACATTATATGCCAAAAAGAATCCAGGTCATAGGTTCTACAATTGCACAATTGAAGAGGTGAGTTTTTAACTAATAGTGTATAAGTTTTATAGTGGTTTCATTGTTGAAAATGAATAATACATTTTCTTATAAAAAAATGAAGGATGTGATTATTTTAGGTGGATTGAGCCACGCCATGCAGTAAGAGACAATAGTAAAAATAAATCAATATCGAGTTCAGGACCTAGAAGCGGACCTTATCGAAGAAGTCAACATTTCAAGGTGTAGCAAGTTTCAAATACTACAAAGGATTAGAAAATCATAAGAAAGGAAGGACTTTCTTATGACATTGTTTAGGAAAGCTGAAGACACAAGGAATCACTCTCGAGAGACAAAGAAATGGAAAGGGACCAACTAAAATAGAGATTGATTATGGCTTAAGAAGAATGTAACGAAGAAGAATGTAACGATCCGATATTTCATATCATGATGGTACTTATCTTATCCCAACAGTAGACAATCCAAGATATAGCCTGAAACGATAAGCAACGGGCTAACAGGTAGAAACCAAAAAAGACCACATATAATGATGACTATAGTAATAATAAGTGAAAAATAGAAAGGAAACATATAAACTATATCAAACGAGAGAAGGAAAAGGACCAAAATATACAAACGAATTCCACCCAAGACCCAATAAGGTCGGTATTAGAGACACTACTAAAATATACCCAAAGTACTAGGCAGAATCCAAAACATACACAGTATATACAAGCAGTCTGAAGTAACAAAGACTAAACTGTAACAGATAAAAGAGGATCAACCTCGGATGACAGCAAGCTTATCCTGCTCCAGATCAGTACTAGAAAGTAGGAATCACATCAATACTGACTGCTAGTACTCGGATTTGCATCAGGATAAAGAAGCAGAAGTATAGTGAGTACCAAAGCAATAGGTACTCAGTAGACATCATCGACCGATTGAGTTAAATACAGAAAAAGTATAACTAAAATGTGAGAATATGGTATAAGTCAATAGTAAATATGGATAGAAAGGTAAAAATCTATCGAGCTACACAAATACGATAAAGGAATAAGTAAAAATGATACAGAAAGATAAATAACACAGTAATAAAAGGCAAATCACACATAACATAACTGGACCCCCATAAGCACACCAGACACTGAAAAATACAATTAACCCAACCTTAACCCCATAAGTCGGTGGGACACACAAGAAGTAATTAAAGAAAATAAACATAAATATTCCATAACTGAATTAATTCCAAGAAATTATAGTAGTCATCCAGATGTGCATTGGGCTTGAACCGGCACCAATAGATAGTAACGAGAGGCCAACGCCAGGCTTGAATCGGTAGTGATTAATAATAACAAGAGGTCATATACCGGATTCAAACAAAAAATAGTAGGTAATAACGAGATGCCATATACAGGATATACAACATAACTCATAATCAGATGTCAGACTTGAAGCGAAAATCAGAGGAATCACAACTCCCAGAATAACAGTAATTAATATCAGAACTTCCAGATCATCATAACCAGATGCAGGACTCAATCCAGAACTTATAATAATCATACCTAATTGTATAATTAAAACCCAAAGCATACCATAACCGATGCCAAAGTGATGCCAAATTTTACAATGAATGATTGAAATAAAGTATATGCTGATCCTAAACTATAATTAAAATACATTTAAATAATCTTTCATGTACTTTGTTAAAAAAAGATGAATCCAAGATTTTGCAACTTAAATACCATATCCTAACCTCGTAAATACTACATCATACTAAAATATAACAAAATCAAAATTGACTAGGACAGGGTCCTAACCTGATAAATAAGTCATGATATACATGTATCAAATAGTATGAAAACTATAACTACCTTTCAAAGATAGTATAATAGCACACAATTATCATAAATAAACTCAATCTAAAGATAGGATAAGCCTAACCTACCTGAACACCAAAGCTAAAAACCTCTGAAAAGCCTTCAAATAGTGCTCTACTAGAACCCGATCTTGAATAACTTGTTGTGGATAATTATTTTATTCCTCAAATTGAGCCTAAACAACTTAATGGACTGATTTATTCCCTCTTTCATGTAGTGAGTAACTTTTGCTAGCCTCTCTCTCTCTATATATGTGTGTTGGTTAATATATGTGAGTATCTTTTTCAATGCTAAACATAAATGCATTCTTATCATTAGTTAGGTATAAAATGCATGGTTATCATTTTAGGCATAAAATGTTCACCTGCCAAATACAAATAATGATACACATTATTACTTATAATGTTGTACCCCTTCCTCCACTTTGTCGTGGAGTAGAGGTGGCAACAATCTTTACCTATCTCTTTATGTATATATCCGGATATTGTATAGGTTCGTGATAAAATAAATATAATATTTGGAATATATCATAATTTATAGAAAATTATTTCTAATAAAATCTTTATTATATAATAGTAATATTTTAATATAAGATTTACTATCTGTACTTAAAATATTAATAAGTGATAGAATTATTATAACGTAATATAGATACGTTATAACTAAAGAATCTTAGACAAATTAAAAATATTTTAAAAGGGTAATAAATTATATTTCTACCAAATGCTAATTTAGATTAAATATTTCACAATATATCTAGTATCACTAAAGTTCTCAAACGAACCGCCTGAAAATTGAACTGTCAGTCCCAACAAGTCACAAATAACGTGGGGTAGTTATAGAAAAACTCTAGAGACCGAAAATGTGTGAAAATAAGGAAATGACTTTGAGGGTCATTACAACATCGACTATTGAAATGACTTTCGTCCGTGAAAGTAAAGGATAATGAAATACCTAAAGGCTCAAACAGGTAGGGATATTGAGCGTGCTTATCATGCTCAGTTTGCCAAGTAGCCTCCAAAGCTGGACGGTGATGCCACTGAACCTTAACTACTAGAATGTCCCTACAATGCAACCATCTGACATCTCTAGCCAAAATGGACACTGGATCCTTTACAAACGCCAACCTCTCATCCAACTGAACTGAGTCTCACCAAAGTACATGTGACTCATCTAAAATATACTGTCACAACATAGATACATGAAACACTAGGTGGATGGTTGAAAAGATAGGAGGCAATGCCAATATATATAATACCTCCCCAACAGTTTACATGATCTCAAAAGGTCCAGTATATATGGGGCTAAGCTTGCCCTTCCTCCCAAACCTCATCACGCCCTTCATGGGTGATACTCATAAAAAACCCTATCACCAACTCTAAACCTCAATGGATGACGTCTACGATTAACATAACTCATCTTCCTACTATGAGCAGTTTGTAGCCTGTCCTGAATCACCCGAACTTAATCTAATGACTTACGAAGTAAATCGATGCCACGAGGCCTAGCCTCAAAAATATCAAACCAACCAATAGGAGATTGACATCGCATACCATACAATGCCTTAAATTGGGCCATTTGAATGCTGGAATGGAAGCTATTATTATATGCAAAGTCGGCCAAAGGTAGAAACTGGTCCCACTAACCCCCAAAATCCAACACACAAGAGTGAAACGTATCTTCTAAAACCTGAATAGTCCACTCTGACTGCCCATTAATCTAGGGGTAAAATGCGGTGGTAAGGTCAACCTAGGTACCCAACTCCTCCTAAAATGTCCTCTAAAAGCTATAAGTAAACTAAGATCCTCGGTATGAAATAATGGACACAGGTACCCCATGTAAGTAAACCACCTCCTAAATATAAATACGGGTCAACCTCTCAACACTGTAGGAAACTCAAATGGGGATAAAATGTGCAAACTTGGTCAATCGATCCACAATGACCAAAATACTATCTAAACCACGAGATATGTGAGGTAACCACATACGAAATCCAGCTAACTCGCTCCCACTTCCACTTGAGAATGGGTAGTTGCTAAAGCAATCCACTAGGTCTCTGATTCTCAACTTTTACCTACTGGAAACAAAGTCATTAAGGCACAAACCCTGCTATATCTCTCCACATACCACTCCACTAGTAATGTCACCTCAAATCCCTATATATCTTAGCTATCCTAAGGTGAATAGATTATCTAGAGCTATGAGCCTCGCAAAGAATCAACTAAATCAAATCTCTAACCCTTGGAACACAAATACGACTATTAAACCTTAAAATACCCTCAGAATCTAAGGTAGCCTCCTAGAATCACCTTACAATGCCTACCTAAAATTTTATGAAGCTTTCTATCCCTAAAATGACGACCCCGAACTTGCTCCAATAAGGTATATTTGTCCTTGAAACTTGTAACAATCCTCCGAGGGTCAAAAATATCTAAATGAATTATCAAGTTAGCTAAGGACTGGATGTATAAAGTCATCGACCATTGAGAAACTAAAATAAAGGCTAAGCTACCCATACTAACTAAATTCCATCTCAAAGTATCCGCCACCACATTCACCGTGCCCAGAACATAGAAAATAGAGATATCATAGTCCTTCATCAACTCAATCCATCCACGCTACCTCAAATTAAGCTCCTTTTAAGTCATAATATATTGAAGACTACAGTGATTAGTAAAGATCTCATAGCAAACCCCATATAAATAATGCCTCTAAATCCTAAGTGCAAACACTACCACTACCAACTCAAAGTCATGAGTGGGGTTTCACTCATGCTCCTTCAACTGCCTCAATGCATATACAATAACACGACCTTGCTACATCAGAACATACCCCAGACCAACACTAGATGCATCACAATAAATAGACAAAACCTCACCCTCAACTAGAAGAGTCAGAATAGAAGCTGAAGTAAGCAAGTCCTTGAGCTTTAAAAAGCTCTCCTCACAACTCGAACACTAAAATTAAACCTCTTTCCTAGTCAATCTAGTCATAGGGGTTGCAATAGAAGAAAAACCCTTAATGAACCGCCTATAGCAACCTGCCAACCCAATAAAATTGAGAACCTCACTAGGTTACTAACATGACCCAAACTAGGGCCTTATCATAATGGTCATCTCAAGTCTAACCAGGACTGGAGATCACCCCCATTACCCAACCCAATCGACCTACGTATATACTGAGTCGGATGAATTTCGAACATATAACAAGATAGTATTATTACATTCACTACAAGAAAAACGGCCAATAGGAACAAGAAAAATGGTCCCTAAAAGTCTATTTTCGGTCCCTAAAGGTCAATAACGAAGGGAAAAATCTGGTCTTCACCCGTCCCTATATCCTCCATCGCTAAAGGTTAATAGGGATGAAATTTTTTACCGGTCCCTAAAGCCTTTTTGCGACTGATAAAATTCTGGTCCCTAAAAATATTTTAGAACCACGTTTATGGTCTTTATACATCCACCTTGAATTCTTTTACGACAAACTTAGCTGGTCCTTGAAAGCTTTTATGACCAAAAATCTGGTACTTGAAATATTTTAAGGACAATTTAATGTTGGTCCCTAAAGAAGTATTTTTACCTGTTTTAATTAAAATTGATGAATTAAAAAAATGGTTTTTGACCAAAAATGTCGCAACCAATATACAATTTCTACTATTGATAATCAAATGTATATAAATAAAATTATCAATAGTATTACTAGTATAATGAATTAACATCCGACAAAAAGTACATACAAAAATATACTGTCCCAATACTGTTTACATAATTCATCAACCAAAGTATCTAACATCTCTAAGTATATAACAAAATGTTTTTCCAAATAATTCTACAAAAACAATGTCTTCTCCTTTGACAAAACTCTCCAGAAAAGGTGAATTCTCTAAAGGAGTATCCATCATAGAGTTGAAAGCAAGATTGTAAAAATTGCGACCTGAATATAAGTGGCAAACAAACAAAATTAAGCATTTGGTTAGCATCATTATAGAAAATCAAAGTATACAAAGGAAAAAAGAGATTGAATACCTGTAACACCTTTTCCTGCATATTTCTGTAGGAAAAAGATAATGAGCAGCAGGGTCACTAAAATTAAACATATAATGACTATATTTTCATTAAACAAAAATTCAATTGAGTTTCTTAAGGGAAATAAAGCACAAAGATTTTGTTCATGTATGGATAAACCAACAACAATAACATACTAAGTGTATTACCACCTAGTGGGGTCTGGGGAGGGTAAAATGAACGCAGTCCATACCACTACCTCCGAAGAAGTAGAGAGGTTGTTTCCAATAGACCCCCGGCACAGGATATGTATAGATATATATATAACATATTCACTTCTCAAGATCATTGGTCGCAGAGAAACCTTTGTAGGCATCGAAAGCCCAAATGCTCAGCACAAAATGTCTCTAGTTCATTGCCATTGCCTCTCTTATTCCATACATCTATTTTCATTCTCTAAACAACATCATCCCAATCCATCAGAAATCCATCCCAGTTTGGAATTTTAGTGTCAGAAACAGCATCTAGTATCTCTTGCAACCTCATAATCCTGTGACTCAGGTCTCGTCTCAGCTCTCTGACTGTTGGATCAACTCCTGGTACCGAGTCTAGTCTCAATAATAGACCTATTAGTGCCTGTTCATCCTGATTCTCTCTCGCACACTCGACCTTTCAGCGTCAACTATTTCCTATCACGAACTTTATTATAGTGAAATCATCTATTGTTCTAGCTATTAGCTAAGTTGTTTGTATACTTTGCAACAATAGTTGTTAACATAACAACCTATAATAGGATAGTCCATCATTATGTAACATTACTAACACTCAAAGATTGTACCTAGTAATTACCAAAGTTGCTTGGACTCTTCAAAAATATCTACTATTATATACAAGTTGTCAAGTGTACGAATAAACCACGAATGGAAAACCTTAAGTGCTCACATTGAAGAAAGATTTACACGACGTGCCTACATGGTGTGATTGTGTAATGTTTTAGCTAATTGTTCAACATTTAGCTACTCTGCAATTAGTGTATAATGAGTGGCATTGTTATGTGTCACCGTACAAGAAACTTAATAAATCTCCAATACATCACCAAAACAGGACTACAAACACATCAAAATGGTGGCCATTAAGGTTATAAGGTTAAATGGTGGCCGTTAAGGTTATATGGTTGTTTACTAATTTAGAGTTATAAGGTTAAATGGTGGCCATTAAAGTTTATAAGGTTAAATGGTGGCCGTTAAGGTTATAAGGTTGTTTACTAATATGAGGTTGTTTACTTAATGGTGGCCGTTAAGTTTTACATATAGATTAGGCTTTAAATGGTGGCCGTATAGATTAGTAGGTTGGTCTCTAATCGGTGGCCGTATAGATTAGCAGCTTGGTCTCGCAAATAAAACTATAACCTTTATGCAACAGGAGGAGAATACACATGGTCTCAACAAGGAGGAGAGTGCACGGCATGAGTAATATAAATTGCAAACCTTAGATTCACTAAGGTTCTTTTTGTCCTCCCAGGCAGACAGATTAATGTTCGAGCCACCAAAGCTAGCAACCTGCAGCAGTTTAAGCATTAGTTCAGAAATAGAAAGGCTATCTAATCGAAGTTACCTGCATCACTACACCAACAATAATAACAACGCATTGAGAAGCTTCTACCCAAGACAGTATTTCCTGATGAGCTTCATAAAGATGCAGTAACCACATTATATGAAGATCTGGCACAAGAGAAAATGCCATCACTTGTTTATAAAAGCTCTTTGTAGCTACATATACATTCATAAGAGAGAACTGCAGGAAAATAGTGCAAGAGAATTATAAGAGAGATAATGACAAAACCCCATTGAAGAATATTAATATGTAGTACTTAGAGCAGTGATTAAGGAGGCCAAACTTACCAGAAGTGCATGTCCCAGACTGGCATCAAGAGACATAAGAAGACTCTCAAAAAGAAATTTCACCTCCCCATACTTAGTATAATCCCACAAAGTGAGGACCGAGGAAGGGAAAGTGTAGGCAGAGAGACTGCCTCCAATAGACCAACTAACTCAAAAAACAGTACATAGAAATAGGACACTAACTAAGGTAAAATAATACGATAATCGAAGTATAATAAACAACAAATAATAACACATATTGAAGGGAATTTCCAAACTAGTAAAAGCAGTACATTATATGAGCTAATTAGGAATTTGCAATTTGAGTTACTCGTTGTATGATCATTCAGACAGAATAATGTACAAAATTGCAAACTTATCAAACGTCATGGAAGTAACCTCCTATCACATTTTTTCCATTTAGTTGCCCAGAAAAAATTTCAAATTACTATAACCTCTCGTGGGTTATTCAAGATAGTGTTAAGTTGATGAGAAAAGAAATGTTGAATATAGTGGTACTTTTACCCATGCTAAGCTCATCCAAAGAGAGATTAGAAGAGTTTGAAGTGGCCTGCCAAACAATTGCATAAGCACTAAATTGTTGGCAATTTATTACACAGAATGTAGCACCATGTGCAGACATATACAATACAACATAAGCTTTCCACATTTGGCTCAAACATAACAAAAAGTAGGACTACTAGCTATACAGCCTAACTCTTTTGATTAGTTTTTGGTGCACGCAGGAGGTCCCTTCTTGTGTACATTGCCTTTTATAGAAAACCATTTTTAGGTTTTATACAACTTCCATATGGGGTTTTGAACACAACATCAACAAATATTACCTTATTAATACACAAATATGCAGCCTAGCTAAAGTGTCTTAACTTGAAGCAAAAACTGATTTCAGCACTTCAAATTCACCTTTTACTATGCAAATAAAAAAGAAGTACCTTAAATTTTGACTTGCCAGAAAAGAAAAGAAAAAAGAAACCAGATTACCTTAGACACCTGAGTAAGCTTACAGTAGCCGAAGCAACTTGCATAGCCTTAATGGATGCTATCTGTGTAGCATCTCTGTGCTTCATGACTTCCTATAACACAAAATGGTATTTTCTCTCAATTTACTAGGACCTTGTTAACCTTCTCCATTGATAGAGACTTTCCCGTCCCTGGGCAGCCACAGATATACAAACTTCTTGCCTTATCTTTTTCCACACTTGCTTACAGAACTCTAGAATTCTATTGGTCTCAATTTCCCAACACAAATGATTTGATGGATCCCTAGACACATGCAATGCCTTTTTCACTACATTTAACTACTCCATATCTACAAAAAGAGATAGAAATTAACAAATCTTCAAATAAAAAAATGGCATCCAGTAGCTATGAAGTGCATATTCTTGTTAATTTAACATAATTAAAATAGATTATATCTCAATTAATGAAAGAAGAACTACTATTACACCTAAATCCCATAGTAGTTTTAATATACTATATGAATAAATATATACATTTTGATCCAATTGAACAAAAAGGGAAGCCAGTGCACTAAATCTTCTGCTATGTATTGGTCCTGAAAAAAGCAAGATCACAAGGATCTATTATGCAAAACTTTAACCTATACTTCTGCAAGAGACTATTTCCACAACTTGAATATGTGACCCAGAGGCCACATAATAGCAAATTTACTGGTTACCCCAAGGATCCCCTTCTCTAGTTCAATTGAACTATGATGGCCTTTTCAAATGACAAATTCGATGGTTATAATACTACAGATTCTCAACATTTTTTGTCTAATACACAGATCTCTATAAACAAATTAAAATTAACTCCTGGTAAACACTGACCAAATCAATAAACAAACTCAATTTTAAGAAATTAATTAAATCAAATCAATAACCAAACGTACTCACAGGTTTCTCTATAAGACTTTCAGATAATCTCCTTTTCACTAGTGATTTGCTCAGATTTACTACTTTATCTCCGAGATTCACCTGAATTCCACACAAACAAACAAAAAACATAAGATCCCGCAAGCACACAAATGGCAAAAACCTAAGTAGTTGAACATACTCATGTATCAAACAATGTAATTGTCCTATCTGCTGGGGTGTAAATCCATTTACAAAGCCATCATTTGCAGAAGGTAGACCAGGTTGAACCGGATAACATCTTGGCATCATGTTTTTCGCAAGGGGAAGATATGGTAACAAAGGGTGTAGTCGCCTATTCACCAAAAAAACATAATCAATCAACATTTTAAACTAATTTCACCAAAATGTTCCAAAATAAACACTAACGAAATACAATTAACACATATACCCACATGAAATTGCAAACAATATAAAGCATCCATCGTAAAAACTCTATATATGTATATAAAATCACTTCAATAATAGAGTTGAACAACCCAGTCAAACATAGTCTACCAGAGCGCAAGAAGGAACAGAACTTTTGATTTTAATTGAAAAGGAGAATGGGAAGAAACAGACGAGGGAGGACAACCTTACTCATAGATGAGCAACGACCAAAAACTTCAACCTTTGAGTGAATATCAATGAGCTATTTAGGAAGATAGGCAATGAGATTTAGGGATTTTACTTCATCGAGGGCAAGAGAGAGAGCTATTTTGGCAGTGAAAGAGACAGAAAGTAGGACCTTCTGGACAGAGAAAGTTTATTCACATAAAATAATATAAAAATATATTTCATATCCCGCTTGTGACTCCCGCTGAATTTTTCACATTTTGGCGACCAGATAATATTTTCCCATGGTCTTAATTGGATTTTTGTA
The DNA here is from genome assembly GCF_002878395.1 of Capsicum annuum. Lineage (NCBI taxonomy): Eukaryota > Viridiplantae > Streptophyta > Magnoliopsida > Solanales > Solanaceae > Capsicum > Capsicum annuum. The sequence continues at coordinate 39,730,172 of NC_061111.1, read as the reverse complement.
CATGCATAGAGACCACTAAATAATGTCATCCCTAAAAATATACTTTTTGGGACCATATTTACAAGTTGTCCTTAAATCGTGGTCTCTAATAATCAGTTTTCTTGTAGTGATTAAATAAGACTCTAGGATAGGACTATATATGTGACCACAAAACGAGTGCAACCGTCTGATAGCCAACCGATAACCAATACCAACCAAACCATAATGCAAACCATAACCAAATGAGTTCCATAAAAATTATATATAATCCCAAAATAAAGAAGATGGAATAGTGAGAAATTTAGCCCTATTGTATTAACCCCAATATCAATGCCAATACCAAGGCTAACACCAATATCGGTCCAGTCCATACCAACCCATAACAGCTCTACAAAAGTTTCTAACCAAAAGAAAACCAATACTTGATTGGGATATGCCCCTAACCATAGCCAAAACCAATATCCATAAATAAACCAAAGTATGAAATAACATACATGAAATAGAGCCTTCTGAAAAGACTAAAGCTCACCCCTTCAATCAAAAAGCTGATCCCGAAGTACGATCACTAAACAAAAGGGTGAACGCTAGCATGAACTCAGGATAAGGATAAAATAATGCCATCAAATAAAACCAAGTAAACCAACCATATGCATACAAACCATACATATATATATATATATATACACACACACACACACACATATATATATATATGTATATATATATATAGCCATGCCAGAAAAGGGAACCGAGTTTAGAATGCATTTGAAACCATTAACCTGAGTATGTATAGCTTAACTATCCTTAACCACCCATGGGTTATAGAGGTCTAGTGTAACCCCCTGAAAAGGACCCAATGCGTGTATTTGCATGAACCAGAGATACCACAAGAGTAAGGGATTCCCAAGTACCTTTCACTCGTTATGATACACACATACAGTGTACTTAGAGAATTCTTGTGTACCTCATAGTCTCATATAAGGTCGCCATGACCTACTTCTCATGTCGGAAAATATGAGTTTCCAGTGTTCATCCATGGACTCCCACCTTCATGGATAGCTATCACACCTCGCCTTTACTGTCCAATTAAAACCATTTCCAACCAATCCAAACCATTATTATTAACCGAGGCTATAGATAGTGGTATTTTCATACCGACTATAACTTACAAGTATTGTCCTTAGCCAGACCTTTTAAGGTAAAGGTATTCTCATGTACCCATTTAAAAAATTAACTTGGGGGAGTCCTATGTTCCCCACAAGTGTTCCATTATGTTTGCTTGGTTGATTCCATTGTACCCCACAAGTGTTCCATTAACAAGTTTACTTGGGGGATTCAATTGTACCCCACAAGGATGTTTATTAAACCAAAGCATTCCAAACCATTTAGGGTTTCATTACCAAACCATACCATGCAATAGTTCCATTAAAAGTCCAATAATGTAGTAAAAACATTATCATAGGCATTTTATCAAACATATTGGGGGCATAGTATTTCCAAAACCAAAGCCAATTACCAAATAACCATTCTCATGCAACCAATAGTCCAAAACCACCATTAATTCATATAAAAGCATAATTAAAACATGGGAAAACCATAACCAAGAATTAATAACTAAAACCCCTAAATTATATGTGAAAACCCAAAACCATACATTAATCAATCCATGAAAACATTGTATAAAGCCATGCCTTTATTTGGAACTAACAATGAGGGAAGAATACATGCCTTAATTGAAAAGATAATGGAGATAAATCACCAACACAAGCCCCAAATTAATCTTTAAGATAAAACCCTAACTTTCTTTGACCAAGAACTTTAGAGAGGATTAAAGAGTGTTTTCTAAGTGTTACTGAATAAAATAATAGGGCAAATAACCTTACAAGTGAGTTAAAAGTCATAGGGCCTTATTAGGTGAAGTGGGGGGAAATATCCAGATTGCCCTCACTTAAACTGCATAAAATTCCCATCATTGGGTATGACACACCCATACGAACTGTATTCTCCTGTACGATTAGTACCCACCGCTCGTAACCTAGTCCTCCCCCTTGGACCCAACACTATCCAAGGTACAAATCACCCCAAACCATGTTGTATACAGGTATACAACTAGTACCCTTGACCTGTACCCTTGGCAGATTAGAATCACTAGAGGTGAATATTGTCCACTATATGAGTCCCTGGTATGACTCGTACTCGAGCTTACAGCTTATGGTGAGCCTCTCGTACTCAGATCCAACCTAAGTTACTAAGTCTAATATTAAGTTAAGGAACCAAACAATCCCTATACACTGATACAACTTATACCACCCAAGTCGTATCCATTTTAGAAACTAAATCCAACTCACCAACCAACACTGGTCAGGATGCGGCCAAGGCATGCCACTCGTAGCCCATTATAAGATTGGTATCCACCAGTCTATGGGCTAGAAACCTAGGGTGTTATAGTCTACCCCACAAGGTGTGTTCGTCCCCAAATAACGGATAAGGTAGGTTAATCGTAAATAGAGTCATTTCTATTATCAAACATTAATCCAAACTTTAACCAAGTTAGAAAATAAAGATGTAAAGATTTTAATCTTTTCTTTAACAAAGTTTGAAAACAAAAGTAAGTTTAAGAATACATACCTTCTGCACAAATCCCAAGAGAAGAAAACAGATACGGATACTTGGACTTTATGTCCATTTCTGCTTTCCATGTAGCCTTTTTAACCTTGTGGTTCCGCCATAGAACCATAACTGAGGCCACATCCTTGGTTCGTAACCGACGAACTTGCCTATCCAATATCTCAATCGAAGCTTCTTCATAAGTAGAGAATCCGAGATACCTAATCCCTCCGAAGGAACAACCAAAGAAGGATCACCAACTCACTTTCTCAATATAGAGATGTGAAATACCAAATGAATGGAGCCCAAACTAGAAAGAAACTCTAATTCATAAGTCACATTACCAACCCTCTACAAAATCACATAAGGATCAACAAATCGGTGACTCAGATTCCCCCTTTTACGAAACCACATTACTCCCCTAATGGAAGATATCTTTAGGAATACCTTATTCCCAACCTCAAGCTCCAAGTCTCTATACCTTACATCCTCATAGGATTTTTGGAGACTTTAGGAAGCCTTAAGCCTATCCCGAATCACCATCACCTTTTTTATAGCCTAATAATCCAAATTTAGACTAAACATATCTTCACCTTTTACCATACAATCCCTCAAATGTGGCCATACCAATGCTAGAATAATAGCTATTGCTGTAAGCAAACTCTACCAAAGGTAGATGCTCAACCTAATTGCCACCATAATCAATAATGCACGGCCGATGCATATCATCTAATGTTTGAATAGTCCTCTTTACTTGTCCATCTATATGAAAATGAAAAGCAGTACTCAGACTAACTTTAGTCCCCAATCCCTTCTGAAAAGATAACCAGAAGTGAGATGAAAACTACCTACCATGATCAGATATAATCAAAATAGATACCCCATACAGCTTCACAATCTCATGAAGATACAATCGCACATTGTCCTTACCCAAAAAGTTAGACCTCACTAGCAAAAAGTGAGTGGATTTCGTTATACTATCCATGATGACCCAAATTGAATTAAATTGGTTTTGAGATCAAGGAAGTTTGGTAACAAAATCCATATTAATTTTCTCCCATTTTCATTCGAGTAAATCAATTTATTGGTATAGCCCATAAGACCTCATATGCTCAACTTTGACTTGTGGACACACCATACACTTGGCTACAAAATCAGCCATATCCCTCTTCATAACATTCCACCGATATATCTCCTTAAGATCATAATGCATTTCTTTTGAACCGGTATGAACAACATAGTGTGATTCATGTGCCTTATCAAAAATGTTTTGTCACAAATCATTGACATCAGGGACACACAACCTCCCTTGGTATCATAAAGTACCATCACCACTGATCTCAAATACCATCACCTTTTTCCCCCAACATCACTCTTAATTTTAATTAAGATATGATCTAGCACTTGTTTCTCCTTAATATCTGCACTAAAAGATGACTGAACCACTTCCTGTACCATCACCCCACCATCCTTGGAGTCCAGTAGACGAACTCCAAGATTGGCCAAGAAGTGAATATCCTTCACCAATTACCACTTTCTTTTCTCCACATGAGCCAAAATCCTCATGGACAACCTGCTAAAGGCATCAACAACCACGTTATCTTTACCTGGGTGGTAGTGAAGACTCATATCATAGTCCTTGAGAAGATCCAACTATCTCCTTTGCCTGAGATTTAGCTGATTTTGAGTGAACATATACTGTAGACTATTATAATCAGAAAAGATATCCAATTGCACTCCATACAAGTAATGCCTCCAGATTTTCAAAGCAAAAACCACTGCCAACAGCTCCAAATCATGAGTAGGACAGTTCCTCTAATTCACCTTTAACTGCCTAGAAGCATAGGGAATCACCTTCCCATATGATAACGATCAACTTACAAGTCAATTTAAGTGCAAAACAGTAGTTGTCAATATATTTACCCAACTTAGGAGTCGGGATCGAATCCACAAGGAATAATGTGAGTGTTAATCAAGTTGATTTGAAATAATAGATACAATTTAAATTCAAACCAATAGTAAAAAAAGATAAAAAATGGGGGAGACAAGTATCAACACTGATGTTTATTTTTGGGTTTTTCTAGTATAAATTCGGGGCTATGAATAATTTGAATTTTAAAAATTAGGCACGTATCGTGGGATTATGCATTACTAAAAGAATGACATGTGAGTGTTAATAATCAACATCAATTTAGTAAATAAAATATGGGTAAGTTTGATTACAGATTTTGATGCTACTCTTTCAACAAAACACCAAACTTTCATCCATTGATTCTTTCGAATACCTAACGGATGTGTACAATATTTGTTAACCAAACCTCTATTTAGGCATCCCTATTTCTAGGATGATACCCATGGTATATTTAACTTTACAATCACCCTTATGTCTAAGATAGTGAAAATTTAGCAAATAATACACATAATTCTCTATCATTGCTTTGGTCTCCACATCCCTCTTTCAAGGATGATGTGGATTCTTTAAGTTTACCCCAAACCCTTCTTTCAAAGATGACATTTAGCTTTCTAGAGTTTGAACCTTTCACTCATCAAACCCATGTGAGTATTTGGGGATTTCACCCACAAATTCCATCCAAGTTAGCATAGCAATGATAAAACCCATAAGTATGAACTATCAAATAAAAGCTAACAATAACAACCTATGCACACTTTAACTCCTATTGACACATAACCCCAAGAGGGAGATCTAGCTACACATAAGATAAATAAGCATTGATATACCCATAATCTCCATTGAAATAATTTATTAAATCTTAAGTGAATGTTACTTCAAACTTTGCACTCTCATAAATCAACAATGGAAGCGAGCTATTCCTCCTCTTAGAAGGTTTCCAATGTAATCTTCATCCAAAATTTATACAATATTTTATTCTCCAAGTATAGAGGCTATGAACTCAAGAGCTAATCCTAAAAAATGTGGGGAAGGTGGAATATGATGACTTAGGGTTTGAGTCTTTTTTCCAAAAATTTGGGATTAGCCATATGCATTTCTAGATTTGCCCTTGGGTTGCATTTTTCCACTAAGCCGCAATCCTGCGGGTTTGGCTGCGATCGCGGCTATGTGACCGTGATTACTTTCCGCGACCGTGGTTTCCTGACTTCTTCTTGACCACCGCGACCGCGCTCTCCATACCGCGACTGCGGTATTTGAGGATAGTTCCTGCTCCAGGTCTTCAACTACACTTTCTTGCTCCCTTTTTATCATTTTAAGATCCAATCAACATCTTTATATCCCCTCAACTCTGTGCCAACAAAGAGTGGATATTAGTGCATTTAATTATAATTATGTCTTGTTTATTCATCCAAAACAATGTCATGTGTATGAATGTTGAGTGCAAATGAGTGGTAAAATCACCACTCATCAACACCCCCAACTTAAAGCTATTGCTTGTCCTCAAGCAACACTACCTCATACCATGAGACACAATTATTTATGCCTAAACTTCTTGCCTTAAAGATCACAATGAGTTCAACCTTAGTCACTACCACAAGTAGATCATTGCACCTGGGCTATGTTATTTTTCACTACTCCCCTCATCATAAGATGCACTATCAAAGGCTACACAAGACCTCAAAGAGCAAAAAAGCAATAAAAACTAATGCTTTAAAAGTGACTCACTTTTTGACCAAAACTAAGTCATACTCTATTTTCCTCATCTCTCAAAAGGTGATGAAATCACCCACCTCAACTTATTTCACATGCCAAGCTCACAAGAAAGAGAATTCCACATACCAAAATACCAAATATGCAATAAAGAATTTTAAGTGCAAAAAATTTCTCCCTCATAAAAGAAATCTCTATCCAACAAGTTTCATACCATAGGCTTGCCCCTATTTTCAATCTCCACTACAAATAAAGTAAATAGTTGGAGATCTCAAAGGACTTTCTAAGCTTTTAACGTAGGTTCGGGTTTGGGTAGGATATCATTTGGGAACAACATGGTTTCACCCTTCCTTGAATATCTCCATCACACTTTTCAATCCTCCTTTTTTACTATGGGCCAATCTTATTTGTTTTCTCTCATTTTTTATGACTACCTTTTGCCTTCTTTGTTCACTATTTCTTCAATTTCATTTTTCTTGCACTCTAGTACATTTCATTCCTTTGTTTGATCCTCTCTTTTTCTTTTTATTTGCTTTTAATTCTAAGTCACAATAGGCATTTAATTTAAAAACTCATGGCCCCAAACTTACTTCCGTCAATATTTACCACCTCCAACTTAGGATTTTAGCCTCTAGTTTCATTTTTAAGTTCAAGGAGGGCATGGTTTAAAAAAGGGATAAAAATATGGTTCACGATTTGTAATGAGTTTGCCAAAGAAAGGTCCAAAGGCTAAAAGTGGATAACTAGGGATTAACTTTATGCAAGGGTAGGCTTTTTAGGCTAGAGTGGATTCCAATGTCATAAAGATGGCCTAAGATCATTTCTCCAACCAACCACAATCAAAATTAGCTTTAAAAAATTAATGGGGAAAGTTCTAGATAACACAAGTATACAAGAGATAAATGTATATAGCTCACCACACATGGAATGCAACATTCGCCAAGGGAGTTCAAATATCCTTCCCGCTAGAGACAACATTGGAGCATCTATTTCTATTCACAAGTCAAAAATTTATGGAGCCACAAAAAGATAAAAAAATTTGTTACAAAATTTCTCACGTCTATGCCTTTGATTTATTTTGAAAATTTTTGGATGGAGAGGTTTATTCATTTTACATTAGCACCACACACAATTTTCTAAACTATGGTAACAACCAAAGCCTTAGCCTCGCATTTTGGCTCAAAATGGGCAGACCACCCATATAGCTTCTTAGACTTTGCCAATGGTGTATAATGTGATCCTAAATAAAAAATGCCACGCATACACAAAATTCCCCTGCATCTACGTCTCAAAATCCAATCATGATGCTTTACCCTTAAGAATGTCGTCACTCAATTTATCATAGGGAAAAGCTAGTCATGTATCATCAAAATCAAAATAGAACTATAGTAAGAAGAAAAACTAAAAGTAAAAGAAAAACATGATAATACATAAAACATGGGCACCATTAGAGTGCCCAAAGATGTAGCATTCCAAAATAAAAACAAAATAATATCCATAAAGTCATCCCAAAACAACAACATAAAATAAAATATCCATCAACACAACATCATAATAATACAAATCTGGGGGCACCCCCAACTAAAAAGAAACATAGTGTCCTCACTGCATGAATAATAAAGCAAGAGTAAGTGGGGTCTCCCTGAATTTGCATCAAGAGTTGCTCTCTCCCGCTGACTCTACACCATCACCATCAGCATCATCGGCATACCAATCAGTAGGGGTCTCGTCCTCACTATCCATTCTAGGTAAAGGTAGTCGATGTTGGGCTTAAGCACCTTGGAGATTTCCTTCACCCTTTTCCATAGCTTCTTGAAGAATTTATCTCTCTTATTCTCACTCTTCATTATCTTCTCATGCAAATCCCTGAGGTCCCCATATGATACAACTAAGGCTGAATAAGCTCTCTCAAAACTGGCAATAGTTGCTCTCTGTTTCTTCTACTTTGCCCTGTATTTATCGTAGTCTAATTGAGCTACGTACAAGTGGCGAGCGGTGGATGGCTCTTCTGGACCTTGAGGCAACCTGGATACTAGCTCCCTAACCTCTCATATCTGGCCTGATATGTCATTAAAGAGGCTAGCTAATAAAGGTCTATAAGAATCTGTGCCCTCCTAGGTTGAGTTACTTGAGTCCACCATTTCTTTTTTTGCTCTGACCTGGGGCACCCTTACCCCTGAACTTAAGAGAAAAGATGTGGGGACCTAGGATTACCCATGTATCTACAGTGTAATCCTCCACCTGTGCCCTTCTACATAGCTCTGTGATAAGGGAAAAGAGGTGAAGATGTGTACCTTAATGATTTCTGAAATACCTCCACTCTGAGTGTGCAATCTCATCCACATTCAAGGCGATGCCATAGAGAAGACAGGTCACCATTCAGGCTTATAAGTCTGTAACAATGGTCATGTGAATGCATGGCAGTACTCAGCTACATATAATATTCAGCCAAAGCCTAGCCCCAGCTGTGAAGTCATTCATCAAAATGTCTCTCTTGGAAGTGGCCCACAGAACCTCTTTTCTAGGACATAAAATATTTGCCATCCAGGTTCCTAGCTCACATAATTTTGCATGGAACTGCTCCATGTCATCATTTGGGAGTCCATACATATCATTGATCCACTCTGTCCCAAAGTTCACTTGCTTTCCCATAATAGTCATCACCGAATTTGTGAAAGAATTAGGTTAGAATAGAAATCCCGTACCTACTACTCATTTGCATAGCAGGGATCCGGGGTAAAACACCTCTACCCAGTTTTGGCAAGTCAAGCATGGAATTTTGGGAGCTTCTCCTCTACTTTTTCTAAGTTGATACCCCTTTCAAGGAGTAACTTAGTCCTGTGCAAGTCCGCATTACAAAGGTTCTGACATTGTGGGGCTATGAATCTGGTGTTGTCAAATTCTTTCATTTTTTAGGCTTAGATCCTGTAACCAATGCCACTCAAGCCATCATTAGTACTATCATACCAAAAATATGCTAGATCAAATAAATAAATGTATGTGGCAGTGTTACAAAAGGTTTTGGGGTCAGAATTAGATGTACAAAAATTTTTGGTTCTTGCAGACACTACTATTAGGTATGGCGATCGCAGAGCATTGACTGCGATCGTGGTGTCACCGTCGTCGGGATCACGTTACGGTACCTGAGACCTTAGTTGACAGATTCTGCACACTCTTCTAAACATAATTTTAACCCTAATTCTTTTTTCCAACTAGGCATACCAACATTATACATAAAGAATTTAAGCCTAGAATGAATTATTATGGCCCCAGACTTAAAAGAATTCAAGTTGGACTCATTGAGGAATTATATTAAACACATGGTGCACACTTCAATTTGAGAAGTTTTAGGCCTAATTCTTGGTACTCAAGACTCCCCTATTAGTGTGTACACCAACTACGACAGTTGGCCACAACAATAATCACAAACTAACATTCAATTAGTAATGTAAACATCATTTTAGGCCTTTCCCCAAACTTTAGGTTCTAAGCATGTAATCACATGAATAACGAGAAAATTAAGACACATACCGAGATTGACAATGCAAATAGGTTGATATGACACTTGGATACTCAAAATAAAGCAAAAATTTAGAGAGAATTTGAGTAAATTTGAAGCAAAGGCACCTGGGAAATGGCATTCGGATAGTCTTTTAAATCTGATTTGACCGCGATCGCGCTTAAACGGCCTCTGCGATCGCAGTGGCAAAGACCACGATCGCGGTAACTGAGACCTAAATCGGGTCTTCTGTACTCCACTGTTTGATCCTAACATGCCAATTTCACATATTTCTCTTTTCAAGTTCAATCAATATTCCTCCTAGTACTAATATTTCATGGCGTTATGGTGTGTCTCCCTTCAAGTTCTTAGTTTAACGTCATGGCACGACGCCTTCACCATTTTCTTTTATGTTTCAACTTAGAAGATTTGAAGCTCCATCCCAACTTTTGTTTAATATGAAATGAGAGATAGAGGGACAGCAGATTCAAATCTTCCAAGATAAAACTTGGAAGATTGAGGACATGGCGAGCAAGCTTCGTTCTCGCCATTTTGAAGACTTAAATCTTTTACCCAATTTTATATCAAATTTTTGGATTGGTTCTTTGGGCAAAGGTGAGGACATCAATAGGCCACTCTGTGTGCATAAAAAATTGAGTTACTTAGTCTTTGATGGTGTGGTTTCCATGTGATCCTTTGGAGTATCAAACTCCAAAATATAAGAATAAGACTCCGTCTCCCTATAATCCACCTTTTGTGTCGAGGGATGGATCCTCATCACATCCTTTAAGAATAATATTGAAAAGTGGTTTGAACGAGGCCTAACCTCTAATTCTGATATTTTCTCATCCAAAGCATCTTTACCCCGAAATGAATTAGAGTCATCATAAGAGTTTAGCTTTGTGTCTTCTTTCGACTCTAGTACTGTTCCTTTTATTTTGGCTTCTTCCTCCATATATGACTCAGTAGATTGGGAAGTCACCGAGGAGTCTTCACTACTAAGCTCATCGTCCTAACTTGGTTTTTCTTCTTGAAAAAACTCCTCTTAGGAAATAGGTATGGTAGTGATAGTTTCAAGTTTTTCTTCTTTGCCCATTTCCTCCATCTTGACACTTTTCCATACTAATGCCTCTTGATGCGTGTCTTGTATACTCTCCCCCGTTGTATCTACCCGATCCAAAATAGCTAGTAGCCTTGTGACAAAGCTATTGGACTCTGTATGTTAATCTTCCTTCTTTGCATCATAAGACCTATAAAGCTCATAAGAAGAACTAGTAACCCAGTTAGCATAATTGGGGGGGGGGGGGGGGCATTTGGACAGTCATCCCAATGTCCATCTTGACCACTACATAAAGGACACATTATACTCCCTATAAGATCGAGATGGTAGGTCCATCTCTCTCCGGGGAGCATAATTATAATCTCTCCTAAAGTGTGATCCATTATAAATTGGACATAGGCCATCACAATAGGATTCCTGACTACCGACATCATACTTTTCAGAAGATGCCATAGAGAAAACTAAAATAGAATAAAAATCTACCTACAAAAGAAAATCACAAACAAATATTTACAAGCTTGAATTCAAGCAAGTAAGCTAAAATTCAAAACTAACTTGATACACTAAATTGTTCCCCGACAACGGCGCCATTTTTTATAACGCTCAACTTACACGTCAAATTAAGTACAAGGCGATCGTCATTAATATATTTACCCAACTTAGGAGTCAGGGTCGAATCCACGAGGAACAATGTGAGTGGCAATCAAGTTGATTTGAAATAATAGATACAAGTTAAATTCAAACCAATATTACAAAAAGATAAAAAATAAATAGGGGAGACAAGTATCAACGCTAATGTTGCTTTTTGGGTTTTTCGAGTATAAATTCGGGGCTATGAATAATTAGAGTTTTAACAGTTATGCAAAGATCTTGGTATTATGCATTACTAAGGGCATGTGGGTGTTAATAATTAACATATATTCAGTAAATCAAAACTTTACCTTCTTTTGAGTCAACTTAGTCAATGGGGTAGCTATCGTCGAGAAACTTTCCACAAACCACCTATAATACCCAGCCATACCCAAGAAGCTTCGAATGTCAGTTGAAGTCATGGGTCTAGGCCACCTTTTAACCACAAAAGCCTTTTATGGATCCACCATGATCCCATCACTAGAAATTATATGACCCAAGAAAGTCACAACATTTAACTAAAACTCACACTTGTAGAACATGGCATACAATTATTGTTCCTTTAAGGTCTGTAGTACCACACAGAGGTGAAAGGTATGATCCACCTCCCTTTTAGAATATACCAAAATGTCATTAATAAGCACAACGACAAAATGATCCAAGAACTGCCTAAAAACCCTATTCTTCAAATCAATAAACGCCACTAGGGAATTAGTCAATCCAAATGACATCACCAAGAATTCAAAGTGCCCAGACTGAGTACATAAAACCACCTTAGGGATATCCTCCTCCCTAATCTTAAGCTGATGATACCCAGACAAAAGATCTATCTTAGAAAAGAACTTGGCACCTTGCAACTGATCAAATAAGTCATCTATCCTTTAAAGAGGATACTTGTTCTTGATTGTTACCTTATTCAATTGCCAATTGTTAATGCACATCCAAATGTAACTATCTTTCTTGAGCACGAACAACACCGATGCACCCCACGGGGATACACTAGGATGAATAAACCCCTTATCCCGAAGATCATTAAGTTGCTCCTTGAGTTCCTTTAACTCAGCCAAAGCCATTCTATAATGAGGAATAAATATCTGATGAGGGTCCGAAACCAAATCAACACCAAACTTAATTTCTGTATTCGGAGAAATACCAGGAAGATTATTCGAAAAGACCTCAGGAAATTCACTTATCATCGAAACTAAATGAAAAGAAGGACCTTTTGAGTTATAATCTTTAACCCAAACCAAGTGATAGAGACTCCCCTTGGAGATTAATTTCCAAGCTCTAAGATAAGAAATCAACATCCCCCTAGAAGATAGGGAACCATCCTCCCACTCTATAATCGGTTCAACAAGGAACCTAAGAACAAACTGACGGGTCTGACAATCTAAGGACATGTAACAAGAGTGTAACCAACCCACACCAAGAATAACATCAAAATCCAACATATCCAGTTCAAATAGATCTACCAAGGTCTGTTTTATACTAATAGATACCACACACCCTCTATAGACTCTTTTAGTAATAATCGAGTCACCTATCGAGTTAGAAATAAAAAATAGATCCAAAATAACCTCAGGATCAAAAGCAAAACACACAACGACAAATGTGGTCACATAAGAAAGAGTAGACCCCAAATCAAATAGACAATACACGTCACAAAAAAAGAGTTGTAATATACCAGTAGCGACATCAGGCGATGCCTCAGACTCTTGTAGAGATGAGAGAGCATATAACTTATTCTAAACAGCACCAGTACCAGAAGCAGGAGCATACACAGAAGAAACACCACTAGGTGCAGGAGTAGAAGATGAAGTAACTAGAGATTTAAATGCTCCCAAAACATCCTTTTTGACAAGATAATTTATGAACATATGGCCTGGCTGACCATATTTAAAACACTTGTCCCTCACTTCATTTCAAAAACCTTGATTAAAATGACTACAAAAGCTTTAAGGAGGGTATGAAGAAGCCGACTGAGCCCCACTAGCCTGAGATTGGGCACCCTATGAGAAAAAATTATCACCACCCTACGGGCGCCTGTCACCCGACTGCTTCGAGTAAGGAGCGCTAGCAGAATAGAAGGATTCAGAACTCCTCCACTTTTTTCTTTGACCACTTACCACCATCCCAACCACTTTGCTATTGCCCACCAACTTGTTTAGAAGACCTAAACTTCATACCCTTTCTTTCCCCAAACTTCACCTGTTTCCTTTTTTCATCCTCTACCTGCTGCATATAAACCACTAACCTTGAAATATCCATATCCTTAATCAGCAAAGTAGCCTTGCTTTTAAGGATTAAATCTTGAGATAGCCCAGAAGTGAACTTTCTCATCCATGCCCTTATATCAAACACCAATTTCAGAGCATACCTTCATAGCTAATGAAATTTCAAGAAATATTCCTTGACAGGCATTCTTTCTTGCTTAAGATTCAGAAACTCCTCTATCTTTCTTTCCCTCATCTCTTGAGAAAAGAAGCGATCTACAAAATAATTTGAGAAAGTCTCCTATAAGGACAACTCTTTAACATCACCTCTATCTCTATCCCACCCCTTATACCATTGGTACGCAATATCCTTGAGCTAATAAGCTATAAAATTTATGCCTTCCACATTCGTGGCCTACATCACCCTAAAGATTTTCTCCATTTTATCCAAGAAACTCTGAGGATCCTCCTCCACCTATACTCTTATAAAAGTAGGATGATTCATCTTCATAAACTAGACAAACCTTGTGGTCTCAACAGATGAAACACCAGATGCATCCCGCTCATCCTGAGCAGCAACCAACCGAACAATAGTATAAATCAATTGACAAAATTCCACATTTGCCACCTCACCCTGAAGAGGAATAGTAGAAACTGGTGGAACTCCAAAAATATTAGGGACTGGACCCCTAGACTAAGTATGGATCCCCTGTTTCCTTTCCACATTATCCCCAGATGGGACAAAAGAGTTTCCTGATGTTGTAGATCATCAAGGCTTGTATGAAAAGAAAACAGATAAAGATTAGAGAATATTTTAGGACTTAAACTCCAAGCTTCAAAATAGAATACATAGAAAATGAAACATTCCTAAATGTCTTGTATCTTCTTTCTTATGAGTGTGGCGTACTACACACCCCTAAAAGAGACTCTACTAGACACGAATTTGTGGACTCCTAATTGACCATGACACTAAAGCTCTAATACCAACTTGACAAGACCCAAACCAGGGCCATGTCATAATGGGTATCTCAAGTTCAACCAGTACTAGAGGCTAACCCCTTGACCCAACCCAACCGACCTATGCATATATTGAGTTAGATGAATTTAGAACATATAACAAGATAGAGTTATTCATAATCCAAGACTCTGGGATAGGTCTATAGCTATAACCGCCCAAAAGAGTCTGACCATTCGATACCCTACCGATAACTAATAACAGCCAAACTATAAGCGTATGCGTTCCAAAATAATTATATATAATCCTAAAATAAAAGAGGATGGAACAATGAGAAATTTAGTCCTATGATATCAGAACCAATATCAAGACTAACACCAATACCGATCCAGCCCATATCAACCCATAGCAGTTCCACAAAAGCCTCTAACCAAAAGAAAATTAATATCCAGTTGGGATAAGCCCCAAACCATAGAAAAAACTAATATCTATAAATAAACCAAAATATGAAATAACATTCATGAAATGGATCTTTTTGGAATAATGAAATATCACCACTTCAACCCAAAAGTTGATCCCAAAGTCCGATCGTTAAGCAAGAAGAGTAGAACGGTCGATTCCTGTATCATGTGGGGATATAGTTGCTCGAAGATGGGTTAGCGGGTGAACACTAGCATGAAATCAATATAAAGATTACATAATGCCATCCAATAAAACAAAGTAAGCAAACCATATGCATACAAACCTTGCATATATATATATATAAATATATAACCGTGTCGGAAATAGGAATTGGGTTTAGCATGCATTTGAAACCATTAACCTTGGTATTTGTAGCTTAACCGTCCTTGACCAACCATGGGATATTTAGGTCCAATGTAACCCCCTGAATTGACCCTAATGCGTGTAGCAGCATGAACCAGAGATACCACAAGAGTAAGGGATTCCCAAGTACCCTTCACTAGCCATGATACATATGTACAGTGAACTAAGAGAATTCCTGCGTACCTCGTAGTATCATATAAGGTCACCTTGACCTACCCCTCATGTCGGTAAACATTAGTTTCCTATATTCATCTATTAGACTCCTAACTTTATGATTAGCTATCACACCTCGCCTTTATTTCCCAATTAAAACCATTTCCAACCAATGCAAATCATTATCATTAACCGAGGCTATAGATATTGGTATCGTTATACCAACTATAACTTGCA
Source organism: Capsicum annuum (assembly GCF_002878395.1). Lineage (NCBI taxonomy): Eukaryota > Viridiplantae > Streptophyta > Magnoliopsida > Solanales > Solanaceae > Capsicum > Capsicum annuum. The sequence goes on along the minus strand of NC_061111.1, from coordinate 39,714,392 downwards.
AGTATTGTCCTTAGCCAAACCTTTTAAGGTAAAGGGATTCTTGTGTACCCATTTACCATGTTAAATTGGGGTAGACCCATGTACCCTACAAGTGTTCCATTTTGTTTGCTTGGGGGATTCTGTTGTACCCCATCAGTGTTCCATTATCAAGTTTACTTGGGGCATTCCATTGTACCCCAAAAGGATATTTATTAAACCAAACTATTCCAAATCATTTAAACCATTTAGGGTTACATTACCAAACCATACCATGCAATTGTTCCATTAAAAGTACAACAATGTCGTGAAAACACTATCATAGGCATTTTATCAAACATATTGGGGGCATAGTATTTCCAAAACCAAAGACAACTACCAAATAACCATTCCCATGCAACCAATTATCCAAAACCACCATTAATGCATATAAAAGCATAATTAAAACATGGGAAAACCATAACCAAGAATTTATAACCAAAACTCCCAAATTATATTTGAAAACCCAAAATCATACAATAATCAAACCATGAAAACATTGCATAAAACCATGCCTTTTGTTGGAAATAACAATGAGGGAAGAGTACATACCTTAATTGAGAAAATAATGGAGAAATTACCAATACAAGCCCCAAATTAATCCTTAAGATGAAACCCTAGCTTCGTTTTCCCAAGAACTTTAGAGAGGATTAGAGAGTGTTTTCTAAGTGTTAATGAATAGAAGGGAAAATAACCTTCCAAGTGAGTTAAAAGTCATGGGGACTTATTAGTTTAATTGGGTAAATGTCCAGATTTCCCTCACTTAAAGTATATAAAATTCCCGTCTTAAGGTAGACTGACCCATACGAACTGTATCCTCCTGTACGAGTGGTACCCAACACTCGTACCATAGGCCTCGTCCTTGGACTAAACAATGTCCAAGGTACGGACTCACCCAAACCATGTCTTATCCAAGTATACGACTAGTACCCTTGACCCGTACCCCTGGAAGAATAAAATTCTAAAGGGCTGAATACTGTCCACAATATGAGTCTCTGGTATGACTCATATCCTGGATTACAAAACATGGTGAGCCACTCGTACTCAGATCCAACCTAAGTCTCTAAGTATAAGATTAAGTGAAGGAACCAAACAATCTATATCCATCGATACGACTCATACCACCCAAGTCGTATCTATTCCAGAAACCAAATCCAACCCACCAACCAATACCGGTCAGCATACTATCAAGGCATACCACTTGTACCCTATTATACGACTTGTACCCACCAGTCATACCTTGACTAGAATCCAAAAATCTAGGAAATTTTCTAAGGGCGAGAAACCCAGGGTGTTATAGTGACGTAAGCCTTGCCCAACTACAAATAGCCTCAATCTTCACTGGGTCCACCCTAATACAGTCCTTGGATACTACGTTCCCCAAGAAGGCTACTGACTCAAGCTAGAATTTGTATGTTGACAACATGGCATACTATCGATGATCTCTCAAATTATGGAAAACACTTCTCATATGTAGCTCGAGTTCCTTCCTACTCCTTAGTTATACCAGAATATCATCAATAAATACAATCACAGAGGATACTTAATATGGCCTAAACACGTGCTTCATAATATCCATAAAATTTATTGGGACATTGGTCAACCCAAAAGGCATCATCAAGAACTCATAATGATCGTAACGAATCCTAAAGGTTGTCTTAGGGATGTCTACATCCCTAACTCTCAATTGATGGTAACCAGACCTAAAATCTATCTTAGTAAAAAATGTTGCACCCTAAAGTTGGTCTAACAAATCATTGATATGAGGCATAGGATACTTATTCTTCACGGTCACCTTATTCAACTGCCTGTAGTCGATACATATATACATAGAGCCATCTTTGTTCTTCACAAATATAACTGGATCACCCCATGGTGATACACTCAATTTGATAAAAACCTTACCTAAAAGATTTTGAAGATGAAAATTCAACTTCTTTAGCTTGCAGAAGCCATACAATATGGAGCCATTGAAATAAGTTAGGTATCTAGCTCAAGGTCAATAATAAAATCTATATCATACCCAAGAGGAAGGCCAGGTAGGTCAGATACACATTAAGAAACTCATGAACGACGTTGAACGCGTCAGGCAATGGACCCTCAGCACTAACATCCCAAACATATGCAAGAAATGACTCACAACCCATTGATATTAGTCTTTTAGCCCAAAAATAAGAAATAATCCCCATCAATGCACAGCTAACAGAACCCTTTCACACAATCGAGGTATGCTAGGCAAGGCTAAGGTACTGGTCTAAGCAAAATAATCCAAGACCTAATAGTATGGAGATAACTAATCCATGCCTAGAATTACATCAAAATCTACCATATCTAAGACAGTAAGATCAATCTGAGTATCAAACTCATGAATAGTTACCAAATAAGATCTATATAGCTGATCCACTACTAAATAATCACCCACGGGGGTAGCTACACAAAATAACATAGATAAGTACTCCAAATATAAACCTAGTTGTGAAGTAAAATAAGTGGAAACATATAAAATATGCAACCAGAATCAAATAAAGAAGAAGTTGGCTGATGGTATACAAAAATCATACCATTGATTACAACATCTAAATCCTTAGCCTTCGGTCTACCTAGTATAATATAGAAATGATCCTGGCCACTACTAGATTAGGTGCCTATCCGACCCCCTATCCTACCTCCCTATAAACCACCTCTCCTACCTCCCTATGAACCATCTCTAGAACCCTAGGGACCATCACCACAACCCTGTGCACCACCCATGGCTAGCAACGACACTAATATAAGCCTCTATGTAGTTTAAATTAAAGGCTCAAGCATCCCAGGCTGGGACTCTAACAGGCAAAGCGTCTAATAATCCCACAGTCATAACTTGCCTTAGGCACTTTACTTTATCTAAAAGTACCTATGTATCTGGAGTGACTTCCCTAACTCAACGATCTTGACACATACCTTTGTGGCTGACTGCTGCTATGGCCACTGGAACCACTATAACTAAGCTGACCCTTGTCTGATATTTGAAGAGATGCTTGAACTGGCCAACTAGGTTGACCCTAATATTATTGGTGGTGGTACCTATTGTGAAACCCTCGACCTTTGAATTATGAACCACTTGGATCCTATAGTAACTGTCCTAGTAATGAGGTCTCTTATCACTGACCCGTTGGGCCTCATTATCTATCTTCTCTATAGAATAAATATACTCAGCAATATAAAACAAAAGACTTTCTTGAAGACACCAAACTCTATGTAGCCCAACGAATAATCTCAATCCCCTAACAAAGCATCAAATCCACTCATAATCCATAGGTAGAATCATACTGGCATGCCTGGCTAACTCATGAAATCTCACTTCATACTAAGCCACAGGCATTGTGCCCTATCTTAAAGCAGAAAACTCATCTCAAAGATGGTCGCACATACTACGAGGTATATACTTCCCCCATAAAGCCTCGAAGAACTAATTCCAAGTTACTGATGGAGATTCAGTTCGCTTGGAATCAAGATAACATCTCTACCACCTCCTTGTTTATGTGCCTATCTAATAAGCAATAAAGTATATTCCCCACGACTCAACCAACCCCATATTTCGTAACCTCTCCTTAAAATTGAATAGTAACTCATAAGTATTCTCTCTTGGAGTCCCAAAAAATTAGTCCAACATCTTATCCTTCTATAAAGACATAACTGGCTGCGTTACTGTCAGCTGTGGGAGTACTGGTGCTGAACCTATACCATTGGCGCCGCTGCTGTAGGTTGTGCCCCTAAATTAATACCACCCTTTTATGTTGGCTGAGCTCCCATAATCGTCGGACCACAAACTAACCTCAATAACTATAACAATGCATATCAAAGAAATAAATAGGATATAAAAGTTAGTGTAGCCTCGGCTTCTCCTGGCCCACCTGCTACTGTGGTAGATAAATATTTGGAGCTCTCTCAGTCTCAAGTGCTATAAAAGGATCAGGAGATGGATCCCTAGCATGATCTCGAACTAAGGCTACTGCTCTATACTACCCATGGCCTCTAGGTCAACCTCAACCCCTAATTGAAACTCTAGTAGTGGGATTGAGGTCTTGATTCTAGACTTTTGCACCCCTTGTCCTAGCCATCTGCGTAAAGAGTGAACTAATAAAGATTAAGAACCAACTCAGACCCAATACATGGAAATGAATCGAGAAAATGAGATTTTTCCCTAAAAATGCTTCATTGCCTCCCGAGGATAGGATATAGACATCTCTTGTTTCCTCTTTTCCTCCTCCACCTACTGCATATGAACCACCAACCTAGAAATATCAATATCCTTGATCAACAATGCCGTCTTGCTTTCAAGGAACAAATATTGAGACAGTCTAAAAGTGAACTTTCTCGTCCTTGCCTTCATATCAGACACCAGTTTTGGAGTATACTTTGACAGCTGATGAAATTTTAAGGCATATTACTTAGTAGACATTTTCCCTTGTCTTAGATTGACAAATTTCTCCGCCTTCTCTTTCCTCATCCCTTGAGGAAAGAAATGACCCAAGAAAGTAGTAGAGAAAGTCTCCTACAAAATAGACTCCTCAACATCATCATCCCGCTCCTCGTACCATTGGTACATCATATCCTTAAGCTGATAAGCTGTAAAATTTACTCCATCCACATTCATGGCCTACATCACCCTGAAGATTTTCTCTATTTCATTCAAGAAACCCTGAGGATCCTCCTCCATCTTTACACTAATAAAAGTAGGAGGATTTATCATCATAAACTGGCCAACCCTTATGGCCTTAACACTTGAAACACTAGATGCATCCCACTCAGCCTGAGCAATAACTAACTGAGCAATAACATGATTTGATTGACAAAATTCTACATTCATCACCTCATAAAGAAGAGGATTAGTAGCAACCGGTGGAACTCCCGTAATATTAAGGATTGGGCCCCTAGGCTGAGTATAGATCCCTTGTGTCCCTTACACATTTTCCCTAGTTAGGACAAAAGAGTTACCTTGTATCTCAGATCATCGAGGCATGATCAGAAAAATGAACAAACCAGGATTAGAGAAGATTCCCAGACTTAGACTCTAAGCTTGAAGATAAAATACCAAGAAAGTGAAACATTCCTAAATACTTTGTAGCCTCTCTCTTATGAATGTGGCATACTACATACCCTTAAAAAAGACTCTACTCGACATAACTTTGTGGACTCCCAATTGACCATGAACCTAAAACTCTGATGCCAGCTTGACATGACACCAACTAGGGCCTTGTCGTAATAGGCATCTTAAGTCCATCCAAGATGGAGACTACTCCTGTTACCAAACCCAACCAACCTACGCATATCCTATGTTGAATAAATTTTGAACGTATAATAAGATAACATTTATGTACCAATCCAGACTCTGGGACAGGTCCATAACCATGACCAACCCAAATAAGTCCAATCATTCATTATCCAACCAATAACCTTTATCAAATCAACCACAAACCAATCCATAAACCAAATGAGTTCCAATAATATAAACCATAATTCAAGAGCATGAAATAATCATAAGTTCAGTACAATGGTATCAGCCCCAATAGCAATGCCAATACTAAGGTTGACAACAATATGGACACCACCCATTCTAACCTATAATAGTCATACAAAGCCTCTAACCAAAAGAAAAACAGTATCTTGTTGGGACATGCCCCCAACCATAGACATAACTAGTATCCATAAATAAAACAAAGTATGTAAAGATATCCATGATATGAAATGGAACCTTACGGAATATGGAAGCTTACCACTTTAATCCAATAGTTGATCCTGAATTCGATCACTAAGCAGGAGGAGTAGAATGGATGGTTCCTACCTCGCGTAGGGATACAACCGCCTGAAGATAGGTTAGCGAGTGAACACTAGCATGAACTCAGGATAAGGATATCTAGTAACACCAAGTAAGCAACCATACGTATACAAATAATACATATATATATAACCATATTGGGAAAAAAAGTCGGGTTTAGCATGTCTTTAAAATCATTAACATAGGTATGTATAGCTTAATCATCCTAGAACCACCCATGGGCTATATGGGTCCATTGTAACCTCCTGAATAGGCTCTGATGCAGGTAGCTGCACGAATCGGAGATACTATAAGAGTAGGTGATTCCCAAGTACTTTTTCTCTCTATAATGCATATGTACAATATAATTAGAGGATTTCCATGTACCTTATAGTATCATATAAGGTCACTATGACTCCCCTTCATGTCGAAAAATATGAGTTTCCAGTGTTTGTCCATTGGACTCTCACCTTTACGGTTAGCTATCACACCCCGATATTATTTCCCAATTAAAACCAATTCCAACCAACCAAACCATTATTCCATTATTATTAACCAAGGCTATAGATAGTGGTATCATCATACTAACTATAGCTTGCAAGCAATGTCCTTAGCCAATCTTTTTATGTAAAGAGATTCACATGTATCCATAGATTACATTATCAAGTTAACTATGGGGAATCCCATGTACACCACAAGTATTCCATTATTGAGTTTTCTTGGGGGAATCCCATGTACCCCACAAGTTATTCATTATCATGTATACTTGGGAGATTCCCTTGTACCCCATAATGAAGGGTAATTAACCATAACGATGACCACCAAGCCTTACTATTTAACCATTCCAAACTATTTATACTATTTAGGATTCCATTACCAAACCATACCATGCAATAAATCCATTAAAAGTCCAATAATATAGTAAAAACATTCTCATAGACATTTTATCAAACATGTTGGGGGCATAATGTTTCCAAAACTAATTTCAATTAAAAATTAACCATTCCCATGCAGCCAATTGTCCAACCCACCATTAAATCATGTAAAAACATAATTAAAACATGGGAAAACCATAACCAAGCATTTAATACCTAAACCCCAATATATATTTGAAAACTGCAAAACCATTCAATAATTATGCCATGAAAGCATTGTATAAAATCTACCTTTAGTTGTAACTAACAATAAAGGAGGATTACATGCCTTAGATTATGAAGATGATGGAGAGAAATCAATCATATGAGCCCTAAATTAATCCTTTAGATGAAACCCTACCCTTCATTTACCAAGATCCTTAGAGAGAATTAGAGAGAGTTGCTAAGTGTTTAAGATTAAAATAATAGATTAAATAACCTCCCAAGTATGATATAAGTCATAGGTCCTTAATAGGTTAAGTAGGGAAATGTCCAAATTACCCCCACTTAAATTGCACAAAATCTTTGCCATAGGATATGACCATCCCATACTAGTCGTATCCTCTAATACGAGTGGTACCCACCACTCATACCTAAGTTCTCCCCATTGGACCCCATATTACCAAATATACGACTTACCCAAACTAGTTCATATTCAAGCATACAACTAGTACCCTAAATTGTATCCCTGGCAGAATATAATCAAAGAAAGTTTGAACACTGCCTACATACGAGTCCATGGTACAAATCATACCCAACTATATGACTTGTATAACTAAGTCATACCCATTGGAAAAAACCAAATCCAACCCACCAAACAACACTAGTCAGCATACGATAAGACCATACCAATCGTATCCTAGCATACAACATGTACCTCATAGTCGTATCTTGATCAAAAACTAAAAAATTTAAAATTTTTTTTAAGAACTCAAAACCTAGGGTATTTCATTATTGTGAAGCAACATGGAGTTAAGTTTGTGACTTTTTTTTTGGAAAATAATTCTTGGCAATACTGGAGAATATTGGAAGAATGTCGGTCACTAATTCGCCCCCATTGACTTGGGAGTATTTTCATGGTCTATTCTTAGAGAAGTATGTGCCTTGTGCTCTTCGACAATGCAAGAAGGAATAGTTCTTAGCTTTGGAGAAGGGTGATATGTTAGTTGTAACTTATGAGGCTAAGTTCTATTTCTTATCTCACTATGCCACTTTGCTGTAGACTACTGAGAAGGACAGGATTCACTTATTCATTAAGGGTTTAAAATATGATCTTCAGAATTTTATCGCTGTCTATGACTTTTACTGAAAAGGGTTCAATGGAGTTTCTAATTATGTAATAAAATTAAAGGGGGTAATGCAAGAAGGTCCGCTAAGATATTAGCCAAGAAATCCTATAATATTAGGAATTTTAGTGGGTCTTACACTAAGGGCCTTGATCTGTAGGCCTATTTGGCCTATCTTTAGCTGGTCTTGCCAACTTCTACTGTAGTTCTAACTAAGGTTTCTTTATAGCAACATACTATTACAGGACAAGGGGCTTCTTACTCATTTTTTAGTCGGCCTTTCCTCGAGCAAGGGTGTTACCATTATGGTGTTATTTCTTACTTTAGAAGGGAGTGTCTTGTTAGATAGGCAAATGCTCAAGCACAACAGTAGACATGTGCTATTATTCTAGAAGGTAAGAGAAAGAAGGAAATGGTAAGGATCATCCACAAGGTGGATGGTGAAATTAGGTAGGTGGTTGAGATAGTCAAGAAAATAGCAGCGCAGAGGGAGGAGCACAACAGGGAAAGGGGATAACTATGATTAATGACCTATCTCATTGCTATATATTTTTGGAAAGGCTGATGTCGAGGCTATTGATACGATGATCACATATACTATTTCTATTTGTGACCAATTAACTTCTATTATATTTGATATGCGGTATGCTTATTATTTTGCATCTGTTCAATTTACAATGAGACTGAATCTGGTTTGTGATGTACTTAATTACATTATTTATATTTCTACTCTAGTGAGTGAGTCTGTGGTTATAACACATGTTCACTATTCTTGTCATGTATTATTTATGCATTTTCAAACTTAGGTAGACTGGATTATTCTGGATATGTTGGACTTTAATGTAATTTTAGGTATGACCTGGTCATCTTTATATTATGATGTTTTAAATTGTAATGCTAAGACAGTGACTCTATCTATGACAAAAATAGATAAACTAGGGTGGAATGGAGTGTATAAGGCTAAGCCAGTGAGAATTATATAATTTGTTTAGACCAAAAGGTTAGTGGTGAAGGGTTGTTTAGAACTTTAGGTTATCTCTAGGATGTAAGTATGGGGTCCCCTTCTATAGAGTCAGTTTTGGTAATTTCTAAATTTTAGGATGTGTTTCCTTCAAACCTATTGAGAATGCCTTTGGATAAAGATATCAATTTCTACATTGACTTAGAGATAAGCACTCGCCTACATCAACTCCTCCTTATAGAATGGTTCCAACAGAGTTGAGAGAGCTTAAAACTCAATTGCATGAACTACTTGACAAAGGTTTTATTCATCTAAGTGTTTTACCGTAGGGTGCTTAGGTTCTTTTTATTAAGAAGAAGGATAATAGTTTGAGGATATCCATTGATTATAAACAACTAAATAAGGTTACTATCAGAAATAAATATCCCCTACCTCACATAGATAATTTGTTTAACTTGTTATATGGTGAATTAGTATTTTCAAAGATTGATTTGTGGTCGGGTTATCATTAGTTGACAATAATATCGTAGGACATACCAAAGACAACTTTTAAAACTTGGTATAGCCATTATGATTTTTTGATGATGTCTTTCGGGTTGACTAATACACCTCCAGCCCTTACGAGCTTGATGAGTGGTATTTTTAAATAATTTTAGGATTCTTTTGTTATCATGTATATTGATGATACTCTAGTTTACTCCAAGTGTAAGAAAGAGTATGCATGTCACCTTCGTATAGTTTTAGGGATTTTAAGGGAGAATCGGTGGCTATTTGTAATGTTTTCAAAGTATGACCTCTAATTGTCTTTGATGGCCTTCTTGAGACATGTGGTTTCTAAAAAAGGGGTGATGATGGTCCCCAAAAGATTAAGGTAGTTAAAAATTAGACTCGTCCTAGTTCAATGATCGTGGTAAGGAGCTTTATGGGTCTTGCTAATTACTACAACAAGTTTGTCAAGAATTTTGTATCCATTTTTATACACTTAACAAAGTTAACTCAGAAGGAAGTTCCATATTTTTGGTCATATCAATGTGAGGAGAGATTCTGAAAGCTCAAGACACTCTTGACTATAACGCTTATCCTTCGCTACTGGTTGAAGATCAAGACTCTATAGTGTTTTATGATGCTTTACTTTTGGTCATAGGTGTAGTGTTAATGCAGGATAGGAATGTCATTGCCTATGATTCAAGGCAGTTGAAGCCTCATGAAAAAAACTATACAACACATGACTTAGAGTTGGTAGTGGCAGTGTTGCATTACAGATTTGGAGACACTATCTTTATGGTGTCAAGTGTGTGATTTTTCATAGAACATCGTATCCTGCAGCACGTATTTACTTAAAGGAATTCGAATCTAAAGCAGTGGAGATGGATAGGTTTGTTGAAATATTATAATGTGACTATTTAATATTACCAAGGTAAGTCCAATATGGTGCAGACACATTGAGACACAAAGGTGTAAGTACGAGTAGTTTGTCATTCTTAAGGGTGTCCAGACGACCTTTATCTAGATAGCTTTAAACTTTAGCATCTCTAAGTATGGAGTTTGAAGTCTCAGACAGGGGTGGAGTATTTTCTAGTTTTGAGGTAAAATCAACATTTGTAGAGTATATTAAGGCCAAGAAGTTTGAGAAAGTGAATGCACTCCAGAATTAAGTGGTATGTGGGGAGGTGGTGGATGATACCCTTGACACTATCGAGGTGCTGTTGTTTGAAAGGAGCCTATGTTTTCCTTGGGTTGGTGATTTGATTTGTGATGTACTTTCAGAGGCCCATGGTTTGTGTTATTCTATTCATACGAGTATGACCAAGTTATATCATGATTTAAGATAAGTTTATAGGTGGCTCAAGATAGAGAGAGACATAGCGGAATATATGTCCAAGTGTTAAAAGTGTAAGAAAGTATGAATACCAAAGGCCTACGGGGTTTCTTCAGAGTATGCCTATACCTAAATTAAAATGGGAGCACATTGCTAGTCTTTGGAGAAGTACAATACCATTTGGGTGATAATGGATAGGCTGATGAAAGAAGCTCACTTCTTATCAGTTTGGGTAGACTAAAACTCTCCATAGTTAGCTAAAATCTATGCCAAGGAGATTATGAGACTTTATGGGGTGTCACCACTTACTATTATTTCTGATAGAGATGCAAAGTACATTTCCAAATTTTGGGATAGGTTGCATGAGGATTTGGGCACCAATCTCACATTTCGCACAACTTTTCATCCTCAAACTAATGTACAGTCAAAGAGGATAATTCAGGTGCTAGAGGACATATTGAGGGAATATGTGAATGATTTTGGTGGTATTGGGATCAGTTTCTTTTATTGTATGTGTTTTCATACTACAACAACTATCACTCCAACATTGATATGACACTATTTGTGGCACTTTATAGAAGGAGGTGTAGGTCACCTATTGGATGGTTTAAAACTGGCAAAGTCAAACCTTTGGGCACTGACTTGGTAATGAAGGATCAAGAGAAAGTAAGTTTCATTCAAACAAAGTTGTTGGCTGCTCAAAGTATTCAAAAGAAGTACATAGATCATACATTAAGGGAAATGGACTTCAAGATTAGAGACCACATTTTTCTTAATGTGTCTCCCATGAAGAGAGTCATGATGTTTGATAAGAGAGGTAAGATCAATCCTTGGTATATTGGTCCCTTGAGGTTCTTAAGAAGGTGGGACCAATTGCGTACAGGTTGGTTCTACTACTGGGGTTGTTGGGATCCCATCCAGTATTTCATATTTGTATGCTTGAAAGTTACCATGTGGATAGAGACTAAATCATTAAGTAGGACTCAGTTCTTCTGGATAAAGACTTGTCTTAAGAGGAGGAACTAGTAGCAATTCTAGATCAGTCTGTTTCAAAATTGAGGACTAATGAAATTCATTCAGTTAAGGTTCAATAGAATGATCTTCCAGTTGAGGAAGCGACTTGAGAAATTGAGTAGGACATGCGGGACAAGTACCCTCAGTTGTTTGATGATACAGGTAATCTCTTTTCTTCTTTTCTTAGCCTAATATTTTATGTTTAATTATCTTAGGATGAATGATGGGTAAATTGGTATATGTTGTAATGACCATTTTTATCGTTATATGTAAACCTCCCATTAAAAGTCCCATGTTAATATTCTTTCCAGTTTTAAAGTTGTAAATTTCAGGCTAGGCTAGTTGGAGCGAAATCAAAGTAAGGTATAGTTTAAGGAAATCTGATAATGATTTTGGTAAGTTTGGGTGTATTTGATTTGATTTTTATTCAGCTAAGATGATAATAAATCCATATGAATCTATATAACCGAACATGGGTAAGTAGAACTCCCACATGTGATATTAGCGCAAAAGGCACCATTTGAAATGTATCTGGTTTAAGGTGTATTGTAAAAACTGAAATGTTTTAGCAAAACTGGACATTTTGTCTCATCTATGATGCTATAGCGATGGCACACCACTAAAGAAATTTTTTCTATAGCAAAAAAATTCCTGCTATAGCGACGGTCAGACTTGATCAGAGCCTGCTATAGCGGTAGGTACTGTTATAGTGACAGAAGTCAAATTTTTGTTAAGTTTTTTCTCTAAAATAATTTCTTTTCTTAAAACTTATTTTGGGGAAAAGGAGGGGCAATTTTTGGGTGATTCTCATCAAATTTTTTTTGTTTGGCTTCATAAAGGTAAGAATTTCATCTCTTGTTAACTTATAGTTTATAATTAAGCCTTTCCATTTTTAACATACAGAGTTGGGGAAGGGTTTTAGGGTGAATTTTTGTTGTTTTCTAGTGCAGGGGAGGAAACAATGTAATAAGTTAATTATTTTTTATTATTAATGATTAATTTGTGCTTGCATTTCATTAATTCACTAATTAATCCATGTAATTAGTAGTTTAAGGTGAATTGCAATTGAAAAGACTTAGAACAAGGAATGAATTATTATTAACTTGACCTTAGCGGTTTGAGTGTGAATTATAATTCTCAACATGATAGGTCATTTCACTAATTATATGTTTATATACATGTTCTAGACCAAGAGCACACAAAAGGGTAAAGTTCGGGCTTAGCGAAGTTGTGCAAGCTTGGTTCGAGATAGGTGATGGTATTGTAGATTAATCCAATTTATGTTATGTGTGCATTTTAACTACTTTGTCATGTGGGTTGTTAGTGAATATTGTTTGGTATGGTCAATGCACATGATTTTGTTCTTGTATGATTTTTTACCTACCTTATTGCTAATTGTGGGATGTTTTGGTATTTATAATGTTTTCACAGGTTATTGGTGAAATAAAGTTGGCAGACAGTTGAGTCTGGACTTAGTATATGGACAAAAATTATCCCATACAGGTCATGGCTAGAGGGTGGATATATTACCCATAATGTGTAAGTACTTAGATCAAGTGAATATGTTGGTTCCTTGACTGTACAAGGAAATATATTTAGACAGTTGATAGTTGTTTAATTTATTGACTTGGCTTGACTAAACTTGACTTAGTAAGTTGTTGAGTTGTTGGTTTTACTTAAACTACGAAATGTTGTTTGTTATGCTAAGTGAATGTTGTTTGAGTATGATCTAACTTGTTATACTATGTTTTAGATAAGTGTTAATATTCTCATCTTGGATTGGCCAAATGACCCTACCAGTACACTATTATTTTCTTATCTATTGATATTACACCTGTTCTTACTTTCATGAATACAACGGATATTCCATTGACTCCTACGAGACCTCAATTTCAGTGGCTGATTCTAGATTTCAGGGTGAGCAGCTTATTTTGGGCTACCAAGAAATCTCTCATCTATGACATAGTTCTTTAATTTTTGGACTTATAATTATATTCAATTTTTGGAATTCCATCCCCTTTTTGATAGTCTTTAGTAGTTTTAGTACGGACGATTTTTGATTCCTAAGGCTGATTGGTCAAGTACTACGTTCTGCATTTGTTATACTTATATTTTGATTTAGGATTGGATATTTCTACTTATGGATTAGTTTTAGATGGTTCTCCCACCGGGTGAGTAGTGTGAGTGACACTTATGATGGAATTGAGTCATAACACATATATTCATGTAATCTATTTTTACCACTATTTTTGGAGAGATGATGATTATTTCTAAAAATAAATACTAGTAAAATCAAAATAGAGGTCATTAACCAAAATAAAAATAACTACAGTACCCCTCAGTCATATTATATATTTCAAACAACAAATACTAGTAATATACCATGCATCACTATCCTAAGTCTATTTTCTTCTTTGTAATGACCCCTCGGTCATTTTTGTCACACATTTTTGATGTCTAGAACTTTTCTATAACTGCCTCAAGTTATTTATGACTTGTTGGGACTAACAGTTCGATTTAGGGGTGATTTGTTTTAGAATTTTACTGAAATATAATTTTATTACCCTTCTAAAAGTTTTTTACTTTGTATAAGATTCTTTAGTTATAATATCTCTATATTACTTTATAATAGTTTTATAACTTATTAATATTTTAAGCGGAGACGATAAATCTATATATATTAAAATATTATTATTATATAATAAATAATTGTCTATTAATGATGGTATATTCAATATATTTTATTTATTTTACCACAAACCTGTACAATACCTGGGTATATACATAACAAGATCAATAAAAGTTGTTGTCACCTCCATTCCACGTGAAAGTGGAGGAAGGGGTATAAAATTATAAGTAATAATGTGTGTCATTATTTGTATTTGAAAGATGGACATTTTATGCCTAAACTAATGATAACCATGCATTTTATTCCTAAATAACGATAGGAATGCATTTATTTTTAGTAGTAAAAAAGATGCTAACACATATTAACCAACATACTTAAATAGATAGAGAGAAGTCAGCAAAAGTGACTCACTATGTGGAAAAAAAAGGGAATAAATCTGTTCATTAAGTTGTTTAGGCTCAATTAAAGGAAAAAAATAACTATCCACATCAACTTATTCAAGCTCGAGTTCTAGTAGAGCACTATTTAGAGGCTTCTCAGAGAGATTCTTAGCTTTGACATCCAGGTAGGCTAGGCTTACCCTATTTTTAGATTGATTTTATTTATGGTAATTGTGTGCTATTATGCAAGTTTTGGATAGGTAGTTTTAATTAACATTTGATATATATCTATATCATGTCTTATTTACCCGCTAAGAATCATACTTTAGTAAATTTTGATTCTTTTATCTTTTTGCATGATAAAGTATTTATGAGCTTAGGATGTGGTATTTAAGTTATGAAACCTTGGATTATCTTTTAGCTAAGTTACATAAAATATTATTTATATATATTTTAATTATGATTTAGGGTCATCGTATACTTTATTTCTGTCATTTAATGGGAAATTTTGCACTACTTTGGCATTGGTTATGGTATGATTTTGATTTTAATTATAAAGTTGGGTATGATTACTATAAGTTATAGTTCTAGTTCGGCATCTACTTTGATGATCTGGTATATTCGGTACTGATTACTGTTATTCTAGAAGTTGTGCTTCCTCTGAGTTGCGATTTTAGTCAGGCATCTGGTTATGAGTTCTTTTGCATATCACATATGTGACCTCTGATCATTATCCACTATTTTCAGTTTGAATTCAAAATATGACCTCTTGTTATTATCCACCACTATCGATTCAAGCTCGATGTCTAGCCTCTCGTTACTACCCATTAGTGCTTGTTCAAACTTGGTGCAAATCTGGATAACTACTATGATTTCTTGGGATTGGTTTAGTTATGAAGTATTTATGTTTATTTTCTTTAATTGCCTCTTTTATGTCCCACAGGCTTAAGGGGGTACAGTTGGGTTAATTGTCATCTTTAGTGTGTCTGGAAAGATTATGGGGCCCTGTTAGGTTATATGTTGTTTGGCTTTTATTACTGCATTAATTATCTTTCTGTATTGCTTTTACTTATTCCTTTATCACATTTGTGTAACTTGGTAGTGTTTACTTTTTTATCCTCATTTACTATTGACTTAGACTTTACCCTTGCATTTTAGTTATACTTTTTCTGTATTAAGCTAAGTCGATCAATGAAGCCTACTGAGTACCCATTGCATTGGTACTCAAACTACACTGCTACATCTTTACCCTGATGCAGATCTAAGTACTAGCAGCCGGCATTGACGTGATTCCTACTTTTTTATACATATTCGAAGTACGGTGAGTTTATTGTCATCGAGGTTGATCCGCCACTATCTGTTCCAGTTTAGTCTTTTGTACTCGATACTGCTTTTATATATATTGTATGTTTTGGATTCTATATAGTATTTTGGGTATTTCTTAGTACTGGCTCTAGTACCGACTTTACAGGTTCTTGTATGGGATTCGTTTATATATTTTAGTCCTTTTCCTTCTGTCATTTGATGTAGTTTATATCTTTCCTTTCTATTTGTTGCTTATTATTACTCTATTATCATTATATGTGGTCTTTTCTTATTTCTGTTTATTGGTTCGTTACCTATTATTCTGGGCTAAGACTTGGCTTTTCTAGTGTAAATATCTGAAGATCGGTCCTCAAACCATGAGGACTTACTACTATAGAAAACGTAGGTAAGGTACTCGAAGAATCACGGTCGAGGCTGGGACTGAGCACCTAAACCTACATTATGACACAATGTATCACATAGACATATATGTGGATTAGTACTTGGAATGTACTGAGTATGCGGGGGTGAATGAATATGAATAAAATAGTAACAATTTTCTTTAATCAAATCATGTATGCATTATGAGACGACTCACATGGATTGAACAAGTATGAAATATAAAGCTCATAAGTCATGTAGAATGGAGCATGTAACACAAATCTTGTGATTCATCATTGTTTAATCTCAAAATTCGAAATCTTCTCTTATTCTCAATAACCAAAGGCTAAGGGACTTTAAACAATACTTTCAACTCATGCATAAGTCTCATGGAGAGTAAAACTTCTTCAATGATCAACATTTCATAACTATTTAAAACTCATATACTTGGAATTCGGAATCATATAACTTGAAAACATACTTGAAGGCATTTTATTCACTTTAGGAAAATATCTTATCTCAAGCTTTAGGGAAAGCACTCCATCTCAAATGAAAAGGCATTCTAGTTTATGGAAACAACTTACCTCAAGGCTTTATAAAAGTACTATAACAAGGGAAGATGCTTTCATTTAGGAAATAACTCACATCAAGAAAAAACTTTAGTTGGGGAAACATCTTTGCAATTCAACCATTTAGGAAAATAGCTTATAGGGAAGGAAAAATAGGTATTTGATCTCGAAGTCTAAATTTCAAGGGAGGTTCTCGTAACTGACATGAACCATGCGAGCTACATGGAGTCCAACGTTTTGTCCTTCTAAGAAAGAGACCCCACGTCGGAGAGGAGTGCCATACTCTTGCCAGAGAGTATAACCTAGGTCTAGTGATCACTAAATAAAACTTGGCCTCGGGCCCAGTCATAATCATCATAAACTCGACCTCAGGCCCAACCTACGGTGGCACATAGGTTTGGGGTAAGAAACCATAGTAACTTACCCCTCAGTGCTAAATACTACTCCCTTTAGATTATTTGTGCTCATCTCATAAAAAAAAGAATCCACTTTTAGAATAATCACATGGTTCACCACTAACCCAATAATCAAATCGATAATCTCATATAGTGAAGTGGATTTCAAAGCTCAAGGACCATTAGGTCAATTCATTTCTCAATCATCTCAAAATACTCAAAACATGGGTGCTCATAGAACAAGAGTTCAAAATTTCCAAAGTCTCAAATAGGGCTTACTAACCCACAATTAAATCTCAAGTTAAAGCTTATCAAAAGAATAATATATAGCATATAGATTCATATATCATGTGGAAATCTGGGAATTTCAGCAAATTACCTCAAAATCTCAATATAGCCATATGCTTCAATATCTCAATAATGCAAAAATTAGCTTATCAAGGAGTAAAATCATGGGTTTATACCCAGTTGTAAATACTCAATAAAACATGTAGAAATCATCACATTTGACTCTTAATTCATGGGAAATATCAATATAATGCATTCAATAATAATGGGTGAAAACATCAATTCAAATTCATGTAAAAACCTCATATATTTCAAGAATTTCATGATGTAAATAGCCTTTTGGGCACAAGGGTGAAAGGGTTACCCTTGTTCAAAAATCCCACATACCTTGAATTAGAAACTTTTGATGTACTCTCACTTTTGGAACTCTATTCGTGCTCTAGAATGAGGGTTCTTAAGGTCCTTAACTTGGGAACCTTGAATCTTGACTCAATTTAGGAAATCCATGGTGGATTCTTGAGATTCTTGGAAGAGGTTTTGATACTTAGGGTTTATGTTGAGAGAAAACTTGAGAAAAACCTCATAAGATGCTTGTAAATGGTTTTGATTTAGTGTTTCCACCATTTTATAGGCTTGGAAAAGGTCCAAAGTGACCTTTTAAACATCTTTCCAAAACTGAAAAAATTGAACTGGAACCCGATTTCATTGTCCTCCGCGACGCGCCACTTATCGCGGTGGCTCACTGGAATTTGACAATTGGGAAATTGGCAGCATCGGCGACGCGGAGCCATCATGTTTTCCCACTGGTTGGGATCTGCGACTCCTCCGCGATGTGCTACTATCGCGGGGTTCCACTGGAAATTGACAATTGCCAAATCAACCCTCTCCGTGATGCGCCAGGTAGTTAAATGATGCAGTTTTACGACTAAGGCTTAAATTAGCCATAACTTCTTACCCGAGTGTCGGATTTGAAAAATATTATATTGATGGAAATCTTATTAGATTTTGCACGTGATAAAAAGTAGAAATTATATAAATTCTATATGGTTAACACGTTACTCACTTAGGAAGAAACTTCTCAATCTTTTACGGTCAGAATCACGCCTCACTCGACATTCCCTACAGCTCAAACTGGGAGGGAACTTTGCGGGGCCTTACACCTCATTACCAGGGCAGTTACTATAAGAGACAAGTAGTTCACAATTCAAAGGACGGGTGTTTCATAGTAGGTACCCCCAATAAAAATATTAGGGTCAACCTAGTTAGCCCCTTTTAGGCACCTCTTCAGATATCAGACAAGGGTTAACTTAGTTATAGTGGTTCCAGTGGTCAGAGTAGTAGTGTTTTAGGATCGTCGAGTTGGGGAAGTCTCTCTAGATATATCGGACCTTCTAGATAGTATAGGGTGTGTTTGCTTGTTATGACTGTAGGGTTATTAGACACTTTGTCCGTCAGTATCCCAGCATAGGATAATTGAGCCTTTAGTTTACATTACATAGTGGCTCATATCAGTGTTGTTGCCAGCCATAGGTGGTGTATAGGGTCATGGGGGTGGTCCCTAGGGTTCTAAAGATGGTCGTAGGGAGGTAGAAGAGGTGGTTTGTAGGGAGGTAGGACAAAGGGTCGGAAAAGCACCAAGTCAAGTAGTGGCCAGGATTATTTGTATATTATACCAGGTAGACCAAAGGCTAAGGATTCAGATGTTGTAATCACATGTATGTTTTTTTTATGCCATCAGCCAGCTTCTACTTTGTTTGATTTCGACTCCACATTTTCATATGTTTTCACTGATTTCGACTCCAAATTTTCATATGATTTTATTCTTACAGGGGCACGGGTCAAGGGTACTAGGCGTATACTTGGAAAAAATTAAAATTCGGGGGGGGGGGGGGGGGGGATGAATTGAACTTTTTTTGCTGTGAGTCAACACTGACCCTTCACAATCGACTCACCTATAGATCACATTTTAAAAATAGATTAAATTCAAAATAGTTAAGCAAGAAAGTAACAATAAGTAAAGTAACAACACAAAGATTTATCCTAGTTCAACACCCCAATGTAGTGCCTACGTCTAGTCCCCTTGGGTTTCGAAGTTTCCTTAGATCATTGAAAGTTTGGCTCGAGTATAATGATAGGAAACAAGTTCTAAAGACTTATTTGCTCTTCAAATCTTGTGACACAGCTTCAGTTGATATTATAAAGTTGAATCAATCCTACTCTTTATATAACAATTGTAAACTAAAGTTACAGAGCTTTGTAAGACTAAGAATGGGACACTTTGAATTTTCTCCTTGCAGTTGTGTAAGTAGTGTTTGCCTTCGGTCTTCTTATTTTATAGTCTTCGGTTGTGACTCTTGACAAGGAAACCCAAGAGATCTTTTCTCAATCATAGATTTAAATTGATTTCTTGGTTGAGGAATATAGCCATATGATACACCAACTATATTAGATATGTCCGTGATTTATTTTTTGGTTCTATAGAAATTGATTGCTTTCCAAATGTGCTTGTTATCTTTTCTTCCGGTTTGATGTGGTCTGCCTTGATTTTGGGATTATTATCCTTCTTCCATTTCCATAATATTTTATTGATTTGATTGCCATATTTTTGAATTGTTTTTGGTTTCATTGGCCATGTCAAGATCTTTCATATCTTCCAATATCTTGAAATGATTTGGAGTTGAGATTCTCCTTCTATTTGTTCTTGTTGTGATTGATTTTCCTTGGATACGTGTATGTCCTTCCATTCTTAATGTCCATCTATTTCTGGGGACGACTTTCATTATCTTTAGCAGATGCATATATATACTTGTTAGTTTGTCATTATTAAAAAACTTATGAGACTAACAATCTCACCCTTTTTTATAATGACAACAGCAGTAAACATCAGTTAACTTCCCTGTTTGTTAGCTTGCTCCCCCTGACTTGTGTAAGTATTAGCTGACTTGTGAACTTGCTCTGCTCCCCCTGACTGGTAGGCTGCCAGGCTACTCTAATGTCTCTTCTTTTCTCCCCCTTTGACATAATCAAAAGGAAACAACACACAGGCAATGTGTAAACAGAGAAATTCACCAAAAATGATGTATTTTTTATTTTGTTAAATATCATGAATGCTAAGAATACCAAGCATTTTTTGTAGAGAGAAAAATCTTTCTTCTATTAGAAGTTTTGTAAAGATATCTGCTAGCTGATTTTTGGAGTCAACAAATTTTAGGCAAAAGTCACCGTGTTTGACTTTGTTTCTAGTGAAATGAGCTTGATATCAATATGTTTAGCCCTAGAGTGATGCACAATATACTTAGATAGACTGATGGTATGGGTATTATCACACATAAAAGAAACAGAATCAAAAGAAAAATCAAAGTCAAGAAGCTAATGCATAATCCATAGGACTTGAGTTCCACAGCTTCCGACAGCTATGTATTCAACTTCTATGATCGAGAGAGCAACAAAAGTTTGTTTCTTGCTATGCAATGAAATAAGAGCATCACCAAGAACTTGACATGTTCCACTGATGCTCTTCCTGTCACTCTTGTCTCCTGCAAAATTAGTATTTGAATATCTGATTAAATTAAAGTGTGAGGAGCAGGGACAGCATAGACCAAGGTCTTGAGTTCCTATTAGATATTGGATGACTCGTTTGACGGCAGTGAGATGAGATTCCTTAGGAGTCGACTTGAATTTGGCATATTTACACACACTGAACATGATATATGGCTGACTTGCAGTTAAGTAGAGTAGAGATCCGATCATTCCCTGGCACATCTTTTCATCAACATATTTTTCAGCTAGGTCTGAATCAATGATTGTAAATGGGCTCATAGGTATTCCATAGGCCTTTCCCTTTTCCATGCCAAATATTTTGATGAGTTCTTTCGTGTATTTGGATTGACTGATGAAGTTTCCCTTGGGAGTTTGCTTGATTTGTAGTCCCAGAAAATATGTGAGCTCACCCATAACTCATTTTGAATTCTCCTTTCATCAAATTAGCAAAATTCTCGCACATGGAGATGTCAACATAAATTTCCACAATTAGGAGATTTGAATCAAGATTTTGAATAAATAGTGTTGTGTAAATTTTACCCCTTAGAAAATTATTTTTTAATAAAAAAGTACCTCAGTCTCTCATATTAAGCTTTTGGAGCTTGTTTGATGCTATAGAGTGCTTTTGATAACTTGAAAACATGATTGGAAATGAGGGATCTTCAAATCCAGGAGGTTGTTTTATAAAACCTTACTCATGAATAAACCTATTTAAGAAAGCACTTTTTACGTCCATTTAATATAATTTAAAACATTTGAACACGACAAAAGCTAATAAGATTCGTATTGACTCTAACCTTGCCACTGGGGCAAATGTATCATCATAGTCAATACCTTCCTACTGAGAGTAGCCTTGAGCTACGTGCTTGGATTTATTTCTGATAACTTTACCTTCTTCATTTACCTTATTTTTGTAGGCCCATCTTGTTTCAATTATTGAGCAGTTTCTTGGTCTTTCAACTAGAGTCCAAACCTAATTTCATTCAAATTATTCTAGTTCTTCCTTCATAGCTTCAACCCATAATTCATCGTTGAGAGCTTCATCAGTTTTCTTTGGTTCAATTTGGGACACAAGGGCAATAGATACCTGTTTCTTTAATGACGTTCTAGTTTGGACTCTATCTTCTGGATTTCTGATGATAAGTTTATTTTGATGAATGGCATCATACTTTCCTTCTTTCAAAATATTTGTCTTCACTATTTCTGTTGTGGGAGTTGACTCTATCAAGGATGTATTCGACTTGTCTTGGGAGAGCTCTGGAGTTCTACTGTGATTTTTTCTATTTTGTATAGTACTCACTTGCTCTTCATCAACACTTATACTCATAGGGAGGTGGTTAGATTCATAAAAAATAATGTGCATAGATTCCTTAACACACAAAGTTCTTTTATTAGAAGCCTTGTAAGCATGACTAGTGGGAGAGTACCCAAGGAAAATACCTTCATTATTTTGTGGGTCAAGTTTCCCTAGGGTATTCTTACCATTATTTTGAATAAAGCATTTGTAGCTGAAGGGATGAAAATAGAAGATGTTGGGATTCTTTTCTCTCCATAGTTCATAGGGAGTTTTCTTTAAAATAGGTCTGATCAGACAGCCGTTGATGATATGATATGCTGTACTAACTGCTTCTGCCCAAAAGTGATCTGGGAGATTATGTTCTAACAGCATTTTTCCTGACAGTTTCCTGTAGGGACCGGTTCTTCTATTCTACTACACCATTTTGTTGAAGAGATCGCAGTGAGGAGAAGTTCTGAGAGTATCTATTCTGTGCACAATACTCTTCAAACATCTTATTTTCAAATTCTTCTCCATGATCACTGTGAACATAGGTGATAAAGTGCCCAGCTTCTCTCTATATTTTTCTACAAAAAATCTAAAAGTTTGTGAAAGCTTCGTGTTTATATGCAAGAAACATAACCTAAGTAAATCATGAGTAATCATCAACTATGACAAATACATATCGTTTTCCACCAATGCTTGCGGTCTTGGTAGGGCCAAATAGATCTATGTGGATTGTTTAGAGAGGCTTGGTAGTAGAAACAATGTCTTTGGCTTTGAAAGATATTCTGGTATGTTTACCCAGTTGGCAGGCATCACAGATGTGATCTTTTTTAAACTTGAGTTTTGGCAGACATTTCACCAAATCAAGCCTAGACAATTTCCCAATAATATGCATGCTAGCATGCCCGAGCTTCCTGTGCCATACCCAAGCATCATTGTCTTATACAGTGAGGCGGGCTAAGGTGGAAAAATTAGGACTATTTAAAACATAAATGTTATCAACACATTCATCGATAAGGGAGATATTTCCTTTGTTATGTTCAATAGAGCTGCTTTCAGCTTTGTAGAGGGCTCCAAATCCAGCATCACATAGTTGACTGATGCTGAGCAGGTTGTGTTTGATTCCGTCTACTAGGTATACTATGGTAAATTTGCATGAGGATCTGAGTTTCACTGAGACGACTCCAATAACATTATCTCTGGCATTGTCACAAAATTTGACAGAACCCCCATCTACTTACTTTAGGAAGGAAAAGTTATCCTTCTTTCTAGTCATATGTCTGGAATATCCTCCGTCAATGACCCACATTTCCTTTTTATAGATCTTCCAGACCTGTTCCTCATTAGGTTTACCTATCGCCATAAATCATATATTGGCAGCCTCTATTTCTTCTTCAGTTTCATCTTCATCGCTCCAGGATCCAAAATATTGATTTTTTTGGACTATCGTAGTCTCAATTCTGGACTATTTAGTTTGAAGTGTCTAGGCCTTCCACAGTAGTAACAGAGATCATCATTTCTACTGGAGTCATTTTTTGTGCCTCCTTGGGATCTCTGTTGTCTCTATCTCATGATCTGTCTTATCCCCCTACTGATGAGGGTCATTCCTTCATTGTTGGCATCTTCCAGAATATCCTCCTCTCTAGTTGGATCAACATTGAAGGCTACTAGTTTCTTCTTCTCATCCTTGTGAAACCTAATGATATAATTTTTCTCATATGCAACAAGGTTACCTCACAGTTCATCATATGTTATGTTATGAAGATTTCCGTCTTCCAAAATGGCAGCCTTGGTTTCCCAAGTTTTTGGGAGACTTTAGAGTAGCTTCTGGACTTGGAGGCTGTGAGGATAAATCATCCCCACTAATTTTAGTTTGCACATGATTTCACTAAATCTATTGAACATTGTTTCATTATCCTCTATTTTGAATAACTCGTATTCATTGAAAAGAGCAATAATTTTTGACTTCTTGACTTTAGTGGTTCCTTCATAGGTTACTTCTAGTTTGTTCCACATTTCTTTTACTGTTTCACACATTGAGATCTTGTCGTATTCTTCTCCGCTAACTGCACACAAAATCAAACTTATAGCACGTGCGTTAGTTTGAATTACCTTTTGCTATTCTTTGGTGACTTCGAAGCTTTCAAGATCTTCAATGTCAGGACTACTAGATTCTTTCTCTTTGTACTTTGACTTTTCCTTGAGTCCTAGAATCGGTTTTGGACCCTTCTTAATAACAACCCATGCTTGGAAGTCATTTGATTATACAAAGATCCTGAACCTATTCTTCCAGTAAGAGTAAGGTTGTCCATTAAAGTACAGTGGTCTTGTGGAGGAGTGACCATTCTAAAGAAGAGCACCGGAAATCTGATAACTCGCCATTTGATCATCACTCACTTGCGGTTAAACAATGCTATCGGTGAGACCTTCTCTAATACTAATTAAAATTCAAGAGGGGTGTAACGACCCGAAATTGCCTCCCGGGACGTCACACGGTGCTTAAGGCTACAAGTAGCCCCAAGATAACCCTTTGAGCCTGTTTCTACTAATAACACTCATTTCAAGATGAAATAATTCAAACACTAGCATAGCCATATCATATGAAAGGAAATACGGAGGAAATGCTCTATTCATAAATCATAAAGAAATCTGAAATTTACAGCAATTTAGCTCATAACTCAACATAATCATATACTTCAATATCTCAAACATTCCAACTATTAAATTCTCAAGGATTAAAATCATGGGGTATAGACCCAGCAACAATTTCTCAAGGAAACATGTGAAAATCATGCCATTAAACTCTCAATTAATGGGAAGCATCAAAATATTGTAATCGATAATAATGGATAAAAAACCCCAATTCAATTTCAAGTAAAATCTCATAAATTGCAGAGAATTGTAGTTTAAATAATCCTTTGGGAACAAGGGCGATTTACCTTGTTCAAAACCCCACATACCTTGAATTAGAAGCTTTGGATGAACTCTTGCTTTTGAAACTCTATCCGTACTCTTGAATGAGGGTTCTTGAAGTCCTTAACTTGGGAACCTTGAATCTTTACTCAATTTAGAAAATCTATGGTGGATTCTTGAGATTCTTGGAAGAGGTTTTGGATACTTAGGGTTCTTGTTGAGATAAAACTTGAGTAAAACTTAATAGAATGCTTGTAATTGATTTCAATTTGGTGTTTGCATGGTTTAAGAGGCTTGGAAAAAGTCCAAAGTGCCCCTTTTAACTTCTGTACGAAGCTAGAAATATAGAACTAGGAACTCGATTTTATGGGCCACCGAGACGCGCCACTATCGCAGTGGCTCACTGGAAATTGACAAATGGGAATCTAGGAGTCACCGCGATGCAGAGCCATAACGTTGTCCCACTGGTTAGGACCAAGAACTTCAGTGTACCGCATCACAATCGCGCTAGGCCACTGAAAATTGACTAATGAGAAATTGGGGTCCTCTGCGATGCGCCACTATTATGGAGTTCCATTGGAATTTGACAATTGTCAAATAGACCCTCTCCGTGATGCGCCAAGCACTAAAATGACACTGTTTTATGACCAGGTCTTAAATTAGCAATAACTTCTTACCGGGTATCGGATTTGGGCGAATCTTATATCGAGGGAAAGCTTATAAAATTTCTCATGTGATAAAAAATCAAAATTAGGGAAATTCTATATGGTTAACATGATGCTTACTTAGAAAGTCATTTTTCAATCTTTTAGGGCCAGAATTACGCCTCACTTAACACGTCCTAAGGCTCATTCTACGAGAGAATTTTGCAGGGTCTTACAATATCTCCCCCTTGAAAACATGTGCCCTCGAATGTCGCTAGTTAGATTAGGAACATAGGTAAAACAGAGTACACATAGCTGAAGAAATTTTTTTTTTTTGGCTAAACGACTCAAAATCTCTCTAAACTCTTGAATACCTCAGAAATTGCAAGAACTCATGCAAGAATAGATACATAGCTGAACTTTAGATAAGAAGGGTTGAATTAAGG
The DNA here is from genome assembly GCF_002878395.1 of Capsicum annuum. Classification (NCBI taxonomy): domain Eukaryota; kingdom Viridiplantae; phylum Streptophyta; class Magnoliopsida; order Solanales; family Solanaceae; genus Capsicum; species Capsicum annuum. Next base: position 39,687,814 of record NC_061111.1, on the reverse strand, counting down.
AAGAATAATACCTTCAGATTGATCTAACATCGCGGAAAAGAGGTATGGGTACTTGACTCGCATGTCTGCTTCTGCCTCCCAAGTAGCGCCCTCAACTGACTAGTTCCGTCACAAAACTTTGAATTGGAGAACCTCTTTGCTCCTCAACCTACGGATCTAAAAATCTAGGATCTCAATAGGAATCTCATCAAATGAAAGACTATTCTGAATATCAGAACTCTCTGAGGGATCTACTACAACAGAATCACCAATATGCTTTTTAAGCATGGAGACATGAAAAACAGGATAAACAAGTGACAACTCTGTGGGCAACTCAACCTCATAGGCTACATTACCAACACGGCTCAAGACTCTTTACGGGCCAACATAACAGGGACTAAGCTTTCCTTTTTTACCAAACCTCTTCACCCCTTTCATGGGTGAAATCTTCAAGTACACTAAATCACCCACTTCCAACTCAAGATCTCTTTTCCTCACATTGGCATATGACTTTTGACGACCCTGAGCTGTCTTTAACCTTTCTATAATCAACTTAAATTTCTTCATAGCTTCAAATACTACATCAGGACCAATCACGGCAGCTTCACCCACTTCAAACCAACCTATTGGTGATCTTTATCTTCTACCATACAAAGCCTCAAATGATGCCATCCCAATGCTAGCATGGTAACTATTGTTATAGGTGAACTCTATTAATGGCAATTGCTCATCCCAACTACCTTTGAAATCAAGAGCACACGCCCTCAACATATCTTCTAGGGTCTAAATGGTCCTCTCAGCCTGACCATCTATCTGCGAATGAAAAGAAGAACTCAAAAGAACTTAGGTACCAAGACCCTGCTGAAATGCCCTCAAAAACTGAGAAGTAAATTGAGTGCCCCTATCCAAAATTATGGATGAGGGAACTCCATGTAGCCTAACTAACTCCAAGATATACAATCTAGCATAATCCTCAGTTGTATAAGATGTGAGCACTGGCAAGAAATACGCGGACTTAGTTAGACTATCCACAACAACCCAAATAGAATCATGATGACAACGTGAAAGAGGTAACCCGGTCATAAAGTCCATATTCACCACCTTCCACTTCCAAGTGGGTATACCAAACTTTTCCATCACACCACCAGGTCTTTGGTGCTCTATCTTAACCTGTTCGCATGTTGCACACTTTGCTACAAACCCAGTTGTATCCTTCTTCATACCTTTCTACCAATAAATTTCCTGTAAGTTGCAGTACATCTTGGTAGTGCCGGGATGAATGGAATACCGTACGCTATACACTTCAGCCATAATCCTCTACCTCGAATCATCAATACACTGAACACATAATCTACCCTGCAATTTCAATACTCCATCTCCCCCTTACGAGAAAACCTCTACCTTTTGGTCCTTAGTTGCCTCCTTCAGTCTGACCAAACTAGGATCTCTATCTTTCTTCTCCTTCACTTCCAAAACTAAAGATGATTCAAAACTGCTTTGTACCAAAGTACTTCCCTCAACTGAATCAAGAAACCTAACACCCAGTCTATCCAAATAATGCACATCATGAGGTAAATCTTTCTCACCTTTCTCTACATGGGCAACACTACCTATAGACAATCTGCTAAGGGTATCCACCACTACGTTGGCCTTACCCGGAAGATACAACACACTTATATCACAGTCTTTTTACAACTTTAACCACCTCTTTTTCCTAAGATTCAACTCCCTCTGAGTAAATACATACTGCAGTCTCTTATGATCAGTAAACACATCAACATAAACACCATAAAGATAGTGTCTCTAGATTTTCAAAGCAAAGACCACAGCAGCTAATTCAAGATCATGGGTTGGGTAATTCTTCTCATGTGGCTTTAACTGTCTAAGAGCGTAGGCTATAACCTTACCTCTTTGCATCAACACACAGCCCAAACTAATTCTAGAGGTATCATAATACACCGCAAAACCATCTGTACCATCTGGCAAAGTCAACACAGGCGCTGAAGTAAGTTGAGTCTTCAACTCCTGAAAACTCTTCTCACAGGAATTTGACCACTAGAACTTAACTTTCTTTTAGGTCAACCGGGTCATGGGAGACGCAATAGAGGAGAAATCTTTAACAAAATGGCAGTAGTAGCCCACTAGACCCAAGAAACTTGTAATGTCAGATGGGGAGATAGGTCTATGCTAATTTTTCACAACTTCTGTCTTTACGGGATCAACTCTAATACCTTCGGCTAAAACGATATGACCTAAAAAGGCTACAGACCTTAGCCAAAATTCACGCTTATTTAATTTGGCAAACAATTGGTGACCTCTAAGAGTTTGCAAGACAATTCTAAGGTGATCTGCATGATCATGCTCACTGCGGGAGTAGACAAGGATGTCATCTATGAACACTGTGACAAACATATTAAGATATTGCTTAAACACTCGATTCATTAGGTCCATAAAGGCAGTTGGGGCATTGGATAGCCCAAAAAATATGAATAGAAACTCAAAGTGACCATAGTGGGTTCAGAAGGCTGTCTTTGGAATATCACATTCCCTCACTTTAAGTTGATGATAGTCGGATCTAAGGTCTATCCTGGAGAAATTACTTGCACCTTCCAACTGATCAAACAGGTCATCAATTCTCGAAAGACGATACTTATTTTTGGTTCTGACCTTATTAAGCTAATGAAAGTCAATGCACATACGCAAAGAACCGTCTTTTTTTCGCACGAATAAGATAGGTGCACCCCAAGGAGAAATATTGGGCCTAATGAAACCTTTGTCTAAAAGATCCTTGAGTTTCTCTTTCAACTCCTTAAGCTCTGCAGGTACCATATGGTATGGAGGAATAGAAATAGGACTAGTATCAGGAAAACGGTCAATCTCGAATTTTATCTCTCTATCGGGAGGTACCCCTGGGAGATCTTTCGAAAAAATATCTGAAAACTCATTAACAATATCGACTGACTGAATAGTTAGAGCCTCGGACTTGGTGTATTTAACTCTAACTAAGTGATAGATGCAACCCTTGGATATTAGCTTTCTGGCTTTGAGATAGGAGATAAAATGACTATTAAGAGATACCGAACTCTCGGACCACTCAAAAGCTGGTTCATCAGGAAACTGAAACTTGACTACAAGGGTATAGTCTATAGATACATAACAAGAATGAAGCCAATCATACCCAGAATAAGGTCAAAATCCATCATGTCTAACTCTATCAAATCAGCAAGTATGACTCTATGAAGAACAGTAACAGGATAATCTTTATACACTTGTTTAGCAATAACTAACGCCCCTACGGGTGTGGAGACTAGGAAAGGCTTAGGAATCTTTTTGGGACTCATTTTGAAATTCACATCTACAAGTGGGGTCACATAAAAGAGACTTGACCTGGGGTCTAACAATACATAAACATCAAGACAAAAGATACGGAGCATACCAGTAACAACACCGGGAGAGTCCTCCAGCTCATGATGGGATGGTAAGGCATAGAATATGTTCTGGCACTGACTGCCAGCAATGCTAGATAAAGCGCCCTAAATAGGGGCGGGACAAGGTACAGGAGCTGGTGCACTAGTAGCCTGTACCTAAGGTTGGGCATCTCGATTCCCCTGTCTAGCATGAAGATAATATCTAAGTTTGTGGCCCTGCTTTCTACAACCAAAACAACCCCTCATATCTACGAATCACTCACTGAGATGATCCCTATCATACTTAGCACAAGAAGGATAATGGGGCCTATTACCAACACTGTTCTGCGACCTAGACATAAAAGATCTACCCCCTTGCTCCTGCCTGCTTCTAGGCGCGGGAGCACTAACTGATAAAGGCGCTGGCATAGATGGACGCCTCTGAAATTGAGGGTGGTTCCCTCCATGGAACCTTGGTTAGATAAACTCATGCTGCTCAGATCTATCCCTTTTGTTACCCCTCACTCTATCTCTTTCTCTATTCTTATCCGCCTCTATCTACTGGGCATACATCATCAACCATCCAGATCTATATCCCTATGCAGCATCGCAGTCCTATACTCCTTCAGTACAAACCAAAAACACCGATCACGAACTTGCTCATACTAGACCGGGTGTCAGAAATCAAATCAGGATTACACTTGGCCAACTAGTTAAACTTCAAGTAGTACTCCTTAACAGTCATGGAGCCCTGCCTCAAGTTCATAAACTCCTCAATCTTTGCTTCCCTCATCTCAAGCGGAAAGAACTTGTCCAAGAATGCATCTTGGAATACCTACCAAGTTGTAGGAGCATCATACTCACCTCTACCCTTCCTCCACGATACAACCTAGTCATAAGGTATGTCCTTCAACTTGTAAGACGCCAACTCAACACTTTCTTCCTCAGAAACATACATCACCTACATGATCTTTCTTACCTCCTTAAGGTACAACTATGGGTCCTTATCTTCGTTATACCCATAAAACTCTAGCGGATTCATCCGCTTAAAATCATGAATCCTAGACACAGCTAGATCCCTCCCTACTGATTAGTAACTACGACCTGGTTATTGGCCCAAACATTAGTGGTGACTGCTTCGGCTAACACCTGAAAGGCCGTCCGAAACTCGACATGAGATAGTCTCATTCAAAGGATCAATAGGTAGGGGTTGCTCATCATCGTTCCTGAGGGCATTCGCTCTTCGGAAAGGCATTTTTTGAAATAAAAGAGCACAAATTATTAGATAAGAGGGACAACTATAAGCACGATCAAATCCGAAAGAAAGAAACAACTTTTCCTAAAATGTATTGTAGCCTCTTGCTCATAGATGTAGTGCATTACACACCAATGGTCAAGACTCTACTCAATGCGGCTTGTCAGACTCCCTAGGACTCCTTAAAAATCTTAGGTTCTGATACCAAGTTTGTAACGACCCAAAATCGCCTCCCGGGATATCACACGGTGCTTAAGGCTACAAGTAGCCTCAAGCTAATCCTTTGATCCTATTTCTACTAATAACACTCATTTCAAGATGAAATAATTCTAACACTAGCATAGTCATATCATATAAAAGGAAATACAGAGGAAATGATTGGTCCAAACGATCAAGCAATACTGGAAAACTCAACACAAATACAATCTGATAACTATTCTAACAAAGCCTCTACTAATTCATGAACTAGAGAGCCATTGGGATAGGTCCCCAACTGACTCGAAATGAACTGGAAATAACAACATAGTCTCTCAAAATATGGAGATGTCTAAATATAGGTCCTCAAACCATGAGGATTCACCACTATAGGAATGTAGATAGAGGTACTCGAAAATTACTGACAAGGTTAGAACTGAGCACCTGAACCTATATTATAAGATAATGTAGCACATAGACTTATATATGGATCAGCACTTGAGAATGTACTGAGTATGTGGGGGTGTATGTATTTATATAAAACAACATCAATACTTTTTAATGAAATCATGCATGAATAAGTAATGACTCACATGGCTCGAATAAGTATAAAATGTAAAGCTCATGAATCATTTAGAATGGAGCATATAACATAAATCTCGAGAGTCATCATAGTTTAACTTTGAAATCGGTAATCTTCTCTTATTCTCATTACCCATAGGGTAAAGAAAAATTTAAATAATACTTTTAACTTATTCATATGTCTCATGGAGAGTAAAACTTCTTTAATGCTCAAGAATTCATAACTCCTTCGAACTCAAGTACTTGGAATTCGGAATCATATAACTTTGAAACATACTTGAAGGCATTTCATTCAGTTTAGTTCTAATATCTCATTTCAAGCTTTAAGAAAAAATACTTATATCAAGGGAAATTACTTTAGTTTTAAAGGAAAATATCTTATCTCAAAGCTTTAGTTTTAAGGGAGATTCTCTTAACCGACATAAACCATGCGAGTTACATGGCGTTCAACATTTTGTCCTCCTAAGGAAGAGACCCCACGTTGGGGTGGAGCGTCATACTCTTTACCAAGGAGTATAAACTTAATTTAGTGATCACTTATCTCGACCTCAGGGCCAATATCTTGGCCTTAGGCCCAACCTACGAGGGCATGTAGTTCTGGGGTAAGGAACTATGGTAACTTACCCAACTAGGTGCTAAATACTACTCCCTTTAGTTTATCTCGCTCATCTCATGAAAATACACTTTAGAATAATCTCATGATTCAATAAGAACCCAATAATCAAATCTGTAATCTCATGTAGTAGAGTGGATTTCAAAACTCAATGACTATTAGGTCAAAACATTTCTCAATAATCTCAGAATACTCAAATCATGGGTTCTTATAGCACAATAGTTCATAAAATCTCAAGTCTCAAGTAGGAATTAATAACCCATAATTCAATCTCATGTTAGAACTCATCAAAAGCATAATAGATAGCATAAAGATTTATAACTCATGTAAAAATCTGAAAATTTCAGCAATTTATCTCAAAATCTCAATATACTCATTCATATACTTCAATGTTTCAAACATTTAATTTATTAACTTCTCAAGGATTAAAATGATGGGGTATAGACCTGGCTGCAATTTCTCAAGAAAACATGTGAAAATCATGCCATTAGACTCTCAATTCATGGGAAGCATCAAAATATTATAATTGATAATAATAGGTGAAAAACCTCAATTTAATTTCATGTAAAATATCATAAATTGAAGAGAATTGTAGTTTAAATAAGCCTTTGGGCACAAGGGTGAAAGGATTTTCCTTGTTCAAAACCCCACATACCTTGAATTAGAAGCTTTGGATGAACTCTTGCTTTTGAAACTCTATCCATACTCTTGAATGAGGGTTGTTGAATCCCTTGACTTGGGAACCTTGAATCTTTATTCAATTTAGAAAATCTATGGTGGATTCTTGAGATTCTTGGAAGAGGTTTTGGATACTTAGGGTTCTTGTTGAGATAAAACTTGAGAAAAACTTCATAGAATGCTTGTAATTGACTTCAATTTGGTGTTTTCATGGTTTAAGAGGCTTGGAAAAAGTCCAAAGGGCCCCTTTTTACTTCTGTACGAAGCTGAAAAATTAAACTGGGAATCCGATTTTATAGGTCACCACGACGCGCCACTATCATGGTGGCTTACTGGAAATTGACAAATAGAAATCTGGGAGTCTTCGTGACGTGGAGCCATCGCGTTGTCCCACTGGTTTGGACCTGGAACTTCAGTGCGATGCATCACCATCGTGCTAAACCACTGGAAATTAACTATTGAGAAATTGGGGTCCTCCGCAACGCGCCACTATCGCGGAGTTCCACTGAAATTTGACAATTGTCAAATAGATCCTCTCTGCAAAGTGCCAAGCACTAAAATGATGCTGTTTTACGACTAGGACTTAAATTAGCCATAACTTCTTACCCGGGAATCAAATTTAGGCGAATCTTATATCGACGGAAAGCTTATCAAATTTCCCATCTGATAAAAAGTTGAAATTTGGGAAATTTTATATAGTTAACACGATTCTCGCTTAGGAAGTTATTTCTCAATCTTTTAAGGCTGGAATTACACCTCACTTGACATGCCCTAAGGGTCATTCTACGAGAGAATTTTGTGGGGTCTTACAAGGGGGGTGAATTGAAAATTTTCTTCTATGAGTCAATTATTGACCCTTCAAAGCCAACTCACCTGTTGATCAAAACACTTTACAAACAAATTAAATTCATAACAGTTAAGCAAGAAAGTAACAACACAAAGATTTATCATGGTTCAGTATAACAACGTAGTACCTACGTCCAGTCCCCTTGCGTTTCAAAGTTTTCTTTGATCGTTGAAAGTTTGACTCGTGTACAATGATAGGAAACAAGTTCTGAAGACTTATTTTTCTCTTCAGATCTTGTGACACAGCTTCAATTGATGTTACAAAGTTAACTCGATCCTACTCTTTATACAACAATTGTAAACTAAAGTTACTGATGGTGCCCAAGCGCATACGCAAGTGTACGTGGTCTACCAAGTAATATAGTGGCCTTTAAAACAAAGTCGAATATCGATCCCACATAGACTTGATTTAACAATGATTTAATTCTAGTTTAACTTTAAAGATTAATTTAGTGCAAAAGTAACCAAAAAGAAAGTGTAATTTTGTAAATTAAAAATAAAGTAAATAATGTGAAGATTAAATTCTTGGAACAATCAATGGAGAAAAGCCCAGGGTTAAAGCATTCCGAACAATCATACTATGTTATTGAATCTCATCCGCTAATTTGCTTATCTTGGTTGTTGATTCATAAGGTTAAGTGCATGATCAAGGTTTCCCAACCTAATCTTTTACCTAACTTGGATATTACAACTACATCGTTGAGCGGGGATGTAATAATCCAATTAAGTTAATTAAAGCTATTATCCTACGTATGAATCCAGTAAGGCATCTAAGTATATTACTGTCCTAGACACTAAGTTTAATTCTTTATTTTATAAGAGAACAAAAACCCAAACTTTGTTTATTCCCATGTTCTATCTCCCTATTTCCTCTCTCGAGATCAAAAGATCGACAATATATGTATTCTATGGGTGATCAATCCATAAAATAATTAAAATAAGAATAAATAAACAACCAAATATGATAAGCAAAATTAACAAATTTAATCCAAAACAATAATACTTATGTTCCTGACTTTAACACCGGAGAGGGCGATTTTAGCCACTAATATTCATAATCACGATCCAAATATTTGGATACATGATATGAAAAATTCAAACTAAATAAAAATAATTAAAACCTCCGCTTTTCATCAAAATAATGTCCAGTTGTTTCCCCAAAAATATCCGAAGCTGTCCAATCATATATGGTTTCAAAGTTGACCAGCTCTTCTCCCAGGTTGACCAAAAATTGTACATTGATGTCCAGGTAATTTCTCCACTTCTTGTAAAAAAATTCCAAGTTGTATTTGAATTGTCCATCATCACAAATTGATGTCCAGCTGTACAATAATTAATAATTCCCAATTAATATAGGATTATGAAAAAGCGTGCATGGCTGTCCATGCAATATCCCCCAAGATTCCTTTTCTTCATTTTCGTGCCATGTGTTCAATTAACAATAGGACAAGTCCTATGTCGGCGAAAATTGAATTTCTGTGCTCAAACACATCGACACGATGTGTCAACTTCGCGTTGGTGTTCTGAAATTAACATTGAAAAATTCTTCCAAGGGTAAATTGTGTGACCATCGATACGACTTCTCGACTTCGCGTCGATTCGCTAAAATTTCCTTTTAAAATTTTGGTTAAGTGTTGAATATTCTATCATTTGTCTATAATTTTTGTAGTGTATTTTTTAATGAATTTTGAGACTTTTTATCATTAATATATCATCGTATTTAGTTCACAAAGCTTTCTACAATATCACACACCACAAATTAAAGATCAACACAACACAATATTCTCAACGACAAATCAAGACAAGAACTAAGATAAGGCATATTCGCAATGATCTTCCACTTATTATTCCTACTCTTGATATAATTAAATTAAACTTTGTACATTAAAAACAAGTTATTTCACTTATAATTACACTATTAAAATATTTGAAATAAATTAAACACGTTAGAATTCAACGAGATCAACTAGACACACACCTAGCTCAATCTAGTAAAACTAGTGTTCCGGGTCGAACTCTAAATTACTCAATTAAATACAAACTTATTTGAAAAATACTTTGGACATTGTAATCACATACTTGGATACTTAAATGCTTATTTATATCAATATGAACACGTAAAGCACACAAATTGCTCTCAAAATAAAGGGAAATAAGCTAGAATAATGATACCAAAGTGTATAAAATCACCTCAGATCAGTTACAGAGATTTGTAAGATTAAGAATGAAACACTTTGAATTTTATCCTTCAAGTTGCATAAGTAGTGTCTGCCTTCTGTCTTCTTCTTTTATAGTCTTCGACTGTGACTCTTCGTAAGGAAACCTAAGAGATTTCTTCTAAATTAAGGATTTAAATTGATTCCTTGATTGAAGAATATATTCGTATGATATGTCCATATGTGGCTTTGGATCACATCCATATTAGATATGTCCATGATCTATTTTTTTCTTGGTTTTGTAGAGATTGATTTCTTTCCAAATGTGCTTGTGATCGTTTCTTCCTGATTGAGGTGGTCTGCCTTAATTTTGAGATTGTGATCCTTCTTCTATTTCCATAAAATTTTATTGATCTGCTTGCGACATTTTTGAATTGTTTTTTGGTTCCATTTGACATGTCGTCCTCTTCTATATCTTCTAATATCTTGAGATAATTTGGAGCTGAGATTTTACTTTCATTTGTTCTTATTGTGATTAATTTTCCTTGGATACATGGATATCCTTCCATTCTTGATGTCCTTGTATTTCTGGGGCCGACTTTCATTATCTTTAGCAACCGCACAGATACACTTGTTAATTTGACATTATTAAAACATAAACTTAGGAGACTAACAAAGATAAGGTTTGGGGTGAATCGTACCTTGGACAGTGTTTGGTCCAAGGGGGAGGCCCAGGGTACGAGTGGTGGGTACCACTCGTACAAAAGGATACAGTTCATATAGGTCAGTCATACCCTATGATGGTAATTTAATGCAGCTTAATTGAGGGCAGTTTAAATATTTCCCCACTTAACTTAATAAAGCCCCACGACTTTTAACTCACTTGGAAGGTTATTTGGCCTATTATTCTATTCATTAACACTTAGAAAATACTTTCTAATGCTCTATAATGGTCTTGGACAAAGGAAGCTAGGGTTTCATCTTAAGGATTAATTTGGGGCTTGTGTTGGTGATTGCTCTCCGTTATCTTCTCAATTATGACATGTACTCTTCCCTCATTGTTAATTCCGACTAAAGACATGGTTTTATACAATGTTTTCATGGTTTAATTATTGTATGGTTTTGGGTTTTCAAATATAATTTGGGGGGTTTTGGTTATAAATGTTTGGTTATGGTTTTCCTATATTTTAATTATGTTTTTATATGCATTAATAATGGTTTTGGATAATTGTTGAATAGGAATGGTTATTTGGTAATTGGCTTTGGTTTTTGAAATACTATGCCCCTAATATGTTTGATAAAATGCCTATGATAATGTTTACACTACATTGTTTGACTTTTAATAGAACTATTACGAAGTATGGTTTGGTAATAGACCCAAAATGGTTTAAATGGCTTGGTTTAATAAACATCCTTGTGGGGTACAATAGAATCCCCCAAGTAAATTTGATAATGGAACACTATGGGGTACAATGGAATCCCCCAAGCAAATATAATAGAACACTTGTGGAGTACATGGGACTCCCCCAAGTTAACTTGGTAAATGGGTACAAGGGAATCCCTTTACCTTAAAAGGTTTGGCTAAGGACAATACTTATAAGTTATAGTCGGTATGACAGTACCAATATCTATAGCCTCGGTTAATAATAATGGTTTAGATTAGTTAGAAATGATTTTAATTGGGCAATAAAGGCGGGGTGTAATAGATAATCGTGAAGGTAGGAGTCTAATGGATAAATACGAGAAACTCATATTTATCGACATAAGGGGTAGGTCATGGCGACCTTATATGATACTATGAGGTACGTGAGAATACTCTAAGTACACTGTATATATGTATCATGACGAATAGAGGGTGCTTGGGAATCTCTTACTCATATAGTATCTCCGATTCCTGCTTCTACACGCACCGAGGCCCATTCAGGGGGTTACACTGGACCCAAATAGCCTGTGGGTGGTGAAGAAAGATTAAGCCACATATACCTAGGTTAATGGTTTCAAATGAATGCCAAACCTGATTGCCTTTCTCGGCATGGTTTTATATATATGTTTGTGAGTGTGTATGTGTATGTGTGTGTATAAATTGTATGCATATGGTTGGTTTACTTGATTTTACTGGATGGAATTATTTTATCCTTATATTGAATTCATGCTAATATTCACCTGTTAACCTATCTTTGGGCAGTTATATCCCCACGCGATGCAGGAACTAGCCATTCTACTCCTTCTGCTTAGCAATCAAAATTCGGGATGAACTTTTGGATTGAAGTGGTAAGCTTCCATCTTTTCGGAAGGCTCTATTTCATGGATGTATTAATACTTTGGTTTATTTATGGATATTGGTTTTGGCTATCATTGGGGATGCTAAGTGCGGTCAGGAGCCCGTGCGTCTGAACCTATGATATAAGACATTATAGCACAAAAGAAAGATATGCGTCAATACTTTGAAAGTACTGGTATGCTAAGTAAGGTAATACTGAATGTATGGGTTCATATGCATAAACAATAACTGGTTGAGTAACATGAATATAATTGAATGAGAGTACATGTATAACTGAAACTGATAAAACACTAATTATGCAATACTGTGCACATTTTTACATACTATGCCTGAGATCATAGACATATTGGATACTGAGTTCTGATAACTGAATAACTAATGTCTGAGTTTACTGATAACTATATTAATAATAGGTGGGTGACGATTTCTGATAGTCCTGATTCTGCAGAACTAAACTGAGTTATATACTAAGCGGGGTGATTGTGTCTGATAGTCCTGATTCTGTAGAACTGAACTGAGTTCTATACTAAGATTGAAACTGAAACTGTGGGAGATAATCATCTAACCAACATGCCCCTCTTTGAATTGATTAGGGTCTAACCCTTAAACCTAGCTGGAAGGGTGTCAGTACCGTGCCAACGGTAAAGACAAGTTGAAGAGTCACCCTCATCTTGCAGGTGCTCTGAACTAGTGTGGTGGTACCCTCAACTAACAGGTAGAACACCTCACTAACCCTCAACAAGAAGGTTGATGTCTCAACCTACGCTGTCTGCGTGGTTCTGGAATGTAAGGAATGCTTTGAAAAATCACACCCTCTACTAGCAAGTGAGTCCCTATCATTGGGTTCACTCGATGTTAATCCTACTCCTAACTGAATAAACACTAAACTGATTTTTAAACTATACTAGGATGGATTGAACTATTACTGATCATGTTAACTGACTGAACTGGACTGAGTTTACTGTGTTCCACTGACTGAAGGAACACTACTGAATTCTGAACTGAGACTGTGACTGACTATCGAGTACTATGATTCGTGGCGCTACTGAGACTGTTTTATAACTACTGTAACTCTAAGTAAGCAGCTAGATTTTCTGGTATTGAATACCCTTAGGACTCGATAGCATAAAAAGTAAAGCATAGCATAAACTTGAAAAGCATAACAATGTTCACTTGCTCACAACTCGTTTATAGAGGCATTCTATCAAACACTTGAAAGATATTAGCTTGCACATATGCTAGCATGGAATGAGTTTCACATTTAATTCACATGAGCAATTTATCAAGAACTTGGGGAACATAATATATGCACATGACACTAAACAACATGTAGGCATCATAATTTTAATTCCCAATTCAAAAAAACAAATGCTTTTAACATGAATTCACGTGATACTACACACATGATAAATAATTTCACATGAAGCTTTAAATAAACCATGGATTAGATCACAATTAACATCATAATCATGAATACACTCAAATCCCATAGAAAATTCATGAAATCAATTAACTTGTAGTTTAAAAGAATTTCTTGAACTCCAAAGGTGGAAGGAAACCCTTAGATGAACAATTCACATACCTGTATGCTTGAATTCCCGAAGACTGATGGTTTGTTATTGAATATTTTCTATTGAAATTAAAATCCCTAGGGTTTGTTCTTGAGTAGCTTCGAGAAAATTTGAAAGAAACTAAGCAATTTACCCTCTAGGGTCATTTGATTTTATGTTTTGGGGCTGAAAATGAGTGGGATAGTGACCCAAACGCCCCTTTGGATACGAATTTTTAATGACTAAAAATGTGTCCAGTGATGCGCAAACCGATGCTCCATGTCGATAGCATCAACGCGATGACCAACGCACCACATCAAGTTTGAGTTGGTTCACATGAATTGAACTGAAATCTAGGGGGAAAATTAACTATCAACGCGATAGGCAACATGACATGTCGATTTCACATCGACTCACTAGAATTTGGCTCTAGGAGCTGAGAAAAATATTTATCGACGCGATAGGCGATGCAGCACGCCAAGATCGCATCGAGCCACTATTTTGGATTTCCAAACGTGCCTTAAACAATGTTCAAAAAAATTTGAAACTCACCCGAAGTGACCTGCTGACATTCCTGATCATGAATAAACCTAAAAAATTGATACTTTAAGGTCATAAGGGTCATGAAACAGGATCTCTAGCTTACGAAGGATAAAATACTCCTAAGTATAAATACTTCGCTGAAATTTTCTAAGTCCGGGACCTCTTTGCAAGCTTTAACGGACAGAGTTAAGCTTAGAATTTTATAGGGTCTTACAATATCTTTCTCTTTGGAACATTCATCCTCGAATGAGACTGACTAAGCTGAGAATACTGATAGACTGAATTTATATATACTGAAGAATAATTACACGACTAAAAGTATTGATATACTGAGTTATCATACTGACATGCATAATTGAAGCATGACTGAGATCAGAAAACATGACACATGACTGAGCTATTTCATGAAGGTATGCATAATATGAAAATGTTGTGCAACTAAACTGATACAGAGTTGTAAAGGTAATCTGAGCATGGAACTAAATGAATTTAAGGAAAACTGTTACCTTGAGCTAAATTTGAGTGTACAGAGAAGGGGTGAAGATACTTGGTCCGCATATATGCTTCTACTTCCCAAGTAGCCCCCTCAACGGACTGATTCCACCAAAGAAATTTAACTAGAGGAACCTCCTTGTTCCTCAGTCTATGAATCCTGATGATCGAGGGTGTCTACTAGGATCTCTTCATAAGAGAGACTATTCTAAACAACTATACTCCTTGTAGGGACAATAACTGTTGGGTCACCTATGCACTTCTTAAGTAAGGAGACATGAAACACTGGATGTACTGAAGCTAAATCTAAAGGTAACTCAAGCTCATAAGCTACCTTTTCAAAAAGACTAAGAATTCGGTAAGAACCGACATACCGGGGACTGAGCTTTCCTTTCTTGCCAAACTCTTTACCCCATTCATGGGAAAGATTTTCAAGAATATAAAATTACTGATCTCAACTCAAGATCCTTTACTGAACATGAATGAATGGGAATATGAGAACATAATTTAGCCTAAAATGTGATACATAAACTGAATATCCTAAACTGAATTGAGCCCTTGAATACATGGCCTGCGACTGATACTAGAAATTAAGGGTCCACTTATGAGTACCCACTACTACAAACTAGATTTGTTACATGAAGAGAAATGGAAGGTTTGGATCATGGAATCTCGGGGGATTATAGTGTATAACCCCCTTGGGACATTATGTCCCTTAAAAGATTCTGACTTAGCTGAGCTACTGAGGAGAGACTGGGATACTGCACAGGGTACCTATGAATTGAATTGTGACTGAATATCTAGGATCTGAAACTGAGGCATGATACATGAACTGAGTTGAAATTGTAACTACAAAAATGCTCCATTCTGGAATGGTCATATTCATAAGACTTCGGATAGGATGACTGGGTGGAAAGATGGGAAACCATACGAGCTTTTCCGCCTAACTACTAAACTGAATTGCTGGCTTTATAAATTAAATCATATAGAAAACTTACTCAACTGGAGCATTTATTGACACTCTTTCTATAAAATTCTACTGACTTTAGGGAGCAAGGAAATCTTGGCATGGGCTGAATAAAACATTTGAATAAGAAATCACATCCTGACTAAAATTCTATAGTATGAGGTGAGGCCTAAGAAACATCATATAAGATAGAGTGTTTAAGCCCTATGCACTGCATCTACAAATTTTCAAGCTTAGACATATTCCTTGACTACCCGCTCAACTATATTCTCCACCTTAGTATGACATTTTACCTGAGACTACTAAAAATATTCACATGGGTGCTGAGCACAAATGGCTAAACACACTAACTTATCTGATTAACTAAATGGTTGATAGCTGAATACTGGTCATGCAATATTGAACTGTACATAGTCTGGACTAAAACTATAGAGTATTATGCCTATGTGGTAAAGTTTAACTAAGTCACATGAGATAACTGAGCATGAATTCGTGAAAACTATATTATTTGAGAATTCAAGACCAAGCGTATAACATTATTCTAAAATAGTTTATAAACTGAGGTACTGATACGGATAACTGAATAACTGATAACTGTACTCTATGGTCAAGCAAACCTGAAATGGAACGGAGTTGCTGATCTAATTATTGGACTAAGGCTGTGACTGATAGTAAGACTGTAATTAAGACGGTAACTAAGATTGTAACTAAGACTTTAACTAAGACTTGTACTGGAACTGACTACTGGATTCTAATAACTACGTGATGGAGACTGACATAAATTGAGGATATGAATATACAATCATACTCTGCATTTTCTCAACTTCTCATCTCATGAAAAAAATTCTTATTTCCCTCCCTCAAACAACTAAATACAACCTCTTGCTATCCATTTACTTATCACACTAACCTGGTATTTAGGCCTATTCTCATAACTACAGCCTCGTGTAAAACAAGCATGCAAAAGTCTTTCCTTATCATGAAATATTTACTCTATCCCATGTAAGCAATCGCTCATCACTACATTATTTTATAAGGAGAGTTTACTAAAGGGTTAAAACATGAGGACTTGAAGCATGAATAAATACTATGCCGAACTTGACACTTAACTGAGGCCTGAGGAATAGAATATCAACACCATGGATTTATCAAGAGATCTAAACTGAGGAATACATAACATAATCTAAATTTAGCCGATCGTTGGGAGTATAGCATGAGTCATGGGAACTGGGCATACTGTAAAGCATGACATGAGTACATAAGTCATGAGCTCCATGACCTGAGTCTGGAGTTTCTATATTCATGAAACATGATTCGTAATACTGAGTGAACTAAAACTCCTTACACTAGAAACTATAAGCGTACATGATTTTCACTAACTTATACAAATATGAGCTATTATCATAGAGATGACATATAAGACATGAATTGATAAGATGCCATGATAACTAATGGGTTTTGAGAGTCTGATGTACGATTCTAAGATGATTTATGGGTTCATCCTCATTACGGGAATAGACAAGAGTATCATCTATGAAGACTATGATGAACATGTCCAAATACTACTTTAACACGCAGTTCATCAAGTCCATGAAGGCTGCTGGAGCATTGGTAAGACATAATGACATGACTAGGAATTTGAAGTGACCATACCAAATTTTGAAAGCTATTTTTGAAATGTCACATTCTCTGACTCTAAGCTAGTGATAGCCTGATCTGAGGTCTATTTTAGAAAAGTAACCAGCACCCTGAAGTTGGTCAAATAAGTCATCAATTCTAGGGAGTGGATACTTGTTCTTGACCATGACTTTATTTAGCTGACGGTAGTCTATACACATTCTAAGAGAACCATCTTTCTTACGCACGAATAGAACTAGTCCACCCAAGGGGATATGCTGGGTCTAATGAATCCCTTACCTAGGAGATCCTTCAACTGTTCTTTTAACTCTTTGAGTTCTGCTGGGGCTATTCTATATGTTAAAATAGAGATTGACTAAGTATCTAGAAGAAGGTCTATTCCAAAGTAAATTTCCTACTCGAGAGAGACTCTTGGAACATCTTCGGGAAACAAATTTGGGAATTAACATGCTACTGATACTAACTCCAGATTAGGTGTCTCTAAACTAGAGTCTTAAACCCGAACGAGATGATAGACACATCCCTTAGATATCATTTTTCTCGCCCTAAGGTAAGAAACAAGCTGACCCCTAAGAATTGAAGTACTACCTCTCCACTCAAGGATAGGTTCATTCAGAAACTGAAAGTGGACAACTCTGTTTTTGCAGTCAACTAAAGCATAGAATGAATGAAGCCAATCCATGCCGAGAATGACATCAGATTCTGTTATCTCTAATATTACTAAGTCTGTTGAAGTGACTTTCTGAGATACCATAATCGGACAGTCCTTGTATACCCATTGGGCTATGATAGATTTACCCACTAGGGTAGAAACTGAGAAGGGCTCTTCTAGGATTTTGACACTGACTCCAAGTTAACAGCTATATAATGAGTTACAAAGGAGAAAGAAGCTCCTGGATCTAGCAAAGCATAAATATACAAATGATAAACTTGTAACGTACCAGTGACCACATTAGGAGAACTTTCCTAATCCTGTGGGTCCTATGGGGACTGAAGTGCATAAAGCCTATTTTGGGCGTTGCCCACTAGTGGCACTGGAAGTGGCACCCTACTGATTCAGGCAATCGGACTAAGCTGAAGGACGAATATGTTGACTCCGCAAACCTAACTAAGGATAATCTATGATTTTATAGCCTGGATTGCTACATCTAAAACACAACCCACTACCAACCCTACATACGCCCTGATGGTTTTATTTTCATATTTTTGGCAAGGAGGATTTGTTCGTTCACTCTTTGGCCTTGGCGTTCTAGCCCTCTTATTCTTTCTCCCTCTTTTTGTACATCTCTTCTCCTCACTCTATGGAGCTTGAGTCATAAGTCTAGATAGGATTGTAGCCAATTGGTTGTTCTAGGCTACTACTGAATAAGCCAAGGCAGTGAAAGCAGTCCTGAGTTTAAAGTGAGACACATGCTCATTTAGGGGATCTGCCTGACGGGCAAAGGAGTTGGTTGGTTTCTAGTTCTCCTTTCATTAGTCTTTTTGGGAGACATATTCTATAAACGAAGGGAAAAAAGGGATTATACTGAGAGTTTAACTTGAGCTCATTCTCACTTGCACGACATGAATACTGAAAGAAAGAAAACTTTTCCCAAAATGCCTCATAGCCTCTTGTCCATAAGTGTAGCATGCTACACACCCATGCATAAGACTTTACTAGATGTGGCTTTCAGATTCCCTAAGACTCTGTTGAACCCTACGCTCTGATACAAAGTTTGTAATGCCTTGAATCTGGACCCTGGATGCTACACGATGCTTACAACCTCAAAGGACCACAGTTAACCCATGACTAATATCTTCTATGAGAGCTGAATAACCATATAGTAATAATAATAATAATAATAATAATACTGAGATAAATACAGAAATTAGGCTGAAATTGCCATAAGGTTCACAACTAAAAATAAATACTGAATACTCATAAATGAATACTAAAAACTGAATATCAATCTAAAATACTCTAGTCTGAAAGCCTCTACTATCTGATTATGGAATTGACAGGACAATCTCCCAACTAACTCCAACTACTAAACTATTGATAAACTAATAACTAAAATAAAAGTATGCCCTTGATAGATGAGCACTCACTACTAAATCTACTGCTGATAATCTGGGATGCTAAGTGCGGTCAGGAGCCCATGCATTTGAACCTATGATATAAGACATCATAGCGCAAAAGAAAGGTATGTGTCAGTACTTTGAATGTACTGGTATGCTAAGTGAGGTAAGGCTGAATGCATGGGTTCATATGCATAAATAATAACTGGTTGAGTAATATGAATATAATTGAATGAGAGTACATGTCTAACTGAAACTAATGAAACACTAATTATGCAATGCTATGCACATTTCTACATATACTGTGTCTTAGATCATAGTCACATAGGATACTGAGTTCTGATAACTGAATAACTGAATCTGAGTTTACTAATAACTATATTACTGATATCTGGGTGACTGTTTCTGACAGTCCTGATTCTGTAGAATTGAACTAAGTTCTATACTGACCTGGGTGACTATGTCTGACAGTATTGATTCTGTTGAACTAAACTGAGTTCTATACTGAGACTAAAGCTAAAACTGTGTGAGATAATCATCTAACTGACATGCCTCTCTCTGAACTAATTGAGGTCCAATAACCTCAGCTAAAAGGGTGTCAGTACCGTGCCAAGGGTAAAGATAAGTTGAAGAGTCACCCTCATCTGCCAGGTGCTCTGAACGAGAGAGTCAGTGCCCTCAACTGGTAGGTAGAACATCTCATCAACCCTTAATTGGTAGGTTGATGTCTCAACCTACGCTGGTTATGCAGTTCTGGAATACAAGGATTGCTTTTAAGGGTCACTCCTTCTACTGGCAGGTAAGTCCCCATCATTGGGTTCACTCGGTGATGAATCCTACTTTCAACTGAATAGACACTAAACTAATTTCTAAACTATACTAGGCTAGACTGAACTATTACTGATCGTGTTAACTGACTGAACTGGACTTAGTTTACTGAGTTTCATAGACTGAGGGAACACTACTGAGTTCTGAAGTGAATACTGAACTAAGGTTGTGATTGATTACTCAGTACTACTATTCGTGGAGCTACTGAGACTATTCTTTAACTACTGTAACTCTAGGTAAGCAACTAGATTTTTGGGTATTGAATACCCCCTAGGACTCGATAGCATAAAAAGTAAAGATTAGCATAAACTTGAAAATCATAACAATGTTCACTTCCTCACAACTCGTTCATAGAGGCATTCTATCAAACACTTGTAAGATATAAGCTTGCACATTTTCTACCATGGCATGAGTTTCACATTTAATTCACATGAGTAATTTACCAAGCATATGGAGAACATAGTCTACACATGACACTAAACAACATGTAGGCATCATAATTTCAAATCCCAATTAAAAAAAAAGGGCTTTGAACATGAATTCACGTGATACTACACACCTGATAAATAATTGCACATGAAGCTTGAATAAACTATGGATTAGATCACAATTAACATCATAATCATGAATAAACTTAAATCCCACATGAAATTCATGAAATCAATTAATTTGTAGTTTAAAAGAGTTTCTTGAACTACACCAGTAGAAGGAAACCCTTGGATGAACACTTCACATACCTGGATGCTTGAATTCATGAAGACTGAAGGTTTGTTCTTGAAGATTTTTTCTTTAAATTAAAATCTCTAGGGTTTGTTCTTGAGTAGATTTTAGAGAATTTGAAAGAAACTGAGCAATTTAGCCTCTAGGATCGTTTGATCTGATGTTTTGGGGCTGAAAATGGATGGGATAGTGACCCAAATATCCCTCTAGATGTTGGTTTTTAGTGACTAAAAACATTTCCAGTGATGCACAGACAGACGCACCGCATCGATGGTGATGACCAACACGTTGCGTCGAGTTCCCTTTGGTTCACTGGAATTACACTAAAAACTGGGGAAAAACATAAATGTCAACGCGATGCGTCGGGTTCACATCGACTCATTAGAATTTGGCACTAGGAGATGAGGAAAATATTTATCGATGACATAGGCGATGCGGTGTATCAAGATCACATCGATCCACTATTTTGTATTTCCAAACGTGCCTCAAACAATGTTCAAAAAATCCAAAACTCACCCGAAGTGACTTGCTGACAATCCCAATGATGAATAAACCTAAAAAATTGATACTTTAAAGTCATAAAGGTCGTGAATAGGATCGTCAACTTACGAAGACTAAAATACTCCTAAGTATAAACACTTCACTGAAATTTTCTAAGTCTAGGACCTCTTTTCAAGCATTAACGGACTGAGTTAAGCTTAGAATTTTATGGGGTCTTACACCTAGAGTCTTGGATTATGCAATAAAGCTATCTTGTTATATGTTCAGAATTCATCCGACTCAGGATATGCATAGGTCATTGGGTTGAAAAAAGAGAGTGGTCTCCAGTCCTAGTTGGACTTGAGATGCCCATTATGATAAGGCCCTGCTTTGGGTCATGTCAGGTTGGTATTAGAGCTTTAGGTTCATGGTCAATTGGGAGTCCACAAAGTCGTGTCTAGTAGAATCTCTTTTAGGGATGTGTAGCGCGCCATACTCATAAAAGAAAGGCTACAAGGCATTTAGGAATATTTTACTTTCTTGGTATTCTATTTTCAAGCTTGGATTCTAAGTCCTGGAATCTTCTCTAATTCTTGTATGTTCTCTTTTCAGATTATTCCTCAATAACCTAGAACACGAGAAAATAGTTTTGTCCCATCTAGGGACAATATTAAAGGGACAAAGGGAATTCATACTCAGTCTGGGGTTCCAGTCCCTAATTGTTTTTTAGTTGCACCGGTTTCTATTAGTCTTTTTAGGGTAAGGTGATGAATACAGAATTTAATCAATCGTTTCATACTATTTCTTGGTTGGTTGTTGCTCAGGCTGAGTAGGATCCATCTAGTTTTTCATCTTCAGGATGATGCAAGCCACGATCGTAAAAGGCATAAATTTTGCATATTATCAGCTCAGGGATGTTGCGTACCAATGGTACGGGGAGTGGGATAGAGAAAGAGGTGATATTGAGGAGTTTTCCTTATAGGAGACTTTCTCAAATGCTTTTCTGGATTGCTTCTTACCTCAAGAGAAGAGGGAAGCTAATATAGAGGATTTTGTGAATCTTAAGTAAGGAAGAATTTCTGTCAAGGAATATACCTTGAAATTTCATTAATTGTCAAGGTATGCTCGAAACTTGGTGTTCGATATAAGGGTGGCGATGAGAAAGTTCACTTTTGGTCTATTTCGGGATTTGATCCTTGAAAGCAAGACTGCTTTGCTGATTAAGGATATGGATATTTTGAGTTTGGTGGCTCATATGTAGCAGGTGAAGGATGAAAAGAGGAAACAGGAAAAGTTTGGGGAATGAAAGAGTAAGAAGTTCAGGTCATCTGAGCAGGGTGTTGCTCAACAAAAAGGTGGTCGAGATGGTGGTAAGTGGCCAAAGAAGAAGAGGGGGAGTTCTGGTTCTTTCTCTGTAGCTAGTGCTCTATACCCAAAGCAGTCGGGTTATAAGCGTTAGCAGGGTGAAAATAATTTTCGAGCACAGGGTGCCTAATCTCAAGAAAGTGGGGCACAGTCAAACTCATCGTGTCCTCCATGTCGATTTTATGGTAGGTTTCATAGAGGTTTCAGTGATGAGGAGAAGGATTGATGTTTCAAATGTGGTCAGCTAGGCCATATGGTTAGAAACTGTCTGGTTGGTAAGGGTGCTCCGGCAGCGAGTAAGGCTTCGGTTGCTTCATCTTCTATTCTATCACTAAAGGGTGTTGCTTTTGTATCAATTTTTGCTTCTGGTGGCGCTGGTCAGAATAGGTTATATGTTTTTCCTACTCGGCAGGAATCTGAGGCATCACCTGATGTCATTACTGTATGTTACACTCTTTTCTCATGATGTGTATTGTTTGTTTGATTCGGATTCAATCTATCTTATCTGATCCCATTTGTGGCTGTGTATTTTTGTTTTGATCCCGAGGTTTTTCTGATCCTTTTTCTATTTCTACCCTTGTAGGTAACTCAATGATTTAGTTAAACTTGATATGGTGGATTTTGATAATATTCTGGGGATAGATTGGTTACACTGTTGCTACGCTGATACAGCTTGGGCCGGGGCCTTGTCGTAATGGGAATCCCAAGTCCACCTAGGACCGGGGACCACCCCCTTAACCAAACCCAACCACCTTATACAGCCTTAGTTGCATTGATAATAACAAGATTGCAAATGCTCTCATGAAGACTTTGGGATAGGGTCACAACCATGACCGACCCAACCAAGTCTGTCCATACCAAACCAACCATCCATACCATACCAAACCAAAGAGAGCATCGAAAATTAATGTGAAAGTCATACCCAAAATGTAATACGATGGAACACTGAGAAATTATGTCTAATGATGCCAGCCTCCCAGCTTATTCCAATGCTAAGGCTGACACCAATACCGATCCCGCCCATTCCAACCCCCAGAAGTACCACACATCCTCTATCCAAAAGATTACAAATATCCGGTTGGTACATGCCCCCAACCATGGAAAAAACTAATATCTAGAAAGAAAATATAAGTCTAAGAATGTCTAACATAAAATGATGCCTTCCTAAAGGATAGAAGATCACTACTTCATTCCAATAAGCTATCCCCGAATCAAGTACTATGAAGGAGAAGTCGAACGTCTGGTTCTTTCATAGCGTGGGTATACAACCTCCAGTAGATAGGTTAGTGGGTGAACACTAGCATGAATCTCGAGATAAGGATAAAGTCATGCCATTTATCAAAACAAAGTGAAAACCATCCAATGCAAGCAACCATACTTATATATAAGTGTTGGGAAAAAGTACTGGGTTTAGCGTGCCATATAAAAAACTTAACCTGGATCGTTAGCTTAGCCGTCCTACCACCCACGGACCATATGGGTTCAGCTCCCCCTACTGAAATGGACCCGATAAGTATAGCCGCATGACTAGGCAATAACCCTGGGATGACTAGTACATCCCTCCAATATAAACATGACACTCACATGTGGCCATCGAAGACCCCACATATCAGCAAATATGAGTTTCTGATTTTGACCCCCCCCCCCCTCCCGGGGATCGCCACCTTCCAAGGCTTAGCTTACACTTCCCGCCATTAATGCCTAATTTAAAATAAATTCAAGCAATCCAATTATCCATTTATTTACCAAGGCTATTTGATAAACCAGTGGTATCGTCATACCACCATACTTACAAGCATTATCCATAGCCAAACCATTTAGATTAAAGGGACTCTCGGTGCCCTTTCCATTTATCATATTAACCTCTTGGGAGACGACTATGTTCTCCAAAAACATTAACAACTAGCCATTAACCTTTGTAAACCATTGAAAAATATTTAAAGTTTCATAGATAAGATGAAAACAAGCAAGAGTTCCATTAACATAAGTCAATGCAATGAACATATCTTTACAAGCATTTTATCAAACACCTTGGAGGCATAGTACAACCAAAACCAAATTCCGTTACCATTAAATTATTACCATGCAATTCCATTATCCAAAACCACCATTGATCCATAGAAAGCACAATTGAAACCATAAGAAATCATAACCAATCCTTTAACATCAAAACCTCCTAAATCAATGATTGAAAACCAAAATCATTCAAAAGCAAAAACCCATGAAATCAACCATATAACCCTAACTTTAATTGAAATTACAAGTAGGGAAGATAATCATGCCTTAAACCAAGAAGATTGATGGAAAGAATTCACCAAGACAAGCCCCAAAGTAATCCCTTAGTTGAAACCCTAGCTCTTTGCCCCAAAAGCTCTTGAGAGAATTATGATATGTTTTGGAAGAGATTCTAAGTGATTAAGAATAAAATAATAGGGTAAATAACCTCCTAAGTGTATTAGAAGTCATGGGTCCTTAATAGGATAAGTAGGAAAATGTCCAGAATATCCCAACTTAAATCCCATAAATACCTAAAATAAGGTTACCACTAACCTCCATATGAGTCGTAACCTAGCGTACCATTGATACCCACCTAATCATAATTAATCCTCAGCCATGGATCAGACATTATCTAGTATTCAACTCATCCAACCAAGTCATAACCTCAGCATACGATCTGTACCTATGACCCGTATCCCTGGCAGAATGTAACACTAGGAGGATCAAACACTAACCACCTTACGAGTTTATATACGACTCGTACCCATGACTTATGACTTATACCCTTAAGTTGTATCCATTCCAGTGTCCAACACCATCCCCCCAACTAACACCGGTCAGCTTACGATAGGTTTTCACCACTCATAGCCCAACTGACAAATTTTACCATGAGTCGTAATGGGTCCAAAGAATGAGATTCCTGGAAATTTTCTAAGGGTCCAAAACTGGAATACTTCAGTCTCCCCCACTAGAAACATTCATCTCCGAATAATGGAAAAGGTTGGGGTAACCACACAAAGAGTTATTTGTACTATCGAACATCCATTTAACAAAGTTTGAAACAAAAGGGACAAAGATGTTAATCTTTCTTTTAACAAACTCAGAAAATAAAGATGTGTTCAAAAACACATACCTTCCGCATGAATATTAGGAGCAAAAAACAAGAGCGGATACTTGGAGTTCATGTCCTCTTCCACTTCCCACGTGGCCTCTTCCACCTTGTGGTTCTGCCATAGAACCTTAACCAAAGCCACATCCTTGGTTCACAACCGAGGAACCTGCCTATCCAATATCTCAATCGGGATCTCTTCATAAGATAAAGAATCCAAGATATCCAACCCTTCCAAAGGCACAATCAAAGATGAATCAACAATGCACTTTCTCAACATAGAAACACGAAATACCGGATGAACCAAACTCAAACTAGATAGCAACTCCTACTCATACGCAATATTTCTCGCTCTCCATAAAATCTCATAAGGACTAATATATCGAGGACTAAGCTTTCTCTATTTTCCAAACTGTACTACTCCCTTCATAGGAGAAATCTTAAGGAAAAACTTACCCCTAATTGCGAACTCTAAATCTCTATGCCTAACATCCACATATAACTTTTGACTACTCTGGACAGCCTTGAGCCTATCCCGAATCACCTTCACCTTTTCCATAGCTTGACGAACTAAATTCGGACCAAACAAATCAGCCTCCTCGAGCCCGAGCCAACCAATATGAGATCTACACCTTCTACCATACAATGCCTTAAAAGAAGCCATACCAATACTCTTATGATAGCTATTGTGGTAAGAAAACTCTACCAAAGGTAGATGCTCCACCCAACTGCCACCATAATCAATCACACAGTCTCGAAGCATATCTTTTAACATCTAAATAGTTCTTTCTGCCTGCTCATTCGACTGCGGGTGGAAAGCTGTACTCAGACTCACCTTAGTCCCCAACCCTTTCTGGAAAGACCTCCAGAAGTAGGACGTCAATTACGTACTGCGACAAAAAAAAATTAAACTAGGCAGCCCATGCAGTTTCATGATCTCTTGAAGATAAAGCTTCACATAATCCTCTATCAAAAAGCTAGTTTGCACAGGCAAAAAATGTACAAACTTCATCATCCTATCCACAATAACCCAAATCAAAACAAATTGGTTTCGAGATTGAGGAAGCTCGGTAATGAAATCCATATTGATCTCCTCCCACTTCCATTCAGGCAACTTAATCTCTTGATACAACCCATTAGGCCTTATGTGCTAAACCTTAACTTATTGACACACCAATCACTTCGACATAAAATTAACCATATCTCACTTCATGCCACTCTACCAATAGATCTCCTTGAGATCATGGTAAAATCATGGTATATTTTAGTAGAACCAGGATAGACAACATAGCATGACCTGTGCACCTAAGCCAAGATCATTTGCCATAAATCATCTATATCAGGAACACACAACCTCCCTTGGTACCGTAAAGTACCACCACTACTAATCTCAAAATCCGCCACCTTTTGCTCACCATTGCTACCCTTGATTTTTATCAAGGCAAAATCCAACACTTGTTTCTCCCTAATCTCCGCACCAAGAGATGATCTAACCACTTATTGTACCATCACACTACCATCCTTGGAGCCCAAGAGACGAAGCTCAAGATTTACTAAGCGATGAAAATCTTTTACCAATTCCCACTTTTCTTCTTCCACATGTGCCAAACTACCCATGGACAACTCGTTAAGAGTAGCAGCAACCACGTTAGCTTTACCTTGATGGTAGTAAAGATTCATATCATAGTCTTTGCGGAGATTAAGTGTGATGGTACAATAAGTGGTTAAGCTCAAGCCATCACACTACCATCTCAAGCCATCTTCTCTGCCTAAGATTAAGCTCTTTCTGCGAGAACACATACTATAAACTCTTGTGATCAGAAAATATATCCATGTGGACCCCATACAAATAATGCCGCCATATCTTCAAAGCAAATGCAATGGCCAATAGCTTCAAATGATGAGTAGGATAGTCCTCTTATGCACCTTCAACTTCTTGGAAGCATAGGCTATCACCTTCTCATGACACATCAGTACACAACCAAGACCAACCCAAGATGCATCACAATAAACAATGAACCCATCATTGCCTTCCAATTAAGTCAGAACTGCAGCCGAAATCAACTTATCCTTTAACTTCTCAAAAATCCCCTCACACACATTTGACCAAGAAAACTTAACCTTCTTTTGAGTCAACTTAGTCAAAAAAGCAGCTATTAACGAGAAGCTTTCCACAAAGCGCCTATAATACCTGGATAAACCTAAGTATCTCTAAATATCAGATAGAGTCGTAGGTCTAGGATACTTCTTCACCACAACCACCTTTTGCAGATCCTCCATGATCCTTTCACTAGAAATGAATGACCTAAAAAAGTCAAAGCATTTAACCAAAACTCACACTTAGAGAACTTTTCAAACAACCGTAGTTCCATTAAGGTCTACAACACCACATGGAGGTGATTAGTATGATCCACCTCACTCTTCAAGTACACCAACGTATCTTCAATAAACACAATGCTGAAGAGATCCAAATACTACCGAAACACCCCATTCATCAGATCCATAAACCTTGCCGGGGTATTTATCAATCTGAATGACATCACCAAAAAACTCATAATGCCCATACCTAGTAACAAAAGCCATCATAGAGAT
This sequence comes from Capsicum annuum, assembly GCF_002878395.1. Taxonomy (NCBI): domain Eukaryota; kingdom Viridiplantae; phylum Streptophyta; class Magnoliopsida; order Solanales; family Solanaceae; genus Capsicum; species Capsicum annuum. The sequence continues at coordinate 39,659,483 of NC_061111.1, read as the reverse complement.
ATCCAACTCCCTAATCTTCATCTGATGGTACCCAAACCGAAGATCTATCTTAGAGAAAAACTTGGCACCCTCAAACAGATCATCTATCCTAGGAAGAGAATATTTGTTCTTGATTATTACCTTATTCAACTTCCTGTAGTTAATGAACATACGAAAAGAACCATCTTTCTTGTGCAAGAATAACACTGGTTAACCCCATGGTGAAATGCTGGGATGAATAAACCCTTTGTCTAGAAGATCCTTAATTTGTTCCTTGAGTTCCCTTAACTCTATTTCCCTACCTAGAGGAACAGTTGGAAGGTCATACGGAAAGACCTTTGGAAACTCATTAACTATAGGGACCAAAGACAAAGACGAACCTTTCAGATTAGAATCTTTAACCCGGACTAAGTGATAAATACAACCTTTAGATATTAACCTTCGGGATCTAAGATAAGACATAAAATTCTCCCTAGGCACTAAGGAACAACCTTCCCATTCTATTCCTGGCTCAACAAGAAACCTAAAGATAACCCTACGAGTTCGACAATCCAAATTTGCATTACAAGAATGCAACCAATCCATGACCAAGATTACATTAAAATCTACCATACCCAACTAAAAAAGATCCACCAAAGTCTTCCTACCACTCACAAATACCATACCCCCCTATAGACCCGTTCAGCAATGACGAATCTCCTATCGAGAAAGAAACACCAAATAGATCCAAAATAATTTCCAGATCAAAACCAAAAGACACAGCAACATAAGGAGTCACATAGAAAAGGGTAGAACCTAGATCAAGCAAATAATACGCATCATAAGAGAAAAGCTATAATGTACTTGTAACAACATCAGGCGATGTCGCAGATTCCTGATGTGATGCCAAAGCATACAACCTGTTTCAACTAGCACAGAAACTAGGAGCAGTAATAGAAGCAGATGCCACACCAACAAGTGTAGGAATAGAAGGTGAATCCACCAAAATCTTATTCGCCCTCATAGAACCTTGTTAGATGAAAAATCCATGAGTCGATGGCCTACTTGGCCATACTTGAAGAACTTATCCCTACCTTACTTGGCCATACTTGAAGAACTTATCCCTACCTTACTCATAGAATCCCCGACAAGGATGATCATAAAATCAACAAGAAGAAAATGAAGAAATAAACTGACCTTTACTTTCCTAAGACAAGGCTCCCTACACCCGAGAATCATCACTACCATGATGACGCCTATCGCCCGACTGCAGGGGGTAAGGAGCACTGGCAGTAGAGAAGGAACCAGAACTCCCCCACTGTTTTTCTTCCATTTCCCACCATCTCTACCACCTTGAGATTGGGCACCTCCCTTATTAAAAAACCTACCTCGCTTATCTTGTCGGTCTCCATATTTTGCCTGCTTTCTCTTCTCATCGTCAAACTGCTACCTATGAACAGTCATCCTAGATATGTCCATATCCCTCATGACAAAGGCAGTCTTTCTATCAAGAATCAGATCTTTGTTTATCCCAGAAGCAAACTTCCTCATCTTATACCCCATATTAGCCACCAAATCAGGAGCATACCTCGACAACTAATGGAACTTACAACTAATGGAACTTCAAAGCATACTCCTTCATAGACATTCTCCCTTTTCTGAGGTTCACAAATTTCTCCATCTTAGCTTTCCTCAACTCTTGAGGAAAGAATCAATCCATGAAGGCATCAGACTAGGCCTCCTATAAACCATCCTCTTCTACATCACCCTTATCTCTGTCCCACTCCTCATACCATAGATAAGTAATCTCTTTGAGCTGATAAGCTACAAAGTTTACTCTTTCTATATTAATATCCCCCATTACCTGAAATATTTTTTCCACTTTATCCAAAAATCCCTGTGGGTCTTCCTCCATCTTCACTCTTATAAAACTCGAAGGACCCATCTTTATTCACTGTCCAACCCTAGCGGCCTCAGCAGATATAATACTAGTCGTACCCCTCTTGGCCTAAGTAGTAACCAGTTGGGCAATAGCATGCATAGACTGATGAAACTCCGCATTCATCATATTCCCTGAGGGACCTATAGAGAGTAGGAGAAATAGGAGGAAATCCAATAATCTCAAGAATAGGACCATGAGATCAAAGATGTACTTCAAATGTAGGAGGTACTCCTTCAGCATTATCCACAGATGGGATGGAAGAATCTCCTTGTGTTCCATATCTTGAAGGCATTTTGAAAGATGAACAAACAAGGATTAGAGAAGATTCCACGATTGAGAAGTCAAGCTTGAAGAAATAATACCAAGTAAAACATTCCTAGAAGCCTTGCAGCCTTTCCTTTATGAGTGTGGTGCACTACACACCCTTAAAAGAGACTCTACTCAACACAGATTTATGGACTCCCAGTTGACCATGAACCTAGGCTCTGATACCAATTTGGCACAGCCCAGACTGGGGCTTTGTCGTAATGGGCATCCCAAGTCCACCTAGGACCGGGGACCACCCCTTTTTACCTAACCTAACCACCTTATACAACCTTAGTTAAGCTGAATTTTTAGCATTTAACAAGATTTCACAATGCTCTCATGAAGACTTTGGGACAGGGTCACAACCATGACTGATCCAATCAAGTCTATCCTTTCCAAACCAAAGAGAGTATCAATACATAATATAAAGTCAGACCCAAAATATAATATGATGGAACAGTGAGAAGTTATGTCTAATGATGCCAGCCTCCCAGCTTATTCCAATGGCAAGGCCGACACCAATACCGATCCTGCCTATTCCTAACCCCATAAGTACCACAAAGAATCTATCCCAAAAATACAAATATCCAATTGGTACATGACCCCAACCATGGCCAAAACTAATATCCGGAAAGAAAATAAAAGTCTAAGAATGTCCAACATGAAATGATGCCTTTCGAAAGGGTGGAAGCTCACCACTTCAGTCCAATAAGATGTCCCCAAATAAAGTACTATAAAAGAGGAGTTGAACATCCGATTCCTGCATAGCGTGGGTATACAACTCTAGTAGATGGGTTAGTAGTGGGTGAACACTAGTACGAATCTCACGATAAGGATAAAGTAATGTGATATATGAAAACCAAGTGAAAACCATCCAATACAAACAACCATACATATATGTAAGTTCTAGAAAAAGGCACCGAGTTTAGCATTCCATTTAAAAACCTTAACCAAGGTTGTGTAGCTTAGTCTTTCTACCACCCACGGGCCATATGGGTTCAGCTTCCTCTGCTGAAAGGGCCTTAGTGCGTGTAGTTGTACGACCAGGAAATAACCCTAGGATAACTAATATGTCCCTCTAATATAAATATGACACTCATACGTGGCTATTGAATACCCCTCATATCGGCAAATATGATTTTTCGATTTTAATCCTCCCTGGGATCGCCACCTTTCACTGCTTAGTCTACACTTTCTGCCATTAATGTCCAATTAAAACCAAGTCCAAAAAATCCAATTATCTATTTATTTACCAAGGCTATTCGATAAACCAGTGGTATCGTCATACCACCATACTTGCAAATATTATCCATAGATAAACCATTTAAATTATGGGGACTCTCAGTGCCCTTTCCATTACCATATTAACCTCTTGGGATACTACCATGCTCTCCACAAGCATTACCTATTATCAATTAACCTTTGTCAATCATTACAAAATATGTAAGATTTCATATATAAGCTAAAAATAAAGAAGAGTTTCATTAACATAAGTCAACGCTTTGAATATATCTATATAAATATTTTATCAAAAAACTTGGGGGCTAGTACAACTAAAACCAAATTACATTACCATTAAACCATTACCATGCAATTCCATTATCCAAAACCATATTAATCCAAAGAAAGCCCAATTAAAACAATAATAAATCACAACCAAGCCTTTAACATCAAAACCCCCTAAGTCAATGATTGAAAACCAAAATAATAAAAAAGTAAAAACCATGAATTCAACCATATAACCATGCCTTTAATTTAAATTACAAGTAGAGAAGAGAATGATTTCTTAAACCAAGAAGATTGATGGAAAGAATTCACCAAGACAAGCCCCAAAGTAATCCCTTAGTTAAAACCCTAGTTGTTTGCCCCAAATGCTCTTGAGAGAATTATGATATGTTTTGGAAGAGATTCTAAGAGCTTAAGAATAAAATAATAAGGCAAATAACCTCCTATGTGTATTAGAAATTATGGGTTCTTATTAGACTAAGTAGGAAAATATCCAGAATATCCTAACTTAAGTCTCATAAAAACCCGACACAGGGTTACCACTGACCTCCTTACAAGTTGTAACCTAGCTTATAGTTGATACCCACCCAATCATAACCAATCTTGAACCATGGATCAGACATTGTCCAGTATATGAATCATCCAACCAAGTTGTAACTTTAGCATACAATCTATACCCATGATCCGTATCCCTGGCAGAATGTAACACCAAGAGGATCAAACACTGATCACCTTATGAGTCACCTATATGACTCGTGCCCATGCCTTACCATAAATACCCTCAAGTTGTATCCATTCTAGTGTCCAAGACCATCCCACCAACTAACACTGGTCCGCTTATGATAGGTCTTTGGCACTTATACCCCAGCTTACAGCTCGTACCATGAGTCATAATAGTTCCAAAGAATGAGATTCCTAGAAATTTTCTAAGGGTCCAAACCTGGGATAATTTATACGCGTTAAATTGTCGGACTAGTAAGTTTGTCTTTAGGTTCCTTGGTGAACCAATTATTTAGTGGGAAAGTGGTTCCCTAGCTCCTAGGGGAAGGTTTATTTCTTATCTTAGAGCTTAGAGATTAATCTCCAAAGAGTGTCTCTATCATATGGTCTGAGTTAAAGATTCTAACTCTAAAGGTCCTTCTTTACATTTGGTTCCAGTGGTAAATGAGTTACCTGAGGTCTTTTTGAATGATCTTCCTAGTGTTCCTCTGGACAGGAAAATTGAGTTTGGTATTAATTTGGTTCCAGACACTCGTCCAATAAATATTCCTCCTGACAGAATGGTTTCAGCTGAGTTGAGGAAACTCAAGAAGCAACTTAAGGATCTTTTATATAACGGTTTAATCAATACTAGTGTATGCTCGTAGGGTGCATCGATTTTATTCGTGACAAAAAGGATGGTTCCCTTTGGATTTGCATTGATTATCGATAATTGAATAGGGTAATAGTTAAGAACAAGTATCCTCTTCCAAGGATTGATGACTTATTTTATCAGTTTCAAGGTACCAAATTCTTTTCTAAGATAGATCTTTGGTCTGGGTATCATCAGCTTATGGATATCCCTAAGATGGTTTTTCATACTTGGTATGGGAACATTGAATTCCTGGTGATGTCATTTGGTTTGACTAATTCCCTGGCGACATTTGTGAATTTGATGAACAGGGTTTTTAGGAAATTTTTGGATCTTTTTGTTATTGTGTTCATTGATGACATTCTGTTTTATTCTAGGAATGAGGTGGATCATAATAATCACCTTCTTATGGTGTTGCAGACCTTAGAGGAGAAACAGTTGTATGCTAAATTCTTCAAGTGTGAGTTTTGGTTGGACGTTGTAACTTTTCTTGGTCATATGATTTCTACTGAGGAGATCATGGTGGATCTACAAAAGGTGGTTGTGGTTAAAAGGTGGACTATACCCACGACTCCAACTGACATTCGGAGCATCTTGGGTTTGACTGGGCATTATAGGCGGTTCATGGAAAGTTTCTCGACGATAGTTGCCACATTTACTAAGTTGACTCAAAAAAAGGTAAAGTTTTAAGTTGACTCAAAAAAAGGTAAAGTTTTCTTGGATGGATTCTTATGAGAGGAGTTTTGAGAAGCTTAATAATAAGCTAAATTTGGCGTGGATTTTGAAATTTCCTAAAGGTAATGAGGGGTTTGTGGATTACTGTGATGTGTCCTGGGTAGAGCTTTGTTGTGTTTTGATGCAGCATGGTAAGGTCATTGTCTATGCTTCCAAGCAGTTGAAGGTACATGGGAGGAATTATCCTATTCATGATTTGGGGCTTTCAGCGGTGGTTTTTGATTTGAAATTATGGTGGTATTATTTGTATGGAGTGAACGTGGACATATTTTTTATCATACAAGTCTGCAAAATGCGTTCACTTAGAAGGATCTAAATCTCAGGAAAAGAAGATAGTTGGAGCTTCTCAAGGACTATGATGTGAGTCTTCACTACCACCCATGTAAAGCTATCATGGTTACTGATACTCTTACCAGGTTATCCATATAAAATTTAGCTCATGTAGATAAGTAGAAGTAGGAATAAGTGAAGGATATTCATCATTTGACTAATCTTGGAATCGTCTCCTGGACTCAAATGATAGTGGTGTGATAGTAAATGAAATAGTCTGATTGTCTCTTGGTATAGAGATCAAGGAAAAGAAAATTCTTGATCCCATCTTGATGAAAATCAAGAGTGATATTGATGAGAAAAAAGTAATGGTCTTTTAGATCAGTGATGATGGCATTTTGTAGTACCAAGGGAGGTTATGTGTTCCTGACGTCAATGGTTTGTGACAAAGGATTTTGGCAGAGGCGCATGAATCGCGCTATGCTTTTTTATCCTGATTTAACAAAAATGTATTATGATCTCAAGGAGATGTATTGGTGGAATGGTATAAATGGGTATGTAGATGATTTTGTGGCCAAGTGTATGGCATGCCAACAAGTCAAAGTTGAGCAATGAGGCTTGGTTGGTTTTATCAGGAATCGGAATTACCGAAATGGAAATAGGAGGTAATCAATATGGATTTCATTATTGGTCTTCCTCAATCTTAAAATTAATTTGATTCGATTTGGGTCATCGTGGATAGGATGATAAAATCCGCTCACTTCTAGCCAAAGAGGACTAACTTTTTAGCTGAGGGCTATACGCGGTTGTATCTTCATGATATTGTAAATATGCATGTAGTACCTGCTCTAATTATTTTTTTTCGTGGTTCTATATTTTAATCTCACTTTTGGCATTCTTTTCAGAAGGGGTTAGGGATTAAGGTTAGTCTGAGTACTGCTTTCCACCCACAGACAAATGGGCAAGCAGAGAGGACTATTCAGACCTTGGAAGACAAGCTTCGGGAATGTGTGATTAATTATGGTGGCAATTAGGTCTAGCATCTACCTTTAGTAAGGTTTGCTTACAACAATAGCTATCATTCTAGCATTGAGATGGCCCCTTTTGAGGCATTGTATGATAGGAGGTATAGATCTCCTATAGGTTGGTTCGATCTTGGTGAGGTGGATATATTTGGCCCATATTTGGTTTATTGGGATATGAAAAAGGTTAAGGTGATTTGCGATAGGCTTAAGGCTGCCCAATCTCGCTAAAAGTCTTATGCGGACGTAAGGCATAGAGACTTGAAGTTCTAGGTTTGGGATAAGGTATTCCTAAAGGTGTCTCCCATGAAGGGAGTGATGTGGTTTGGTAAAAATAGGAAGATCAATCCCCGGTATGTTGGTCCTTATATGGTTTTGCAGAGAGTTGGTAATATGGCTCATGAATTGGAGTTTCCTTTTATTTTGATCTCCTTTCATCCGGTATTTCATATCTATATGTTGAGAAAGTGTCTTGGTGATCCTTCTTCGGTGGTTCCTTTGGAAGGATTAGGTATCTTGTATTTTCTGTCTCATGAAGAGTTCCCAATGGAGATATTTGATCGGCAGGTTTTATCGATTATGGACCAAGGATGTGGCCTCAGTTAAGGTTGTCTGGTAGAACCACAAGGTAGAAGAGGCTACATGGGAAGCAAAAGAGGACATAAAGTCCAAGTATACGCATTTGTTTTCTTCTTTGGATATTCGCAAGGAAAGTATGTGTTGTTTATCACATCTATGTTTTCTAACCTAGTTAGAGGTTAAATTAATGCTTGTTAATAGAAAAGACTCTGTTTGTGGGACACCTACCTTATCCGTCATTCGGGGATGAATGATCCTAGTGGGAGAGACTGAAACACCCTGGGTTTTGGAACCTTAGAAAATTTTCTGGATTATTGGTTTTTGGTCAAGATACGACTAGGGGGTACAGGTCGTATGTTGGGGTACAGTTGGTATGGTTATATCGTATGCTGACCAGTATTGGTTGGTGGGTTGAATTTGGTTTTAGGAATTAGTACAACTTGTTAGTATAAGTCGTATGGTTGGCTACGAGTTGTACCATGGACATGTAAGATAGGCAGTGCTCAAACTTCCTCTAATTTTATTCTGCCAAGGATACGGATTAGGGGTACTAGTTGTACGCTTAAATATGGCCTAGTTTGGGTAAGTCGTATATTGGACAGTGTTGGATCCAAAGGGGAGGCCTTGGGTATGAGTGGTGGGTACCACTCATATTGGAGGATATGACTAGTATGGGATGGTCGTACCCTATGGCGGGAATTTTGTGTAGTTTAAGTGGGGTTAATCTGGACATTTCCCTACTTAACTTATTAAGGCCACATGGATTATATCATACTTGGAAGGCTATTTACTCTATTATTCTAAATCTTAAACACTTTGAAACTCTCTCTAATTCTCTCTAAGGCCCTTGGGTAATGAAAGGCTAGGGTTGCATCTAGAGGATCAATTCGGGGATTGTAGGGGTGATTTCTCTCCTTCATCTTCGTAATCTAAGGCATGTACTCCTCCCTCGCTGTTAGTTCCAATTAAAGGCATGTTTTATACAATGTTTTCATGGCATGATTATTGTATGGTTTTGGGGTTTTCAAATATATGTTAGGGTTTTGGTTTTAAATGCTTGGTTATGGTTTTCCCATATTTTAATTATGTTTTTACATGCTTTAATGGTGGTTTGGACAGTTGGTTGCATGAGAATGATTAATTGATAATTGAAATTGGTTTTGGAAACATTATGTCCCAACATGTTTGATAAAATGCCTATGAGAATGCTTTTACTATATTATTATACTTTTAATGGAACTATTGCATTGTATGGTTTGGTAATGGAACTCTAAATTATCTAAATGATTTAAATGGTTTGGAATGGTGAAATGGTAAGGTTTGGTGGTCATAGTTATGGCCAATTAAACCTCCTTTTGCAGTAAAAGGGAATCCCCCAAGTATACATGATAATGAAAAACTTGTAGGGTACATGGGATTCCCCCAAGCAAACTTAATAATGGAATACTTGTGGGCAACACGAGATTTCCCCAAGTTAACTTGATAATGTAATCTATAGGTAAATGGGAATCCCCTAACATAAAAAGGTTAGCTAAGGACATTTCCTGCAACCTATAGTTGGTATGACAATACCACTACTTATGGCCTTGGTTAATATAATGGAATAAAGGTTTGGTTGGTTGGAAATGGTTTTAATTGAAAAATAATGGCGGGGTAAGATAGCTAACTGTGAAGGTGCGAGTCCAATGGACAGACACTGGAAAATCATGTTTGCTGATATGAGGGGTAGTCATAGTGACCTTATATGATACTATGAGATACATGGGAAATCTCTAAATACACTATACATATGTATCGTAGAGAGAAAAGGGTACTTGGGAATCCCCTACTCTTATGGTATCTCTGGTTCGTGCAGCTACACGCATCGTGGCCTATTCAAGAGGTTACACTGGACCCATATAGACCATGGGTGGTTTTACTGAATGGCATTATTTTATACTTATCCTGAGTTCATGCTAGCATTCACCCGCTAACTCGTCTTCGGGAGGCTGTATCCCCATACAATGCAGGAACTAACCATTCTACTCCTCCTGCTTAATGATAGAATTTGGGATCATATATTGGATTGAAGTGGTGATATTCCATATTCCGGAAGGCTCAATTTCATATCATGGATCTTCACATACCTAGGTTTATTTATGGATACTGGTTTTGGCTATGGTTGGGGGAATATCCCAATAGAATATTGTTTTTCTTTTTGTTAAAGGCTTTGTGTGACTACTGTGGATTGGAATGAGTGGTTTCGGTATTGGTGTCAGTGTTAGTATTGGTGTTGGTATTGGAGATGATACTATTGGACTGAACTTATGATTGTTCCGCCCTCTTTTATTTTGGATTATATAATTATATTGCAACATTTTTGGTTTATTGATTGGTTTGTGGTTGATTCGGTAAAGGTTGTTGGTTGGATAATGAATCATTGGACTTGTTTGGGTTAATCACTATCATGGACCTATCCCAGAGTCTGGATTGGTACATAAACGCTATCTTTTTATATGTTCGGAATTCATCCAACTCAAGATATGCTAGGTTGGTTGGGTTGGGTAATGGGGATAGTCTCCAGTCCTGGCTAGACTTGAGATACCCATTATGACAAGGCCCTGGTTCAGGTAGTGTCAAATACCCATCTTATGAAATATCTTATAATAGTCAATGATGAACTCAAAAGCATCCTCTAACTCAGTACCCTGAAATGTAGGTGGTTTCATCAACTTTGTCAATTGCTCATGATCAATGTCAGTCATTATCGAACCTAAAATCGGATAATAAAAAGCATCGATTCCTGACGTTTCATCCATTTAAAGAGAAATAGGCATGTTATGATGAACAATCGAAGCTTGTAAAGCCGGTACCGTGGGTGTGGCTCCAGTCCCTGCCAACCCACTCAAAAAATCTAACATTTTCTGAACAACCTCCGTAGATATATGGGTAGTCCTGCAACCCCTTGTTAAGCCACTACCTCTGGCTCCACTCCATGCTCCTTTAGTAATTCTCTTTCCTATATATGATCCTAAGGTAGGGAAGGTGATATCAACCTTTCAAGGGTTTGGATAGCTACTGCTTAAGCTCCACCCCTGGAAGGTGTGGTGCGTCCCATCCTACACTACCTCGCCCTCTCACTCGTCCTCTTCCCCTTACGGTTGGCTCTATAACTAGAGGTTAGTGCAGGAGTTTCTGGTCGGGTATCGTTAGACCTAGCATTTATCATCTAAGGAAAAAAAATAAAGAAACATTAGATACTAATGTAGACCATTAAATACAAATTGGAATCAAGGTATAGCATGAAAGACACAAGAAGGACAGATTTCCTAAAGCCCTATATCCTCCCAAAGAAAAATACAAACTTCCCTGAACCGTTCGAAGAGACTCTTCTTGACCCATATTAGTACGATGAGATCGATGAACGTAGGATCTAATATAAAATTTTTCCAATCCAATTATATTGTGACTGACACCCACACCACTCACTCGATGGGAGAACCATCTACTGCAAAACACCTTTCCAAATTCAATAGTTAAAGAGATAATAAACTAATCCAAACGTAGAATTATCCAATCCTAAATCAAAACATAAGTACAACAAAATGTGGAAATTTTTACTTAACCAAACCACTCGAGGAACCAAAAATCGTTTGTACCAAATCTACTAAAGATGCAACCCCAAAAATTGAAATGTAAACATAAGTCCAGAAATAAAGAATTATGTTATAGAAGAGAGATTCTATGGTATCCCAAAACATGCTGCTCTCCCTAAAATATGGAATCAGACACTAGACTCACAAGTGAGGTATCGTAGGAGCCACTGGAATATACGTTGCACTCACAAAAGTAAGAGAAGGTGTAGTATCAACACACAAGAAAATAACAGTACACTAATAGGTCCATTTGTCCAACCCAAGAAGAGAATATAAACACTTAACTAAAACATAGTATAACGAGCTAATCCATGCTCAATGAACATTCACTTAGCGTGACAAACAATAATTTCACATTTAGGAATAAAACCAATAAGTCAATAAATTATCACCAAGAGAATTTTCGTCAACCCAAGTCAAAAAATTAAACTATTACATATTGTAATAAACATATTCGTCGGTTCACTCATGGAACTATCAAACTCACCCGACACTAGTAAATACACGCTATAGGTAATACATCCACCCTATAGCTATGAGTTTCATGGAATAATTTCCGTCAATGTACTAAAATATAGAAGTTTCTACCAACCTTGTTTCACCAATAACCCATGGGAGCATTCCAAATACCAAAACATCCCACATTTAGCAATGAGGTAGGTCAAACCACACTACAAAGTAGTTAACATGCATGTATAGCACAAATTGTATTAAACTACAACACCATCACCTACCTCAAACCAAGTGTGCGCAACTCTTCTAAGCTGGAGCTTTGTCCTTTCCTGCAATTTCTATTTGCTCTTGGTCTAAAACATGTATATAAACACATAATTAATTAAATGACCTATAATATTGAGAATTATAACTTATACAAACCCCTAAAGTCAAGTTTATGATCATTTCTTCCCCATCCTAGGGCTTTTCGACCGTTGTTCACCTTAATCTATCAAATTCATGTATTAATTAGTAAATTAACGAAATACAAGGAAAAATTAATTGTTAATAATCACAACCCATTAAATTATTACATAATTTTTTCTCTTGCACTAGAAAATAACAAAAATCAGCCTAAAACCCTCCCAAAACTCTGTAAGTTAACAATTTTAAGGATTAATTATCAACTACAAGTTAAAATGGATGAAATTCTTATCTTTACGAATCCAAACAAAGTAATCTGGTTATAATGGCCCCTCCTTTGTCCAAATATGATTTTTAGAAAAAATAAAATGTTTTAGAGAGAATAATTAATTAAACTGTGACATTTGTTGCTATAGCGACATACGCTGCTATAGTGGGTGCTGACCAAGTCAGACCATCGCTATAGTCAAAATTTCTCTTCTATAGAGGTGTGCAGGCCTCTATAGTGGTGTTGACGGGATAGAATGTCTAATTTTTCTAAAAAATTTCACCTTTCACAACACACCTTAAATCGAAGATATTACAAACAGTGCTCTTTGTGCTAAGAACAATTCTAGGAGTCCATTTATCTTAATTAAATTATGTAAATTCCTATAGATTCCATATAATCTTAGCTAACTAAAAATCAAATCAAACACCCCTGAACTTGGTCAAATTATTTATGAATTTTTCTAGACCACACCTCGCTCTAATTTTTCTCGAAACTAGCATAGCCTGAATTACAACTTTAAAATTGGGAAGAATTTTAGCATAGAATTTTCAGTGAGAGGTTTATACATAATGACATAAATAGTTGTTACAATATGAAAGGTAATTTCATGTCAAAATTAAGAGAGACTTAACTATAATAAAAATTGATTTCATATCAAATATATTAAATAAATATTAAAACAATTCAAACATTCAAATCAAAGATATACAATCAAAATTAATTATCTAAAACTATAAAATTAATTGTCTGAACCGAGCACCGAAAGTATAAAACTTAATTGTCTAAAACCCTACATTGAAAATATAAATAAAATTGTCATAACCGAGCACCAAAATCATAAAAATGAACTATCTTAAAAATACCATATCCAAACCATAACAAAAATTATCTTAAATGAATACCAAATTTATTAAACTTAATTGTGGTAAACCCTTATATGAACCACAAAGCATTTGTCTTCTCTATTGTTGATATAATCAACAATGGATATCACAACAACTCAAAAATCACCAACACAGATTCCTAATGGCTCATATTCAATGGCTTCTTGATAATGAATTATTTCAGAGCTTGTTAGTATTACATCTTCTTATTCATCGACCCTGTCAACTTCATCTATGTCTCCATAAAATACTTAGACCTTAGAGATCTTCTCTTTCTGTTCAACTGCCGTATTAGGGTTCTCATAAATTGTCTTGGATTTAGTGAGATCTTCCTCCTATTTAGCTACCACCTCAGGATCCCCACAACTGCATTAGCTTTAGTGATCTCCTCATCCCATTCAGCTGCGACATCAGAGTTTCCATCAACTAGCTTTGTCTTGGTGAGCTTCTATTCTTGTTCAGTTGTTGCATCCTCATTATCTGTATTTTACTTGGTCTGCTCCTCATCTTCTTTAACATCTTTATCAAAGACAACTTCACGTGCTTTTTTTTGGTCATCTCATCTTCTTCTTCAGCATGGCTTTATCAGAGATGCCATCAGTCTTCTCTTTGGTCAGCTCCTCCTCTTCTTCAATAGTAGTTCATGAAATACCACATCAAAATATTTAGACCCATTAACCTCCTTGGGCTTGATCAAATCATCATCTTTATTAGAAGCATCCTCATTATAGACCCCATCAAATTCTATTTCCTTGATCAATTCCTTATCAGGGACATAGTAATTTTAAGAAAGCACTTTAGTGGGGATCTGCTAATTTGACCTTTCAAAACATGCAACTATTGCTTCAAACGCTCCAATAGTATCTCTTAGGGTCCATCATTTCAATGTGTATTTCTATATTTTTGGACATGGTTAGTAAAATTGTATAGTTTATGAATTAATTAAAACTAAAAAAGTCAAGTTTATTAACCTCTTTCTCCTCCTTCTTATTCTTATCACTCCTCCTCTTATCTACACAGTCATATAATCCACAACAACCATTAATTTTTGTTCCAAACTCGACGTACTCTTCTCAAGAGATCTTAAAAACTTCTCAATCCTCGATACACGATTAACCAATTCAATAAAATACATTTTTCCTTCACCGGCCTCTTGATCTAACCTAGTTTTTCCACCATAAAGATCCATATCTTCATAATCAACAGTAGTAAATAACTCAAGGATAATGACACACTCAACTCAGCCTTTAATACATCCATGGTGACATCCTTGACCTCATTATTTTATGGGACTAGAGTTTGCATGTAACTCTGTTCCATCTCTTGCAAAGTAGGGGTGAGGTAGGGGTGTACAATTTATAAAATAAGGAAAATCAGCTATTACCTACTATATTTATTTTTAAAAGGCAATTAATAAAAATATGATATTCTTACCTTTGAAGACTGCCACAAATGTCTAAATGGATCTCCGTTAATAAATGTGGCAATTTTTCTGGTGTGCCATATGAGAAATCTGGGTAAGGTCAAAGAAACCTCTTTTGATTTACCAGTATGTCTCCCAACATTGGGAAAGGCTTTATGGATCCAAACCTAGTGATCTTAGGCATAGTTATACACCAAAGAGTCATTATTTACGGGCATTTATCTTAGTTTTGACAATAATTTGATGTGCTTAATGGAGTATAAAGAGCAAATTTATGTAATTATGTATTAAGACTCATGTTTAAGCAGTTTATATTACAATTGAATCAATACAAGAGTTAAAATGGCCAAGGGAAGGTTTTACGCGATAACTAGTTTAACTCGCTTAAGTTATACTTGTTATTGTGTAGTTTTGATTAGTTTTGTTTATTTCATGGTCTAACACTTGTGATGAGTTAATGTAGGAGTCTATTAGAGCTTATTCAGGGGAAATATAGAAATTCATGAGCCACAATGGGTGGATAAACAAGGATCAAGCTGGTGTAACAATAGAATTGGGAAGTGCACAAATGGACTATTCAATCTAGAGAATCTAAGGATTGAAGCCAAAAACTCATCAAGATTGAAATATGATGCAATCAAAGTCATGGATTGATATTAAAAAGCATGTTTTGAAGAGTTTGGACCACCAAAGCAATAGCTTATTGTGATTTGGGCATGGCACGGAGATGACCACAAAGTGAATTAAAAGAAATAGTGTTGGTGCGTGATAAGAGTGTCCCATGCTAGCTAGGACATGCAATAAGAACGTGACACTCTATCTAGGTCACATGATAAGAGCATGCCATGCTATCTAGGCCACGCAATAAGGGAGTGCCACAACCTTGGGTATTTTCGAGAATAACTTATACTACACTATAAATAGGACACTTAGCTTCTATCAATTCATTCTTGGATGACTTGGGAGAGAAAAATACACGAGAGAGGCTCCAAATAAGGTTTTTAGTCTTTTATTTTCATTACTTAATTCTTGCATGAACTATATTAGCTTTGTGATTACAAAGTAGATTATGAGTGGCTAAAAATCCTCTTTCTAGGGTTGAGGCTACAAACGTGATTACTTAACATTCAATTAAGTTGGTTTAAATTTAATTATCATATTTTTTGGTTTAAAGTTAATTATCATTTTTGGTTGTTCGTATGTTCTTGTTATTATTATTCTATTAATTCAAGACCTTTAGAAAACATCTATATTTCTATTGTGAGCCTGAAAAGAGTAACATTAGATTAGAACGTGAAATATATGCAATGGATTGTTAGCTTTTGGATAAATTAAAGATAGTATTCGTGGTTAGGATATGAATATACCTAGTTTGCTCCATTTGGTTCAAATATGGGATGACATACAAATGCACTTAAATTAGTTCTCATATCCCCCTTATACAATGTAGTTGTATAGCTAGTTTAAATAGATTATTAGAGGCTCGGAAGACCATAATCATGTTATCAACCCCATGAATCAGCAGTCAAGATAGTCAACTTAACCAACCAGATTTTATAACTTTGTAGGATTGTTCAAATTGCTTTGACCCTGGACTCTTCCTCACCCTATATTGCTCCTCACTATCATTTTAGCCATTTTGTAATCTCATTATTGTTTATTGTTAAGTTCTAAATTCTCAAAACTCAAAACCTCTTTTGGTTATAAATCAAACTTGCTTAGTTTAATAGTAACACTTGAATTGCTTGTTTGTTAGACACGAAGTCCTTGTGGGATCGATACTCAACTTAAAAGGGCCACTTTATTACTTGCAAGATCCGTACACTTATGTGTATAGTAGCATGCAACACTTGTAATCACAAAAAAATAATTAATCAACTATGGTTTTCAAACAAAGTCTACAATCAAATAGATGGGATGGTCGATAGTATACCATTAATGTCCAGAGGAATCAAAATTGAGCATAAGATGCATCATTCTCCTCTCAAGATGTCTTTTATGCTTCTTTATGTGTGCCATCTTCTTCTTTAAGTAGTCCAATATCAATGCAACGGACTCCTATCTCCATGGGAATTTCTTAAAAAATCATGAGAATAGATTATTTTTATGAAGTTTCGATCAACTGCTAAACATCTCTTGCTAGCAATAGTAAATGCAAGAACCAAATCAAACAACACTTCAACTTGTCCTTCTGCTTCGGCCTCTTTCCTTTAACCAAATTTAAAAGGCTTGTTGTAGTAATCCTTTTGTTGCGGCTAATTCTATAGCAAAATCTCTTTCAATCCCTATACAGCTTTAACAATTTTGATTCACTAGAATATGTTGAACTCCTTAATTCCATAATTAAAGCATACACAATCAAGTCAAAATAAACAGGCCTACCATTAATGGAAAACTACATCTCATGAACTTTAAAGTTAGATTTGACATGATGAAGAAGCATGTGATGGACGAACTGTCCATGAAATTTCAAATGGTCTGAAATTTCATCAAACTGACAAAAACAAGAATTTTGAAACCTACAAAAGAGTTTCTGCCCAACTAAAAGTCTCTTAAATTGGTAAAAATGTTTCTCCCTAGACCTAATAGAAATTTTTGTTGGGAATGATTCAAGTTCATCTATATAGATAAAAATACCATAATTTTTACCATTAAGGCCTAGTGAATACTCTAGAACACACAGAGGATCATCAAACTCATTTTCATACCTACAACTATATGGAAAGCTATCCCCTCCTCCACTACTACTACTACCCCTAGCACCATCTCCACGAGCCCCACTACCACTATCTAATTCGGTCTCACTAGCCTAACCACTTAGTTCATCAACATACTTATCAACTTCCTCCGTTATTTTTGAATTCAACGAATGTTCAGATGGTGAAGATTTTTTTTCGCATCTCGCTTTAGTTTAGTGGTACTTCTTGTCATACTAGAAGGAGTAAAAGCTTTCTTTGCCCCTTCGCTACTCTTGCTACTCTTCTAACCATTTCTTATGATCTACGAGAAATTGAATACCATTTACATTAAAATTAATCGACCACAAGGTCAAGAACAAGAATTAAAAAATTACACATCATTATCTAGAAAAATTTCATTATCTACATCAATCGACATTCATATACGATACAGAATACAAATTTATTTCTAAAAAATCCTAAATATATATAGTCATTAATCAATAAAATTTTAAAACAAAAATCTATACTTCATAAAAAAAAACTACCATTGTTGTTATAACACATTAACAAGAAATTCCAGCATCAGAATACTCATATTATTTTAAAATCTTCACAACAAACCTGATTGCATTCAAAAAACCTTCTTAAAAAACAAATAAAACCACCATAAAAGACTCCAAAAACTGTTCAGAAGAAGATAATGACTTACCTGGTAACGACAAATTTGAAGTTTTGACCTTGAGAGAGAAGAAAAAACGGAGTTGAATAGTTGGGGAAGAGGGTGAGAGAGAGAGTGAGAGAGGAGAAAGCAGGAGTTTGTAAATGAGTAAAGAAGGAGTTGAGAGTTGTGTAAAAATTAGAAAGTAGTAACTGAACCTAGGTAGATTACTATTGACTTTTAGGAGACAAAGGTAGAATTTATTAAACTAATGACCCCACTACTTTTTCACCCTTTTACTAAAACACTAAAAGTTGAATAAAAAAAAAAAAAGGTGGCCATAAGCCTAATTAAGTCTTGACAGTGGGTGCCCTCCCAATTTCTCTCAATTAACAAGTGAAGTATAATATATTTTTTAGTACTATATCTTGCTTTAAGCATTAGATGTAATCCATCTATATCTTATATTCAATTTCTCAAAAACACCATAGAATAATCATATTGCTTTTTTAATTTTACCATTTTTTATGAAATTGACATTACACATTCATCATATTATTACTTGGACGGTTGATGTATATACTAGGTTATATATACTCATCATATATGAAACATTTGTGGTGATTTAACTCATGACATCAGGAATATATATTGAAAAATGTTTTTCAACATCACAAGCACAATAAGTAAGAACAAAATGTAATATTTTGAAATATTTTATGAGCACTGGAAAAATAATTTAAACAAGGCATTATAAGCCTAATTCAGACAAAATATAATTGTGCTTATTTTCAACTTGTATTCTCCAAGAGTTTCTTCTCAGAGATGGATTAGAAGATTAAATAGATTGATGCAGCTAGACAGTTTTGAAATGCCATTAGCAATCCTCTTGGAATACAACATGGAATCAACCTACTGTCAACATTTTACAAGTTGGTGGAATATATAAAGATGAGAACTCTATTCATATGAATCACATGAAGACCACCCCAATCATCATATGATGAAAACTATTGAAAGCAGAGATGTGCATGCAAAATGGAAACAAAAAAATACTATTCCTCTCCAGTAAGATAGTATATCAAGCAATCAGGAATATAATGTTAGAGCTTAACGGCTCTAGATCGGAACATTAATATGAAATGAAAAAACCATAGAAAATAGAAAAGACAGAGAGAGAAAGCTCTGTTATTCAATGTGAGAAAAAATATTTGATCCCTTTTTCTAGAAGAGCCCTTTAGTCTTATTTATAAAAAAAAATAAAATAAAAAAAAATACAGTTAAATCAAGTTAGGCCTGGAACCTTATGTGGAGGTGGGCTATGACTTAGGCCTGTGTCAACACCCACTCTCAAGCTGGAGGGTGTAAGAATTCCCAGCTTGTGCAAAAGTGAATGATGATGCCAAAGGCTTAGTCATACTGTTAGTCAACTGATCAGCAGAAGAAACATAATAAAGTGAATTAACATCAGAAAAAACAAAATCTTAAAAATAATGAAAATTGATCTCAATATATTTCGTACGCTCATGAAACACTATATTTTTAGCAATATGTAAAGCAGTTTGACTATCCAAAATACGTTATAGGAGAAGAAATGGTTAAACCAAGATAAGCAAATAAATCAGTAAGCTAGACAACCTCAGCCACATCTTTGCTTAAGGCTTTATATTCAGCTTTAGCAAAGCAAAGACCAATTTTAAATTTTTTTCTCGCTCTTCTAAGAAACAGAAAATGTACAAAAAATAATGAAATAACTGGTGACAGACCTCATT
The DNA here is from genome assembly GCF_002878395.1 of Capsicum annuum. Lineage (NCBI taxonomy): Eukaryota > Viridiplantae > Streptophyta > Magnoliopsida > Solanales > Solanaceae > Capsicum > Capsicum annuum. The sequence goes on along the minus strand of NC_061111.1, from coordinate 39,639,632 downwards.
GATAGAGGGCAAGCAGACCAGTCAGAGTCAGCATAAGCTAAAATAAACAAGCAAGGAGAAAATGATAAAAAAATGCCCTGATCAGGGGCAGTCATGATGTACCTCAAAACATGCAAACCGACCTTCATATGAGGAACACAAGGGTGATAAAGGTATTGACTAATATGTTGCATAGCAAAAGAAATATCAAGCCTAGTATGTTGTAGAAAATTAAACTTCCTAGCAAGCCTCCTATAAGAAGTAAAATCAGGCAAAGAATCACCTATATCAGGAGTCAACTTGACAAAGGCATCTATAGGAGAAGTAATATGACTATAATTGAAATAATGAAACTCTTCCAATAGATCAGCAACATATTTATGTTGATTCATGAGGTATCCTGAGGCATGTGCAATAATTTCCAAACCCAAAAAATAACGAACCAACCCCAAATCATTAATCTTGAACTGATGATCTAGAAAAGATTTAAGGATGGTTATTTTACGAATATCAAAACAACCAAGTAATATATCATCCACATAAATCATAAGAATAACCAAAGAAGCACCGACAACTTGGTAAAGAGAGAGTAATCATTTTTGTTGTAATGTAGCCTCTAGATAACAAGGCTTTAGACAATTTAGAAAACCATTGTATGAACGCTTATTTGAGGTCATATAAAGACTTTCTGAGCTTATAAACTAAAGGAGAGGCAGAATAAGAAGTAATCTCAAGGCTAGGAGCGACCTTCATATAAACAACCTTTGGAGATCCATGGAGAAAAGCATTATTGACATATAACTGTAAAACTATCTAATGGTTCTTGGTAGCAAGTGATAAAAGACATTTACAATAGTAAATTTGACCATATGTGAGAAAGTATGATGGTAGTCAATGCCCTTTTTTTGAGTATTACCTCTTAAAAAATAATCTAAGCTTATACCTCTCAATAGTGTCATCAGATCTTTGTTTGATCTTATACACCCATTTACACGGAATAGCCTTTGTCATGTCCTATTTTTATCGAGGTTAAATCAAGCATGACTTATGATCTCTTAAAGAATTGATTTTTGTATAGAACCGCCATCCAATTTTAAGAAAAATAAGAAAACCTATTTAATTATTAACATGTATGACTTGCATTTCAATCTGCAAAAATCAGTTTATATTATAGATAAGGGTTCAAATTATTTCAAAGAAAAGGGGTTAGGCATCCTTCAAAATCCACAAATGTGGTTCTCGACCAGACTAAATTTATCAAAAGAGGGAGGAAACAATGAATGCTTGTACGTACAAATATATAAAATGTGTATTAAAATAAAATAAATAATTATATGTAAAGAGTGTGTATAAATTACATATATTGTTATAAAAATATGTGTATAAAATGTATATGAAGATATATAAGCAAAAGTGTATAAGAATATGTATGAAAAAGAAAAGTGTTTCATAAAAAGAAAGTATTCTATGTAATATATGAAAATAAAATTATTTTTCTTATATGGAGGAGAAGTATTGTCCTTATAATACTTTATATTTAACAAATGTCTATAAAAATATATTTTTATAAATGTATATAAAAATATATTTTTTTTGTTAAAGAGTGGACTCGAATATAGTTTTAGATATGCCATGGCTACAAAGTGGTTGTTCGATTTATCGAGCGTCCTAAATCCCCTTGCCAAGATACGAATCGTAAAACCTTTTGTATTATCGTGATATTATAAGTATTTCATCATTGTCCAAATTATTTATTTTTATGTATTTATACATATGACCATCTTTTTATTTGGAGAGGCCTCAAAAATCGATGGGAGTTCTTTATTAGCCACTTTTGTGTAATAGTTTTCAAACACAAAATCAGATGAAATAATAAAAGGTAAATCTTTAAAAGACATATAACATACACACTGATTTATTTGAAACCAAAAACCTAAATATTAACAAGGAAACATTGTATAATATTATCTAAATCTAACAACTCATGAAATCAATAATTAATAGGCTAATCCCAAGAATATAATATCTGAATAAAGAAATACATCTATTAGGATTTAGGACAAACATTATACTACCATTTAGACAAAAGAATGTAATGTACTTTCATATTGGCATTCTTACAATCAAGAAAAAAATCCAAAGCTATATCTCCTCAACATACACGCCAAAACTCAAAGAAGATGCAACATATTAAAACGGAATGATCAACTCTCAGTAATACTAAGTTGAAACTAGAAAGCAATTACATACGACTAATTTAACATGCGACAAATAAACTTGTAAGTTTCAAGAATGTATAAACATACATAAAAATAATAGCAATAATATATATATAAAGAAAAAGACATCACCAGTGAAGTATTTTTCGGCCAGATATGGTGTTAACAATAGAGGAATGGAAAGCGTTGCTTCAACAGCGAATGCCGAAAATACAACAACCTGTCAGATCTGTAAAAATATAAAAAATAAAGCATAAAAATAGGGTGAAGGGTGACAATGCAATGGTGGCAATGGAAGTAGTCGGAAGCTTCGCCAGTCAACAAATACGGCGAGTCAATGATGGTGAACAGGGGGAAAAAGGGAGAGAAGAGAAGAAAGAGAGGGAGGAATTGTGGTCTCATTAGAGCTCTTTCTTGGAAAAGAGGTAACAGCGCCATGGAGGGAGAAAAGTTGAAAGTCTGATTTTGAGTATGTGTATGTATTTTTTATGTGTGTCAAAAAATATATGTATAAAATTTACTCCCTTCCTCTTATTTATAATAATAAATGAGACCCTCTATTAGTCAAAAATAAAATGAGGTCTCCTTTTGTCCCTTTAGAACCCCTTTAGCCTATAAGTTATTAACTAAAGAATTTTTCATCCTTTTGACCACCATGTAAAGATATTATTCAAAGGATAAAGTCATTGTATAGTCTTGTCAAATGTGACAAGACCTTGACTTGACTGAATTATTACTCTGTGTATTAAAATAATTGATCTGACATATCATTTATGGATTATATTAAATAATGTACAAAATGTAGGTATCAATATATTATTAATGAAAATGTAATTAATTTTTAAAATGTGATGCATTGTAAATTATAAAACATATGATGTCATGTTGTATACGTGTGCATATGATTGTGAAAATGTTAAAATGATAATAAATTGATAAAAATTCTAATATAAGGAGAATTATCAATAGATTATGAAAAGTAAATAATATGATAATAAATTGATAAAATACTTAAATAAGAATGATTATTAATAATTTTTAAACAATTATAAAAAAATGTGTGAAAATTATCTTTCGTACCCTTTAACAATCAGAAAGCCTGAAGGAGTTAATTATAAGCATGGAGAATCAAAACTGAATGTCAACAGCCTTTTTGTGAGAAGAAAGGTGGAGAATATCCCAAGTACTATTAGCCCTATGAGCTTTAAATTCTTGTAGCATGCCTTTTTGCCAATCAGGATTAAAAGTAGCCTGCTGGTAAAACTGAGGCTCATGAATGTGCAAATCAACAATACACAACCTTGGAATTGACATATAAAGGAGAAGAATTGGCAAGGACAGAACAACAGCTACAATCTGTAAGAAAAAAGAGGGGGATGAGCTGTTTTAGTGCTTCTTCTAAAAGGAACAGTAGGAAGTGGAATAGTAAAGAAGGAAGCAGGAACAGAGGAAGGAGAAGATAGAGAAACAGTAGAAGAGGAAGAAGAAACAGAAAGATTAGGAATATGAGTAGAGGTCGTAGCAACATGAGAAGTAGAAAAATATCAGAATCAAAGAAAATTGGAGGAGGAGGAAATGAAAAAGTAGAAGAGGAAGAAAAATTATAAGAGAATATGTGTTCATAGAACACAACATCCCTTGAATAGAAAATAGAGAAAGCAAAAAGATTGAGCAATTTATACCCCTTCTTTCCATGGGGATAACACAAAAGTATGCTTGAAAGACACTTAGGTTGGTTCTTTTCCCTATCAAATTTTGGAAAAATTGCATTGCAAAGGCATCTAAAATGCTTTAAATGATCGAAAAGGGGAGGAAAGCTATGTAGTTTTTAAAATGAGGGATATTTCCAAAAATAGCATAGGGGAACCTATTGATGAGATAAGTGGCAGCTAACACATAATCACCCCAGTATTTTAAAAAAAATTGATTGAAATAATAAAGTTCTAGAAACCTCAAGAAGATGTTTATGTTTTCTTTCCATGGCTCCATTTTATTGAGAAGTATGTGAAATGGTTGTTTGATAAAGAATACCATTGGCCAAAAAGAAACTTTGAAGATCAGCACTATTTTCTAACTCAAAAGCATTTTTTGATCTAAACGTTTGAACTAAAGAATCATAACGAACTTTGACCATAACAATAAAACCCTTGAGAATAGAAGTAGCATTGCTTTTAAAGGACAAGACATAAGTCCAAGTAAGTCAGGTTAAGTCATCAACTAAAGTTAAGAAGTATCTAAAACCATTGTATGTTTGAGTATGATAAGGACCCCAAATATCAATGTGCACAAGTTGGAAGGGAGAAGAGGAATGTGTAGAACTAAAAAAAAAAAAAGAAATCTGTGTTTGTAACGCCTCAAGAATCCATTCCAAGACGTCACACGGTGCTTAAGGTCACACGTGGCCTCAAGCTAACCCTCTAAGCCTGTTATAACTTTCAGAACTCACTGTAACACAAGTCATGCTAAGATAAAGAGGAATAAGCATGTCATGACCATGCTTAGATACAAAATGATACTGTCCTGTACAACTAAAATACTGAGATCCTGTACATACTGGCACACTAATCTGACAAAGCCTCTACTACATAAGACTGAGAAGCCATTGGGACAGATCCCCAACTGACTCGTAGTGAACTGAAAATAAATGACCATCTACCAGCAAGACAAAATGAGAGATACAGGTCCTCGAACCATGAGGACTCACCAACTACAAAGATGTAGAAGAAGGTACTCGAAGATCACTGTCGCTGCTGAGACTGAGCACTTGAACCTGTATCACGATGAAATATAAAATACAAAAGTGTATGGGAGTCAGTACTTGAGAATATACTGAGTATGCGGGGGTGGAAGCAACATTTAAATAATATCAAAAATGTATAAGAAAATCATGCATGCTGACCATAATAATTCTCTTCGCTTGAATTATCTTAAACATTTTTCTCATAAATCATCAGTAGTAATACATGCTTCATAAATCTCATAAATCATTTATCTCAACTCAAACTCTTTAACTCATGACTTAGAGTGACTCGGTAACTCAAGAGACTTAAATCACTATGGACGTGGGAGTTTTTTATAACCGACATGACTACACCATGTGAGCCGCATGGAGTCCAACGTTTTGCCCTCCTAAGGAGAGAACCCCACATTGGCAGGGGTGTTGTACTCTTGCCAGGGAGTACAACCTTAATCTCATCTTCACAATCTCATACTCGGCATTTGGCCCACAATTATCAACATCAATCCTATGGTGGCACGTAGTTTTGGGAAAATACTAAATTTCCCACTCGGTACTAAATACTCCTCCCAGACTCAGCTCAGAACGCATTAGGAAATCCACTTCAATCAATATCAACTCATAGTTCTATTATAAAGACCAAAACATAATTATATATATCATCTGAAAATCATAAATATCTTATGGATTCCTAACTCGACTCAACTCAACACAAGCTTTCTCAATATCAAGTACATTTGCTTATAAAATCATTTCAAATATCAAAAACTTCATGGAAACATCATAAGACTCATTCTTACCTCTCAATTTCACATATCAATATACATTCAATAGTTGAATTTCTCATGGAAAGGCATAACTCATGACACTTGTCTCAAATCATTCAAAAATCATCAATTCGTCATAAAATATTCAACTCATGGAACTTGACTTAAATTGCTTAGAAATCATCAATACATAATGATAATATACGTCTCATGGAATAAATTCTCAATTTAAGAAACATGATGGTGAAATAATCATAAATATCAAACTTATTCAACTCAAATCTCATAAATCATTAATAGAGAAATTTGGGTGTAAACCCACTTGCAATATCATGTAAATCAATAATAGAAAGTAAATCTTTAGGCATAAGAACGAAAGGAATGTTCTTGTTCAAACCCCACATACCTTGGATTTTGATTTTTGGAGATGTAGAAATTTGTTTGGAACTCCTTCCTTACACTTTGAGACCAAGATTCTTGATGCCTTTGACTTGGGGAACTTAATTCTTGAATCACTTTGAATAACTATGAGGGATTCTTGAATTTATTTGAAAGAAGATTAGATTTTTGGGTTTTAGAAGAAACCCTAATCTCCAAATGTTTCATGGAAGAGGAAAGGAGAAAAGAGAGAAAATGATCTCCTCTTTTCTACTTAGATATATATATAGGGCCATAAGGAGTGAAAATGACCAAAATACCCTTTTGAAAAAGTTGAAAATTATTGATCTGGGCCTGTGACGGTCGATCTGACGGTCCGTCAGATGAGCTGATGGTCCACTAGGTCATCCGTCACTCAAGTGCCAAATCTGGAATGTTCTACCTCAGAGTGATGGTCAGAGTGACGGTCCGTCAAAGGGAGTGATAATCCACCAAGTCTACCATCACTCGAGGCCCAAGAATGGGATATTCTGTCTCGGCCTGACGGACCTATTTGACGGTCCATCAACTTTTTGATAGTCTACCAACCAGGCCGTCACATGATGGCCCAAAAAGAAGGTTACTGCCTTGGCTGGACAAGACACTTGACGGGCCACCAGGGACCTGACGGTCTACCAAGTCTACCGTCAAACCTGGGCGTTCTGATACCGTTTAGTAAAACGGCCATAACTCCTTCATCCAATGTCAGATTTTGATGAAATTGGTATCGATGGAAAGCTTATTCAATGCTATACATGACAAAAAGTGGAAATTGGAGAAATACAACATGGTTTAAACATCAATCACTTTAGAAGTCATACATATTCATTCAAAAATATAGATTTAGGCTTAAGGAATGATCGGGGTATTACAATATCTTCCCCTTGGAAACATTCGTCCTCGAATGTTGCTAGATAGGCCAAGAACAAGAGAAAATGAGGACGCACAGCTGGAACTACTCACATAGAAGGGCTCACTTTACTCTAATACTCTTGAGTACTTCACCAAATGCACGAAACGTAGAGGGAATAACCATATAACGGAATACATTAGATTAGAAGGAAACTGAATTAAGGGAATAGTACCTTCAGCTTGATTCGAACTCATGGAGAAAAGATAAGGGTAACTAGCTCGCATATCCACTTCTGTTTCCCAAGTGGCACCCTCTGCTGATTGATTTCTCCATAGAACTTTACCCAGGGGAACTTCCTTGTTCCTCAGTCTACGGACTTGATAATCTAGGATTTTAAATGGGATTTCATCACACGAAAGGCTATCCTGAACATCACAACCTTCTGATGGATCAACAACAACAGAGTGTCCAATGTGCTTCTTGAGCAGAGAAACATGAAACACAGGATGGACAGCTGACAATTCTGCAGGCAACTCAACCTCATAAGCTTCTTTCCCAACACGATCCAAAACTCTATAAGGGCCTACATATCTGGGACTCAGCTTTCCTTTCTTTCCAAATCTTTTTACCCCTTTCATGGGTGAGATTTTCAAATACACCAAATCATCAACTTTAAACTCAAGAGCTCTTTTTCTCACATCTGCATACGACTTCTTATGACTTTGGACTGTCTTTAACCTCTCCCAAATCAACTTAACTTTTTGAATGGCCTCGATCACAGCATCAGGCCCAATTACAGCAGCTTCACCCACTTCAAACCAACCTATAGGTGATCTACATCTTCACCCGTACAAAGCTTCAAACGGAGCCATTCCAATACTAGAATGAAAACTATTGTTGTAAGCAAATTCAATCAATGGCAAATGTTCATCCCAACTTTCTTTGAAATCAAGAACACATGCCCTCAACATATCCTCCAAAGTCTAAATAGTCCTATCAGCCTGACCGTCTCTCTGCGGATGAAAAGCAAAGCTAAGATGAACTTGGGTGCCAAGACCCTTCTAAAAGGTTCTCCAAAACTGAGAAGTAAATAGAGTACCTCTATCAGAGATGAAAGATAATGGAACTCTATGCAACCTGACTAACTCTAGAGTATACAGCTTAGCATAATCCTCAGTGGTAAAAGATGTATGTACTGGCAGAAAATGTGCTGACTTAGTCACCTGTCTACAACAACCCATAAGGAATCATGATGACGATGAGAGAGAGGTAAACCGGTCACGAAGTCCATATTCACTACTTCCCACTTCTAGGTAGGAATGCTAAATTCTTGCATCATACCGCTGGGTCTCTGATGTTCTATCTTTACCTATTGGCAAGTTGTACACTCCTCTATAAACTTTACTACATCCTTTTTCATACCATTTCACCAATAAATTTTTCGCAAATTGTGGTACATCTTGGTAGCATCGGGATGAATAGAATACCTCATGCCATATGCTTCAGCCATAATTCTTTGCCTCAAATCATCAATATTAGGCACACACAATTTATTCTGAAATCTCAATACACCATCTCCCCCTTGGAAGAAAACCTCTACCTTTTGGTCCTTAACTGATTCTTTCAGTTCGAACAAGCGAGAATCTATATCCAGCTTCTCTTTCACTTAAGAAACTAGGAAAGATTCGGAACTACTTTGGACCCAAGCATTACCCTCAGCTGAGTCAAGTAATCTCACACCCAACCTAGCCAAATAATGCACTTCGCGGACCAACTCCCTCTTATCTTCCTCTACATGCGCTACACTACCCATAGATAATCTGCTAAGGGCATCTGCCACTATGTTCGCCTTGCCTGGGTGATATAACACACTCATATCATAATTCTTTAGCAATTCTTGTGATCTGTAAAGACATTAACATAAACATCATACAATTAGTGTCTCCAAATTTTTAAAGCAAAAACCACTGCAGCTAACTCGAGGTCATGGGTCAGATAATTCTTCTCATAAGGTTTCAACTGTTGGGAGCCATAAGCTATAACCTTACCCTTCTGCATCAATACATATCCCAAACCAACTCTGAAAGCATCATAATACACCACAAAATCATCTTCACCATTGGGCAAGGTCATCACAGGGGTTGAAGTGAGTCTAGTCTTCAACTCCTGAAAACTCTTCTCGCAAAAATCTGACCACCGGAATTTAACCTTCTTTTAGGTTAACTGGGTCAAAGAAGCAGCAATGGAAGAGAAACCATCGATGAAAAGATGGTAGTAGCCAGCTAGACCCAGGAAACTCCTAATATCAAATGGGTAAATAGGTCTAGGACAACTTTTCACAGCTTCTACCTTTTGAGGATTAACTCGAATACCTTCAAAAGAGACAACATGACCCAAAAAAGCAACTGATCAAAGCAAAAATTCACACTTGCTAAATTTGGCAAACAAATGCTGGTCTATAAGGGTTTGCAAGACAACTCGGAGATGATATACATGGTCATTTTCACTTCGGGAGTATATAAGAATATCATCTATGAACACAATAACGAACATATCCAGGTATGGTCTGAACACTCGATTCATAAGGTCCATTAAAGTTGCTGGGGTATTAGTTAATCCGAAAGACATGACCAAGAATTCAAAATGACCATAACGAGTGCGAAAAGCTGTCTTTGAAATGTCACACTCTCTGATTTTAAGTTGGTGATAATCGGATCTCAAATCTATTTTTGAGAAATAACTAGCACCTTGAAGCTGATCAAACAAGTCATCAATTCTAGGAAGAGGGTACTTGTTCTTGACTGTGACCTTGTTAAGCTGACGATAGTCTATGAACATGCGCAATGAACCATCTTTCTTTTGCACGACTAAAATGGGTGCACCCCAGGGAGACGCACTAGGCCTTATAAAACCCTTATCAAGAAGATCTTTGAGTTGCTATTTTAACTCCCTAAGTTCTGCGGGGCCATACAATATGAAGGAATAGAAATTAGCTGTGTATTAGGGAGAAGATCAACTCCAAATTCTATCTCTCTATCGAGAGGTACCCCTGGGAGATCTTCCGGGAAAACATCAGAAAACTCATTAACAACACTAAGAGATTAAATAGTTAGAGTCTCAGACTTAGTATCCCTAACTCGAACCAAATGATACATACAACCCTTGGATATCAATTTCCTAGCTTTAAGATAGGATATGAAATGACTTTTAGGAGACACAGAATTTTTGGACCACCCAAAAGCTGTCTCATTAGGAAACTAAAATATGACCACACGAGTACGACAGTCTATAGATGCATAACTAGAGTGTAGCCAATCCATACCCAGAAGGACAGTGATAGGACACCTTTTATATACTTACTTGGCAACAACAGATTCACCTACGAGTGTAGAGACTAGGAAAGGCTCGGGGATCTTTTCAGCACAAATTTCAAAATTCACTACCACCAATGGAGTCACATAAGAAAGACTTGATCCAGGGTCCATCAACACATACACATCAAAATAAAATACACAAAGCGTACCAGTAACAACATCTGGTGAATCCTCTTACTTCTAGCGGGGTGGTATAGCATAAAAGTAATTCTGGTGCTGACCACCGGCAGTACTAGACGAGACACCCTGAGGAGGAGTAGGATGAACTACAGGGGCTGGAGCACTAATAGTCTGACTCTGAGGGCAAACATCATGACTCCCCTGTCTAGCATATGGGCAATCTCTAAACTTGTGGCCCAACTTACCACAACTAAAACAACCTCTTTGACCGACTAAGCACTCATCGGGATAGTCCATACCGCACTTCAGGCATGGGGAAGGACGAGGTCTGTTACTCACACTATCCTGGGACCTGGACATAGTAGGCCTATTACCCTGCTCCGGGCTAATTCTAAATGCAGGAGTACTGGCTGATGAAGGCACTGGAATAATAGAACGGCTCTAAAATTGAGGGTGGATCCCTCTAGAAAATCTAGTCTGACCATGCACGAGATGCTCTGATCTAACTCTCTTACTCCTTCTCACTCTCTCTCTCTCTTTTTCACCTTATCCGCCTCAATCTACTGAGCATGTATTATCAATATAAAAAAATCCATGTCCCTATTAAGCATAGCGGACCTATATTCTTTCACAACATATAGACACACCAGCCAAAAACTTACTCATACTAGTTCTAGAATCGGCCACATACCAGGAGCATATTTAGACAACTGGTTAAACTTATGGCAATACTCCTTAACTGTCATGGGGCCCTGTCTCAAGTTCATAAATTCTTCTAATTTTGCTTCTCTCAGCTCCAGGGGAAAGAATCTATCTAAAAAGGCATCCTGAAATAATTGCCAAGTCACAGGAGCATCATTCTTCCTTCTAATTTTCCTCCACATCTCTACCCAATCATAAGCAACATCTTTCATTCGATAGGCAGCCAATTCAACACTCTCCTCCTCAGTCACGTGCAAAATCTGAGTTATCTTTCTTACTTTATCTAAATACATTTGTAGGTCCTCACCTACTTTCAACCCATAGAACTCAGGTGGATTCATCCACATAAAATCACGAACTTGGGCTGCAGTAAAATTATTCCCTTACGGAGGTGGAGTAGTAGCCTGGTTGTTGGCTTAGGTGTTGGTGGTGACCGTCTGGGCTAGCACTTAGAAAGCTGCCCAAAATTCAGCATGGGACACTGTCTCACCTAAAGGATCAACGGGTTGAGATCGTTCGTTGTTTCGGCAAGCTCTACGAGGAGGCATTTTCTGTCATAAGAGAGAACAGATTAACAGCAGAGAGAAACAATCATAGGCATAATAGACTCTTGAAAGAAAGATACCACTTTTCTAAAAACATCCCATAGCCTCTTGTTCATAGATGTGGCGTGCTACTCACCGATGATCAAGACTCTACATAATGCGGCTTGTCAGACTCTCCAGGACTCTTCAAACCAGGCTCTGATACTAAGTTTGTAACGCCCCAAGAATCCATCTCGAGATGTCACACGGTTCTTAAGGTCACACGTGGCCTCAAGCTAACCCTCCAAGCCTGTAATCACTTACAAAACTCACTATAACACAATTCATGCTAAGATAAAGAGGAATAAGCATGGTATGACCATGCTTAGATACAAAATGATACTACCCTATACAACTAAAATACTGAGATCCTGTACATACTGGCACACTAATCTGACAAAGTCTCTACTACATAAGAATGAGAAGCCATTGGGACAGATCCCCAACTGACTCGTACTGAACTAAAAATAAATGACCATCTATCAGCAAGACAAAATAAGAGATACAAGTCCTCGAACCATGAGGACTTACCAACTACAAAGATGTAGAAGAAGGTATTCGAAGATTACTGTCGTTACTGAGACTGAGCACTCAAACCTATATCATGATGAAATATAGAATACAAAAGAGTATGGGAGTCAGCACTTGGGAATGTACTGAGTATGAGGGGATGGATGCAATATTTAAATATTATCATAAATGTATAAGAAAATCATGCATGCTAACCATAATAATTCTCTTCGCTTGAATTATCTGAAATATTTTTCTCATAAATCATCAGTAGTAATACCTGCTTCATAAATCTCGTAAATTATTTATCTCAACTCAAACTCTTTAACTCATGACTTAGAGTGACTCGGTAACTCAAGAGACTTAAATCATTATGAATGTGGGAGTTTCTTATAACTGACATAACTACACCATGTGAGCCGCATGGAGTCCAACGTTTTCCCTCCTAAGGAGAGATGCCCATATTGGCAACAATAGATTCACCCACGGGTGTAGAGACTAGGAAAGGCTCGGGGATTTTTTCAGCACAAATTTTAAAATTCACTGCCACCAACGAAGTCACGTAAGAAAGACTTGACCTAGGGTCCATCAACACATACACATCAAAATAAAATATACAGAGCATACCAGTAACAACATCTGGTGAATCCTCCTGCTTCTGGCGGGGTGGTATAGCATAAAAGTAATTCTGGCGCTGATCGCCGGTAGTACTAAACGAGGCACCCTGAGAAGAAGTAGGATGAACTTCAGGGGCTTGAGCACTAATAGTCTGACTCTGAGGGCGAACATCATGACTCCCCTGTCTAGCATATGGGCAATCTCTAAACTTGTGGCCCAACTTACCACAACTAAAACAACCTCTTTGACCGATCAAGCACTCATCAGGATGGTCCCTACCGCACTTCAGGCATGGGGAAGGACGAGGTCTGTTACTCACACTATCCTGGGACCTAGACATAGTAGGCCTATTACCCTACTCCGGCCTATTTCTAAATGCAGGAGTACTGGCTGATGAAGGCGCTGGCATAAGAGAACGGCTCAGAACTGAGGGCGTATCCCTCCAGAATATTTAGTCTGACCATGCACCTACTGCTCTGATCTAACTCTCTTAATCCTTCTTATTCTCTCTCTCTCTTTCACCTGATTCGCCTCAATCTGCTGAGCATGTATCATCAATATAGAAAGATCCATGTCCCTATTAAGCATAGCAGACCTACATTCTTTCATAACAGAACTAGACACACCAGCCAAAAACTTACTCATACTAGTTCTAGAATCAGCTATCATACTAGGAGCATATTTAGACAACTTGTTAAACTTATGGCAATACTCCTTAACTATCATGGGGCCCTGTCTCAAGTTCATAAATTCTTCTAATTTTGATTCTCTCAGCTCCGGGGTGAAGAATCTATCTAAGAAGGCATCCTGAAATAATTGCCAAGTCACAGGAGCATCATTCCCCCTTCTACTTTTCCTCCACTTCTCTACCCAATCATAAGCAACATCTTTCATTCGATAGGATGCCAATTCAACACTCTCCTCCTTAGTCATGTGCATAATCTGAGTTATCTTTCTTACTTCATCTAAATACATTTGTAAGTCCTCACCTACTTTCAACCCATAGAACTCAGGTGGATTCATCCGCATAAAATCACGAACCTGGGCTGCAGCAGAATTATTCCCTTGCAGAGGTGGAATAGTAGCCTGGTTGTTGGCTTGAGCATTGGCGGTGACCGTCCGGGATAGCGCTTAGAAAGTTGCACAGAATTTGGCATGGGACACTATCTCACCGAAAGGATCAACGGGTTGACTTCGTTTGTTGTTTCGGCAAGCTCTACGAGGAGGCATTTTCTGTCATAAGAGAGCACGGATTAACAGCAGAGAGAAACAATCATAGGCATAATAGACTCTTGAAAGAAATATACCACTTTACCTAAAATATTCTGTAGCCTCTTGCTCATAGATGTGGCATGCTACACACCGATGATCAAGACTCTATGTAACGCGGCTTGTCAGACTACCTAGGACTCTTCAAACCTGGCTCTAATACTAAGCTTGTAATGCCCCAAGAACCCATCCCGAGATATCACACGGTTCTTAAGGTCACACGTGGCCTCAAGATAACCTTCTAAGCCTATCATCAGTTACAAAACTCACTGTAACACAAGTCATGCTAAGATAAAGAGGAATAAGCATGTCATGACCATGCTTAGATACAAAATGATACTGTCCTGTACAACCAAAAAACTGAGATCCTGTACATACTGGCACACTAATCTGACAAAGTCTCTACTACATAAGACTGAGGAGCCATTGGGAGAGATCCCCAACTGACTCATACTGAACTAAAAATAAATGACCATCTATCAGCAAGAAAAAATGAGAGATACAGGTCCTTGATCCATGAGGACTCACCAACTGTAGAGATGTAGAAAAAGGTACTCGAAGATCACTATCGCTGTTGAGAATGAGCACCCGAACCTATATCACTATGAAATATAGAATACAAAAAAATATGGGAGTCAGTACTTGGGAATGTACTGAGTATGTGGGGGTAGATGCAATATTTAAATAATATTATAAATGTATAAGAAAATCATGCATACTGACCATAATAATTCTCTTCACTTGAATTTTCTGAAACATTTTTCCCATAAATCATCAGTAGTAATACATGCCTCATAAATCTCATAAATCATTTATCTCAACTCAAACTCTTTAACTCATGACTTAAAGTGACTCTGTAACTCAAGAGACTTAAATAATTATGAACGTGGGAGTTTCTTATAACCGACATAACTATACCATGTAAGCCGCATGGAGTCCAAAGTTTTCCCTTCTAAGGAGAGAACCCCACATTGGCAGGGGTGTTGTACTCTTGCCAAAGAGTACAACCTCAATCTCATCTTCACAATCTCATACTCGGCCTTTGGCCCACAATTATCAATATCAATCCTACGGTGGCACATAGTTTTTGAAAAATAGTAAATTTTCTACTCGGTGCTAAATACTCCTCCCTAACTCAGCTCAGAACGCGTTAGTAAATCCACCTCAATCAATATCAACTCATGATTCTATTATAAAGACCAAAACATAAATATATATCTCATCTGAAAATTATAAACATCTTGTGGATTCCTAACTCAACTCAACTCAACACAAGCTTTCTCAATATCAAGTACATTTGTTTATCAAATCATTTCAAATATCAAAAACTTCATGAAAACATCATAAGATTCATTGTTGCCTCTCAATTTCCCATATCAATATACATTCAATAGTCGAATTTTTCATGAAAAGGCATAACTCATGACACTTGTCTCAAATCATTCAAAAATCATCAATTCGTAATAAAATATTCAACTCATGTAACTTGACTTAAATTGCTTAGAAATCATCAATACATAATGATAATATACGGCTCATGGAATAAATTCTCAATTTAAGAAACATGATGGTGAAATAATCATAAATATAAAACTTATTCAACTTAAATCTCATAAATTATTAATAGAGAAATTTGGGTGTAAACCCACTTGCAATATCATGTAAATAAATAATAGAAAGTAAATCATTAGGCACAAGAACGAAAGGAGTGTTCTTGTTCTTATTTGAAAGAAGATTGGATTTTTGGGTTTAGAAGAAACCCTAATCTCTAGATGTTTCTTGGAAGAGGAAAGGAGAAAAGAGAGAAAATGATCTCTTCTCTAATTAGATATATATATATATATATATATATATATATATATAGGGCCATAAGGGGCGGAAATAACCAAAATACCCTTTTGAAAAAGTTGAAAATTATAGATCGGGACTGTGACGATAGATCTGACAGTCCGTTAGATGAGCTGACGGTCCACCAGGTCATCCATCACTCAAGTGCAAAATCTGGAATGTTCTACCTCGGAGTGACGGTCCGTTAAAGGGTGTGACGATTCACCAAGTCGTCTGTCACTCGAGGCCCGGGAATGGGACATTCTGTCTCGGCCTGACGAACCTATTTGACGGTTAGAGTGACGGTCCATCAACTTTTTGACGTTCAATGGTTTTTGCTATAGTATTTGTAAGTATTGCAACGCTTGTATCAAATCAAGTAGAACCAGTGGTACGTCAACTATGAGAAAGCATACTCGCAGATGTCCTAATTCAAGTAATTTAGAAAAGGAGAGTGGTTTAGGGGGTGATGAATCTAGCCAACATCATTTTTTGATCAAGATGTTTCACGTGGAGAACTTGCTCACACTATTATTTTCATGAGCATCCTCTATCTGTTGTTGATCATATAGGATTTAGAAAGTTCATTGCTAGTCTTCAATCATTATTCAAAATGGTGTCCAGGAACACAATTAAGAATGACATTTTAAAGATTTTGACAATTTGAAATAAAAAATTTCCAATTTATTGGAAAAAATTGCTAGTAGAATTGTAATAAACACTGATATGTGGACTTCAGAAAATAATAAAAAAAATTCATGCCTATTACAACACATTTCATTGATGATTTACGGAGGCTTCAAAGACATATTTTGAGATTTATTTATGTTTCCACTCCACATGATAAGGATAGTTTATGTAGTGTGTTGCTTAATTATTTATTAGAGTGGAATCTTGAAAAAATAATATCAACAATTACAGTTGATAATTGTAGAACAAACAATGCTATGATAAAGATCTTATTAAATGAAAAACTTTGTAAAGGGGATTTATTGTTGATGGGTAGAGTGTTTCATGTGTATTGTGTCACACATATCTTGAATTTGATTGTACAAGAAGTATTGAAGGTGATAGATGATGGTGTTAATAATGTGAGTGATAGTATCTTATATTATATTGAGTCATCGGGTAAAATTGAAAGGTTTGAAGAAGCTGCACAGTTGCTACATATTTTCTATAGAGAAAAAGTTGGTATATGATTGTCCTACGCATTGGAACTCAACATATTTAATGTTGCAAGTAGTGCTACACTATAATATATGTTTATGAAGTTGAGTCTAACTGACACCAATTATCGTTGTTTTCTCACTGAAGTGCAATAGAGTGCAGCAAAACAAGTTTGTGTTAAGTTGAAGTTCTTTTATCATATTATTGAACAATTCTCAGGAAATCTATATCCAACTTCAAGTTAGTACTTTTCAAAAGTATGTGAAATTAATATAGAATTGAAAAATTAGGTTAAAAGGCATGATCCTTTGATTAAGTCCATGGCATCGGAAATGTTGTTGAAATTTAAGAAATATTAGAATAAAATGCATATTTTGATAGGTGTTGTTGTTATCTTTGATCCAAGGTACAAGATGAAGTTAGTGGAGTTCTATTTTTCGTAAATTTATGAAGAAATAATTGTTGCAAGTAAGATTCGAGAAGTTCAAACCCAATGTTCCCATCTCTTAAAGAATATAAAAGTAGAGTACCTGCTTCACATGATACATCTAGTTCTAATGAAGTTGCTCATTTTGTTGAGAAACATCGACTGTCTATCTTTGATAGGTTTGTCACTTCTAGTAGGGCTAATGTTGACACAAGATCTAAGTTTGATTTGTACCTAGACAAAAGTGTGCTACCACGAAATCCAACATTTGATAATTTAAGTTGGTGGAAGACAAATGGACTAAAATTTCCTACTTTGCAGAAGATGTCTCATGATCTTTTAGACGTTCCTGTTTCTATTGTTGCTTCAAGATAATCATTTAGCACTAATGGGAGGTTGATTGGTCTGCATCATAGTAGACTTCATCCTACTACTTTGGAGGCTTTGATGTGTGCTCACACTTGGTTATGGAAAAAAATAAAAGGTGAGTGATTCTTGTAATAACTTGTTAAGTTAATAATAGCTTTTTATTTTTGATACAATTTCTTTTTAGGTTCAACTTCAACGGTCGACCAATTTTCATGTCCAACATTACTTAATGAAGAAAAATAGCAAGATTCTAGTGGACTTATTGGATTGTAGCCAGATTCCTAAACTTTCCATCAGAGGTTGTTGACTTGTTGTAGTCCAAATTTAAATTCATCTAATGATGAATAAGACTGAAAGTTTGATATTCAATTAATCTGCTTCAAGCATATCGGGATGTCGAACACATATCTGATCTTCATTGCTGGAAAATAGATTACTAGGCATATATCATTAGATTAATACTAGATTAACTTTTTGACTATACAAATATTCTCTTATTGTTAGATGATGCTCTTTTATTAAAGAGAAAGCTATATGAACTGGCTTTTGTAATCCTCTTTAAGATATGTGTTTGTGTTTTTAATTCAAGTAAAGGGTAACTTCTCTTTAATAAATGAGTTTTGAGATAATTCTTTTGAATCTTCTGTAGTTTTTATCCATTCATCCTTCTAATGGGGATACCTACTGATGTTTGAAATATCCCTTTATTACACAAGGTTGATTTATCACTATGAAATCGTGTCGCATAGCCTTTATGTTGTAGTCACTAGTCTGTAGACAGTTGTGGCTATTGTAACCTATTGTAATCTCTTTTAGACTTAACTAGGCTAAACTCTATTCTAATTTCTGGTGAAAAAACTGTTAACAACATAGAAACATCTATTTTGTGGGCTGAAATACCATAAATTAAAAATCATGAGCATATTAAGGAAAGCACCAAAAATCTATGTCCTAAATATAGTTGCATCATTATAAGACTAAAAGTAATCTATCAATTCTTTAACAATCTTTTCATTAACTATCAAGTGTTGATCAGAAAATAGTAGCCCTCTTCCTCTCATCAAAGGTTTAGTAATGATTACTGATTATCAAATAAAACTACATTTGATATAGAAAACTCACTCAGAGACCCCTAGTTGTATGTTCATTGAACATAATGTTGATGATGTTGTTATCTTGTGGATCCTTCCCCTTCAACTCTTAAAGATATAATCTTTGATGATGAAATGTCAATCCGATAATAAGTCTGTTATTTTGGGTATAAAAGAATCTGTATTTTGCCAACAACAACTTCAACACAAGTTCAAGTATAAAATAAGAACACTTATGAAGTTATGCAATACCTTCAACACAAGATCAAAATAATCTTTCAAAGAAGCGTGTTTTCAAAAAATTAAATGAAACAAAAAAAATCCAAATCCTCCAAATTCACGGAGTGTTCCTACGGAAATAATTTCCCTCAAGTACCCAAGGTTGCAAAATTTTCCTCCCAAGATAAAATGGCCAAACAATCCAGCTAAAATGGCCAAAGAATCCAGCTATAGCGATACCTCAAACGATTGGATTCTCTTCAAACTTACTCAACAATTAGATGATCACATGGAGTATTTCAGAAAATAAGAAGTGTTTTAGTGCAGGAAAAACTTCGTATCTAAACCTATGGAAAAATACAGGTTTATATAGCCATTAGGTGCCCCTTCCGAAAGGTGGCAATGGTTCACCAAAAAGGTGTATCCTTTCTGAACAGCCATGTCTGTTCATCAAAAATCATATATTTTCAAAATATCCACAACCATCTAAAAATTCATACCTTTCTCAAAACAGCTTGTCTTTTACTTAAAGAGTTGTATCTCTTCAAGTAGCCGCAACCATCATTTCTGCATGCAAAAGCATGCACATTAATGGAGGTTCAAAAACTACAAACAAAAACTAGTTGTGTTTTTTCCTTTGATTTTTTGGACTGTTTAAATAAATTTTATCCAAAAAGATAGATCTTATCGATCAATCATTTGACAAATCCAAATCCAAAGTTGAAGCTAAGCTGAGCGAGTGACAACGACGACGATGTGAGGCACCTCTTGGTTCTTGCCTCACTTACCATGTGGAGTAAGTGTTCCTTAATATAAAAACTTAAAAGTTTTCTTGTCCATCAATGTGGGAGAATTAATAGACTTTCCCATTTTTTAGTACACTTTTCATTTTGAGTGTTATCTCAATTTTTTTCCTCCACTTGGTTCCCTCCATTTTCCATTCACACTTTAATCTTAAACCCAACAATCCCCTATATGAATGGGGAATGGCTTCTTTTTCATAAATCTTTACAGACAAGTATGTTATCATCAAGAAAAGACTAATTGCATCTGGATAAGTGGGTCTTCCTTTGAACTTTATATAGTGAACATGCATTGGATGCACTCGGTCAATCGGTAGATTTGATTTTTTTGAACCGTCGAGCTTTAATGTACACCAAGACAACATATGTTACACAACCAGCCTTTTACCATTTATGGTTCTCACGATTTTATTTGTTTCATCCATGAACACGTCCCGGTCTCATGAGAGCTTAGAGAATAGGCCTTTACTAACATTCTCGTTGAAATGGCTCCTACTTCGCCCTTACATAGGTGATTTCTAAGCATTCAATCCAATAGATTAAACTATTTGGTCAAATCTTCCAAATTTAGATAATCATTAAAAGACTTCACACCATAAGTCTTATTATTTTTTACTCAACAATGTCTACATCACAAGAATGGGTTAGGTATATTGACAATGTTGAACCTGTCAGACACAACTTTGTTTGATTTCTTTGAATCTGCTAGGTGGAATTACCATCATACTGATTTGTCCTAGGCCGTAAACCCATTCCCTTGGATGTTTTATCAACTCCTTCTCTAGACAAGCCTTTTGTAAGTGAATTTAATACATTATCCTTTGAATTTATACAGTCAACAGTGATAATTCCACTAGAGAGAAGTTCTCTAACGTTATTATGTCTCCATCTTATGTGATGAGATTTACCATTGTACATCATGCTCCCTACCCTACCTATTGACGCTTGGCTATCACAGTGTATACATACTAGTGCCACTAGTTTGGGCCAATAAGGAATATCTTCCAAGAAATTCCATAGTCATTCTTATTCTTCACGGGCTTTATCTAATATGATAAATTCTGATCCATTGTAGAGAGAGCAATACATGTTTGTTTTGACGATTTCTAAAAGACTGCTCCTCCACCTATAGTAAATACATATCCACTTGTGGATTTTACTTCATTCGATCTGGTGATCCAATTTGCATCACTATATTCTTCAAGTACCACAGAATATTTATTATAATGCAAAGCATAGTTTTGAGTGTATTTAAGATACCCCAAAACTCTTTTCATTTTTATCCAATGAGTTTTATTGGGATTACTCGTGTATCAACTTAACTTACTAATAGCACATGTTATGTCTGGTCGTGTACAATTTATGATATATATATTAAATATCCCAACACTCTTGCGTATTCCAACTGTGAGTCACTTTCACCTTCATTCTTTTTAAGTACAAAAGTCACATCCAATGGAGTCTTGTCAATTCCAAATTCCAAATACTTGGATTTTTCAAGAACCTTTTCGATGGAATGAGACTGTGACAATGCCAACCCTTGTAAAGTCCTATGGATTCTTATTCCTAAGATCACATCCGTAACTCCAAGGTCTTTCATATCAAACTTGCTCAACATATCATCCGCATACAAACAAACAATGATTTGGTGATTTGGAGTGACTTTAATGTAAACATATTTGTCATATTTATTTATCTTAAACCCGTTTGCCAACATGGTTTGGTCAAACTTTGCATATCACTGTTTAGGTGCTTGTTTTAGTCCATAAAGTGACTTCACAAGTTCACATCTTATTTTCTTTTCCTGAAACTACAAAACCCTCATGTTATTCCATGTAAATTTCTTCCTCTAATTCTCTATTTAAGAATGTTGTTTTTGCATTCATTTGATGGATTTCAAGATCATAGACCACCATCGAGGCAATTAACATCTGAATTGATATTATCCTTATTACAGGAGAGTAGGTATGAAAGTAATCAATGCCTTCCTTTTGTTTAAAGCCTTTTACAACAAGTCTGCCTTGTATTTGTCAATAGTACCATTAGCTTTTATTTTTTATTTTGAAGATTCATTAGGTTTATTTTCTGGAGGAAGATCAACCAACTCCCACGTATGGTTGCTTAAGATCAAATCAATCTCACTATTGACTGCCTCTTTCCAAAAGAATGAGTCTAAAGATGTCATCACTTCTTTAAATGTTTGAGGATAATTTTCTAAGAAAAATATTACAAAATCTGATCCAAACAAAGTAGACGTTCTTTGATGTGTACTACGTCTTAGATTCTCATCATTATGTATATCCTCACTTGGTTCATCTCGAGGTCATTTAGACCCTACACTAGACTGTTCATGTCTAGTTTTACACGAATAAATATGTTCAAAGAATTCAAAATTGTCTAATTCAATTACTGTATTTTTGTTGATATCCGGATGTTCGAATTTATGAACCAAAAACTGACATGCTTTACTACTTTTAATATATCCTATGAACACACAGTTCACCGTCTTAAGTCCTATCTTTACCCTTTTAGGCATTGAAACTTGGACCTTCACTAGACACCCCCACTCTTTAAAATATTTCAATTTGGGTTTCGTTCCTTTCCATTTTTCATATGGAATTGATTGTGTCTTACTATGGGGCACTCTATTGAGTATTCAGTGTAACACCCCAAAATTTCATCCCGAGATGCCACGCGGTGCTTAGGGCTATACGTATCCCCAAGCTAACCTCGGAGCCGGACACTACCTCAAGGAATTCAAGTCAACAATAGTCATGCACAATAAGAGATATACCACATTGGGTTCAAGAGAAATACTGGAGAATACTAGACTGTACAACCAAAATATATTGAATGTCTGTACATACCAACCCTCTAGTCTGACAAAGGCTCTATACATCAAAATTAAGAAGCATTGGGACAAACCCCCAACTAAATCAGACAGTACTAAAAGCCATAACAACATAATGATATCACCAAAAATATAGACACGGTCCTTGAACCATGAGGATTCACCACAGAGGGAACGTAGTTGAGGAACTCAAATATCACTAACGCGGCAGTGGCTGAGTACCCGAACCTAAATTATGAGAAAATATAGCCCATAGGAAAATATGTAGGTCAGCACTTTGGAATGTACTGAGTATGTGGGGGTGCATGCAACAATGTAAATATCATCATCAATTTCATGAAAATATCCATATGTACAATGATGGCTCACTTGGCTTGAGATAGATTGAAACATACTTTTCATGATCTCATAGTAAATAAATCATATGATAAAAAAACTCATAAATCATCATAAACAACTTAACTCTTCAACTCAAGATTTGGAGTGACTCGATAATTCAAGAAATTCAACTCTTATGGACATGGGAGGTTCTTATAACCGACATAAACCATGTGAGCTACATGGAGTCCAACGTTTTTCCCTTCTAAGGAGAGAACCCCACATTAGCGGGAGCATCGTACTCTTGCCAGGGAGTACAACCTAAATTTAGTGATCACAATCTCATACTCGGCCTCTGGCCCACAATTATCAATATCAATCCTACGGTGGCACGTAGTTTCAAGGAAAATACCATATTTTTCACTCGGTGCTAAATACTACTCTCAGACATAATCTTAGAACACGTTAGGAAATCCATCACAAACATCACAAAGGTCTATCATTAAGATCAAATCAAATCTCTTTCTCATTTATCAAATCATATTCAATTTGTGGATTCCTAACTCGACTCAAATCAAATCAATCTTTCTCAATATCAAAATATATCAATTCATTAAATCATGGTAACATCAATAACTTTGAAGAAATATCAAGACTGATTGTAACAACTCAATCTCATGAATCAATATACTCAATAATTCAATTTGTCATAAGGAAGCTTAAAGCTTGACACATATCTTGAAAGCACTTGAAATATCAACTCACGGTAGAAATATGAAAATCATAATATTAAATATCAAGTCATAACTTGGGAATAGTAAAATAATCATGTATAACAAAGCTTGAACAGTTTATATTCTCATAATCTCATGATGAAGTAATTTGAGTATAAACCCACTTGAAAAATCATATAAATCTATGAAAGAAATCAAAGCTTTGGGCACAAGAATGAAAGGATTGCTCTTGTTCAAAACCCCACATACCTTAATCTTTGAAATTGGATGAATTCTAGTGCCTAAAACTCTATCCACACTTGTAATATATGATTCTTGAAGCCCACACTATGAGGAACTTGGTTCTTGAAGAAATATTGAAGATTTATGGATGATTTTTGAAAGATTAATATCCTTAAATAAAAACCCTAGATATATTTCTTAAGAGAATTGGAAGAGAGAATGAAAAAATTAGGGTTTAGATGGGAATTCTCATATATATAGGGGCCTCAAAAGATGAGAAAAGACCAAAATACCCTTGAAAAAATATTCTTTAATTTCTAAAAAAAATAGCTGATGACATTCGTGAAAAGTCATCAGACTTGTGACAAGTCGTCACAAAATGTCGTCACAAAAGGATGGATTTTATGATTTTCTGCTTAAGATTGACGACATTGGTGATAAGTCATCACACTTGTGACAACTTATCACAAAATGTCATCACTAGGGGTAGAAATATGTCTAAGGCTGACGACATTGGTGATAAGTCATCACACTTGTGACAGCTTATCACAAAATGTCGTCACTCAGTTTTTCAGCCTAACATGCTGGAGTAAAATAGGCATAACTCTTGGATCCAACACCAAATTTGGATGAAATTGGTATCGCTAGAAAGTTAATTCAATTATGTATCTTTTGGTAGGTCATAAGCTCAATAATTCAAAGTATAACGAAAGATATGATCATTTGAAGTTGAATATAGAAATATCCTTCCCAAAAATTCAATCGATAAGGAATGTTTTGATTCACCTAATTGCTAGGACATCTTTGAGGCATTAATACATATCATCCTTGATCAGAAAATAACCAAAGCACTATAATTTACTTCTCATGAGCTTGAGTCATGGTTGCACTATTGGTTAGAGTCTCGGGGTATTACATTCATTTAGTTGTAAGGATAGCTCCCCCCCCACAAGTTTTATGGTAAAATTGAACTTATAAGTAAGGCATTCATCATTTCTTTCAAGTTTTGGTTTTTCCTTTCCTCAATTCTATTAGATTGAGGTGAATACAGGGCTTTAGTTTGATGGACAATCCTATTCTCTACACATATTTCCACAAAGGGAGATTCATATTCTCCACCACTATCACTTCTTATCGTTTTGATATTTTTATCTAACTGATTTTCAACTTCTATTTTATACTACCTAAATGCATCTATTGCTTCATCCTTACTATTTAGCAAATAGACATAACAGTATCTAGTGCAATCATCAATTTAAGTTATAAAATACTTTTTTCCACCACGAAATGGTGTTGATAGTATGGATTAAGTTTAAGGTATTGGAATTCCTTTCAACGGACTTATACGGATGCTTAGCATACTTTGATTCTGCACACATTTGAAATTTTGATTTATTGCACTCAAAGTTTGGCAAAACTTCTAAGTTAATCAGTTTTTGTAATGTTTTGTAATTGACATGTCCTAATCGTTCATGCCATAAATCATTAGACTCGAGCAAGTAAGAAGAAACTGAACTTTTATTGATTTCAATATTTATTACATTCATTTTGAATAGGCCTTTTGAGGTAGCCTTTTCCTACATACACTTCTCCTTAATAAGTATAATTTTTCCGGAAATAAATACAAATTTGAATCCATTTTTATCAAGAGTGATACAGAAATCAAGTTCTTCCATAACTCTGGTACATACAGGACATTGTTCAAAGTCAACACTTTGTCTAATGTCATTTTCAGGCAGACTTTTCCTGTTCCCTCAACTTTTGCAGTTGCGGAGTTAGCCATATATATATATCTTCTTTTTTGTTTGAGCCGGAGCAAAAGAAGTAAACAACTTCTTATTTGTACAAACGTGGCTGGTGGCACTGGAATCCATCCACCTTTATTGAGGACTTCCCACCGATAGCATGGAACACAGATCACTCGTTTCTTTCTTGGATTCAGCCATATTTTCTTAGTCCTTCTTTCTTCCTTTCTTTAGGGCACGACAATCTGTTGACTTGTGGCCAATCTTTCCATAATTAAAGCATTTTCTCTTGAATTTCTTCTTAAGTTGATTGCTTTCATGTCCAGCTTTCTTTTGATTTTTTGAGTTGTTTTGGTCATCTTCTACAATGTTTGCTTTATTCATTGTAGAATTTCCTCTCAACCTTTTTTCTATGGCTTTGTTGTCTTCTTCAATGTACAGTCTCACTATAAGATCTTCGACTGTCATATCTTTTCGCTTATGTTTCAAGTAGTTTTTGAAGTCCTTCCACATAGGTGGTAACGTCTCTATTATTGTCGCGACTTGAAACACCTCGTTCAGAACCAAACCTACAATAAAGTTTATGTGAACATCAAGAACATTTTTAATATGTTTACCTAAGGTATTCATCAAACTCATACCTTCCACGAGGAAATCGTGGATGATAACTTGCAATTCCTGAACTTGAGATACAACAGACTTTTTGTCAATCATTTTAAACTCAAGGAATCTTGCAACGAAGAACTTTTTGGTTCGACCATCCTCAGTCTTGTAGTTTCTTCCTAGCGCACCCCTCAACTTTTTTGTTGTCTTCATTCCACTATACACGTTGTGTAGTTCATCTTGGAGGCTATTTAGAATGTAATTCCTGCATAGAAAATCAAAGTTTTTCCACGTCTCCATAACGATAAATTTCTCCTGGTCCGAAGTTCCCTTGGGCACCTCTGGAGCTTCTTCAGATGTGAATCTTTGAAGACAAAGTTGTAAGGTAGAAGAACATCTTTTGTTGCCACCTTTTGAAATCAACACCCATGAATTTATTGGGTTTCTCCACTGGTTCCATTGCATGTGGAGCACTCGTATGACTCGTTGTGGCAACATTAGTTGCTGCCACAGTCGTTGCAGTATCATGCACATAACTGTCCATAGTCATTTTTCTGTCACAAAAAGACTGAATTTTAGTATATGAAAATACTACTAAGTTGTAGCAACTTTAAACACCCCTTGTTTCTAGTTTAACGATGAAGTTTTTATAACTTCCAATCGTTAAACCAGTGGTCTTTAACTTGTGATGAAGATTTTATTTCTTCAAACCACTAGTTAAGTTCAAACGAAGAAGAAATCTTAAAGCTTTAACCTCCAGAAACCAAGTAATACAGATTCTAAAAATTATTTATTTTCTTAAGATTGTTGTTTCAGGTATACAAGAATCTATATTTTGGCAACAACTTCAACACAAGTTCAAGTATAAAAAAAGAACACTTATGAAGTTATGCAACACCTTCAACACAAGATCAAAATGACCATTCAAAGAAGTGTGTTTTCAGAAAATTAGATGAAACAAAAAAAAGTCAAGTCCTTCAAATTCACGGAGTGTCCTTAAAGAAATAATTCCCCTCAAGTACCCGTGGTTGTAGAATTTTCTCGCAGGATAAAATGGCCTAACAATCCGACTTTAGTGGTACCTCAAACAATCGGATACTCTTCGAACTCACTCAATGATTAGATGATCACACGGAGTATCTCAGAAAACAAGAAGTATTTTAATGCAGGAAAAATTCCCCTTCCGAAAGGTGGCAATGATTCACCAAAAAGGTGTATCCTTTCTGAACACTCATGTTTGTTCATCTCCTTTTCCCGAAATAGTGTGTCTTTTACTCGAAGAGTTGTATCTCTTCGAGAAGCCGCACTGGTTACATTTTTTCCTCTGGTTTTTTGGATTGTTCAAATAAATTTTGTCCAAAATGATAGATTTCATCAATCGATCAGTTGACAAATCTGAAGCCGAGCAGAAGGAGCGATGATGGCGCGAGGCACCTCTTGGTTCTTGCCTCACTTACCATGTGGAGTAAGTGTTCTTTAATATAAACACTTGAATGTTTCCTTCTCCCACCAATATGGGGAATTATTAGACTTTTCCATTTTTTAGTACACTTTCCATTTTGAGTGTTATCTCAATTTTTTTTCCCTCCACTTGGTTCCCTCCATTTTTCATTCACACTTTAATCTTGAACCCAACAGAGTCAACTTCTGTTTCTGGCAAGTGGCAACATGTCAAGTTCATTGGTTAGTAAGTGGCAATTGGTAAATGTGGTCTTACCTATGTTTACCTGAAGTCTGGTGGTGATTAGATGTGTGTTAGTTTGCTTATCGCTTCGACTTCGTTAACTTTTCCGCTTGCAGTATAACTAGTTTTCTCCACATTCGTGTCCCTGTATCTCCTAATGTCTTGTATGTGACAAGATGTAATGAATTTGAATTATGGGATTATATTTGTAGCTTATAAGAAGCTAAAGATTTTGTCAGCTAAAATAATTTTGCCCTTTGTTTTTGGCAATTGATTTTGTTCTTTTGCGATGATTTTCTTGGGTAGCTAACCATGTTTAGGCACACTTTTTTCCCAGAGGAAAGTTTAAGACAGTCAAGTAAATATTGAATCGAAAGCTAAACATGATGCACAATGTCTTAGATAAAGCATTACAAGGTAAATTTAATATGGAAGGTCCTTGGTTAGTGATCATGACTAACAATATTTACTTGCAAAATATACTTTTATCAACTAATACTTTATCAAATGCAACCCTCTACTGATAGCACTAAGGTATATTTAGTATGCTTGATTTCCATTTGTAACAAATTTAATTTTTGTTAAAAAAAAAAAAATTAAATTTCCTTAGCAGCGTTTTCAGAATTATTTTTTTTTAAAATGCAGTGCGGTGCAGTGCAAGTATGCATGGTATATGTGTGGGATGGATTTATACGGGTTTAAAAAATATGTGGTGCGGAACGAGGCAGTTATCAAATTCGCGGGTTATGAAAATACTCGCACCGCACCCTCACCGCCCCATTACCTTTCCTAATCAATATGCCTGAAATTTAAATTGGATAAAGATAAAATTGATTCATTTACGCGAACCTTGGACTTTCCAATAGGTTTTAACAAATGTTATAGTATCTCTTTTTCTATGTATGGAGGTTCCCATTCTTAGCTCAGAAAATTATGTACAGTGGAAATGTCGATGAAGCCTAAAAAATGGAGGAAAGATGCACACCTATCCTTTCTGACATAAAACTTCTCTGTCATGCAAATAAATAAACTGCAACATATAGAGCCCGTTTGGATAAGCTGAAAAAAATTATCTTTTAAAATATTCTTTAAAAGTGCTTTTGAAAATGCTGAAACTTATTTTAAAAATAAACAGTTACGTGTTTAGATAAAAGTGCTGAAACTAAAAAAAAGTTATTGATGTGTTTGGTAAACAAGTGTTGTTAAGCATTTTTTTGGTCAAAATATTTTAAATAACCTTAAAGTTGTTAACAATATGTAGAGTAGATTATTATTAATTTTTTTTTCTAAAATAATTAAAATTAAAATTAATATATATATTTTTAATTCATTTTCAATATATATATATATAATATATATATATATATATACATATACATAATATATATATATATATATACATATACATAATATATATATATATATATATATATACATATACATAATATATATATATATTATTAATATAATATTCAAATTTAGTGTTTATATATCTATTAATTTTTATTTTAAAGACAAATTTTATGCAACCTTAGTTTCTTGAGAAAATTGAAGAATAGGTGTCTTTTAAATCTTGAATAAAGGATTGGTGATATTGACCAACAGATAGAGTCAAACATTATTAGAAAACTTGATCAAGTTAATTGTGGACTTGATTAATATTTTCAAAACATTCTAATCTTTTCAAAAGTACAAATCAACCCAACCCACACCCTCTTCAATCCAAATCAACCACTCTCTCCTCTCTCTTGACAGCTTTTCTCAACTCTCTCCCAACCAACAGTTCTGCAAAATTTCTCCCTTCAACCCCCGACGATAAATAGTTGGGCTTCGAGTTCCCCTTTTCAATTCAATTAACCTGTCTCTCATGCCTCTCCCTCGACAGCTTCTCTCAACTCTCTCCCAACCAACTGTTCTACAAATTTCTTATTTCAATCCTCGGTGACTTCAACATCCGACTACAAATAGTTGGGATTCCATTTCCTTTTCGACTTTAATCGACATGACAGCCTTGCTCTCCGGCCACAACAGCTTCGAATTCTTCATCGGTCCTTTTCTTCTTTCACAAATAAAAATTTATGGCCTTTTTAGTTTTGAAGAAAACGAGGAACTTGAGCCAAGTTCTCTTATAGTATTGGTTAATAATTTCAATATTTGTTGCACTAATTTGAAATGCGGTCTGAATAAAATCCTAATTTCTGATATTTCTTCTCTTCTCTTCTCTTCTGTTTTCGAAGTGAATTATGATTTTTTTTGTTGCATTTTTTTGAAGTTTGATTTTTATTGTTTGTGTTTATAAAAATAAAAGAACAATTTGGTTTGATTTGTTCTGTTCTTGTTCTTGGTAAAAATGGTGAAATTGCTATTTTTTATTTAA
Organism: Capsicum annuum; assembly: GCF_002878395.1. Lineage (NCBI taxonomy): Eukaryota > Viridiplantae > Streptophyta > Magnoliopsida > Solanales > Solanaceae > Capsicum > Capsicum annuum. Next base: position 39,609,046 of record NC_061111.1, on the reverse strand, counting down.
CAAAATCATGCTACTATTTCCTCCGAAAAATTACCCATCTGGTGCAACATATTAACCATCTGATGCAACAAATTCATCATATGATGCAACAGATCAACCATCTGATGCACCAGAGGAACCATGAAATTACAATTCTGATGCAACAGATTAATAATCTGATGCAACAGCTTTACCACATGTTGCAACAGATTAAGCTTCGGATAAAAAACTTGATGCAACTAATTAATCATCTAGTGCAATGGAAGAACCATCAGATTAATGATTTGATGCAACAGATGAATCTCCTGTTGGATAAAATCCTACCAACTCTTCCTATAGGAAAAGTCCAAGACTTGATTTTTCCAACTGATCATTCATCTGCCGTGATAGATGACCCTATGTTGAAAGAAATCTAAATAATATTGATCGTTGATAACTGTTCCAACAGATCACCCATGTGTTGCAACAGATGTGTGACCTGTTGCATAGACCATTCATCTTTCTCAACAGATGAGTAATATGTTTTGTATTATCGCAACAGATTACTCAGCCATTGCTATGGATTATTTTACTGTTCCAATAGATCGCTCATATGTCGCAACAGATGATGTCACAACAGTTGTGTGATCTGTTGAACAGACCATTCATCTATCTTAAAAGATGAGTGGTATGTTTTGTATTGTTGCAAGAGATTACTCATCCGTTGCCACAGTTTGGTTATATGCTGCAACAGATATACTACCTGGTGCAACAGATTGGTGATCTGTTGTAACTGTTATTTTACAGTTTTGCTTATTTGATTTGCTGTTATCCTTTTTTAATGATGCATTAATCAACAATAATATATTATTTTATGTTCCAATTAATTTTAGATAATATGGTTCCCAAAAGAATAGAAACCGAATCAAGTCCAAATAAAGGAACAAGTGAAGCAGCTAGGCTACATCCACCACTGCATGAGCTTGCTTTACAAGTGTTATCTCAATCAGGAGCAGAATATGATTAACACGGGGAAGAGGAACGTTTCAAAAGAGATGATGCAGATGCTAATAGCCTTTCCACTGAAAAACTAGTCAAAGCCTTCAGCATTGATTGTTATCCTGTGAGAATGCAGTGCGATGGTGCCGCGGATTTAATGGGTGATTTCGTGGTTAAGTCATCCATGGGAAAATCTTTCGAAGCCTTCAGAAAAATACTTCGAGAACAAAAATTGGATGCTTATTTCAGGGACAGCTGCGTTGGAAAATATCTTGATTTGTCGGAGAAAACAATGCTCGTATCAAAATAAAAATGGTATATAAACTTCTCAAGCGTAGGTTTATGTATGAAAACAAAGATAAGATGGATGAGATGTGGATAAATTACTGTGGCATGCCTGTTTGTTTTGGTTGGAAGGAGTTTGCCATAGTTACTGGACTAAAATGTTATCCTCCTTCTCAAGTTATACCTATTATAACCCAAAAAAAAAGCACCCTACACACCCAAAAAAGGCAAAGGCAAGTCGTGTGATCGTGATGACCTAGTGTCCATTGTTGGTCCAAGCTTCAAAAATAAAAATTTGATAGAAGCGTTAAAAGGTAAAAGACTTTCAAAGAAGCACAAGCATTCATTATGCTTTGTTTGGTTTGTACATAATATTCTTTGGGCGAGAGACGTTAACAACAACATAAGCCTCGGTTTAATAAAGCTCTCCGAGGATCTTGAGGCATTTAACAGCTATTCATGGAGGTATGAAAGCTTCAAAATGACTATCAAATATTTGTTGACTCCGTTAGCGCCAAAGACAGTCAACTTATATGGCTTCCCATGGGCTTTCATGGTAAATGTTTCTTTCTTCTATTATGATATCATTCATTTTTTTTTGCTCAATAATGCTTTTGATTTATTGTCGTTATTTTATAGGTTAGGCGTTTGAAGCCATTCCTTATTTGAGACAACAAGTGAACTACCAGGAAGGAGTTTCCTATCCAAGAATCTTGAGATGGTTGTTGGCCAAAAATCATAAAAATGCAAAATTTCTTGATCTCTTCAACCCCCCCCCCCCCCGAAGGATGCAATAAGTATAATTATAATTAATTTTTTCTTTTAATTAATGTTTGTTTTGAATGATCTAATCATCATTCTAATATATGTAATGATTTATGTTAGAATGTGCATCCGTCGCTAGTTCTGACCAATCGAGAGTTGAAGATGCCATTTTTTCTTACTTTACAGTCTGTGCAAACTTTATCAGACCCTAAGGTCATCGGCAGAACAAAAATGGAATTGTTTGGAGCAACAGCCACTACAAGAAAAATAATTTTGGAGGGTGGGCTTGTTGTTGTTGATGGAGCTGTTGGTGGTGGTAGTGGTGCTGTTGTTGGTGCTAATGATACTCTTCTTACAGTATTTAAAGCAAACCATTATGATTATGATCATACTATTTATACAGATTTTGCCTCTCCCAGCGAATGTTCTGCATGCAAATCTCAAGACTTTAGGGCAAAACATGATGTAGTGATTAATGTTGTTAATGCATTAACTGCTTCTGTAACAGAATTGACATCTAAGAGGGGTCTCATTCCATCAAAGAAAATTTTATTTCCATCCTCTCCATTAGATATTAGGTCTAAGAAGAGAAAGAGAGTGATTTCCAGGGCATTATCAGGCATCCAAAAAAGAAAAATCACAACTCCTCTATCTGTGTGTTGCACTGAGCAACGTATAATGTTCAAAGGAGATAAGCACAAGCTGAAGAAGGTGAATATATTATGTATTCCAACTAACAAAACAAACAGACACATATCTATTTCAACAGATGACACATCTACTGAAAATTATCAAACAGATATATACGTCTGTTGCAACAGTTGACTAACCTGTTGCACTAGATACTTTATCTGGTGCAACATATGTCTCTTCTATTTTAGCAAATCAAACAGCTCTTCGTAAGCTTTTATTTGTACCAATAGATGACCTATCTGCTGCAACAGATGATTCATATATTGCAACGGATGGTTCATCCGTTGGAAATTATCACGCAAGGTCTTTCTCATGTAGAAATTTATCCCAACATTTGATTCATTGTTGCAACAGAAATATAATATGTTTGGAACAATTTAAAATGGGAGGAAGACCTGTTTGATTTGCTAGAAGAGATGAGTTATCCTTTTCCATTTTGTTGTATCTCCGTGATTAGCATTGACCAATTCTGGCTATCCAGGTGTATGTAGAAGAAGCTACTGCTGAACAGCATTGACAATATCCTACTCTTTTTATGGAAATATGGAGAACAAAAATGGCAGAAATAGTACGCAAGCGACAATAAAGATCCACTACGAGCAAAGCCGAATTTCATAGCACTGGATGAAGAACAACTTGTCCATACTGAGTAGATCTTTATAGCTTGATCCTGTCAAAGCAATCCTTGGCAGTATACTTAAATTATTGTTGATGTATTTATTGAGATTTGTACCCATAATAATTTTTTTACATTTCATTTATTCGTTGACTTATTTCAGCTAATTTATGAAGGCTTCGATTTATTTTATTTTGTCTACGAATTTTATTTATTCCTTAGATTTGAACTTATTAATTGAAAATGAATACTAAATTCAAATAATACAACAGATAATGTATCTATTGCAACAGACGACACATCTATTGGAAAATTCGAACAGATTTAGACATATGTTGCAACAGTTAGGTGATCTATTGGAATTTATCAAACAGGTCTTTCCACTGTTGCAACAGATGGACTTTAGATAAAAACATCAAGATAATACAACAGATGACACATTTATTGGGGAAAAAAGAACAGATTTAAACATATGTTGCAACAGATGAACTTTATCTGTTGCAACAGACGGTACATATATTGGAATAATCGAACAGATTTATACATATGTTGCAACAGGTAGGTTATCTATTGGAATTTATCAAACAGTTCTTCCCACTGTTGCAACAGATGGACTTTTGATAAAAACATCGAGATAATGCAACGGATGACCAACCTATTGCAACAGATAAACTATATGTCAGAACAGGTAGGATAACTGTTACAACGGATGGAGAATCTGTTGCATTATAAAAATTTAACTTTCATTGGACATAAAAAATTTCCACTACGTGTAAAAAGGTTAAAGTGAATTAAAATAAAAAAGTCACAACCCATCAACGGTGTTCAATTCAAATACTTAAAATAAAATAGGCATCAAGTAGACATGTTCATTTTAAACACGTAAAATAAAATAGGCATCAAATGTGTTAGTGCCATTCCTGGCACATTTCGCTGACTTGCCGTCACTTGGCCCTCAATGGCCATTTTTTTCCCCCCATTGTCTTATATATTCATCTTCCTCCTAAAATTTAACCCTAAATTCTCAAATCCTCTTTTTCATCGTAATCTTCTTTTATCTATCCAAATTCTTCAAATTATTACTTTTATTTTTTCCAACTGACCTTGACAATGTCGAGCGCATCTTCCACTATTTTTTGTGATAAAGATTTTCGATATTGTAAGTCCGATCTTGAAGCTCTGTTAAAGACTTCTTGGACTCAATAAAATCCGGGTCGTAGGTTTTTTACTTGTAAAATTTCAAAGGTAATATTTTTTTATTTAATTAATTGATTAATTATTGACTTGTAATTATTTTGTAATTGTGTTCTCTCTTTTTTTATAAATTGAATGGATGTGATTACTTTGATTGGTATGAAGAACGACAGTCAAGGCTTATGAAGAGAAACAAAATCGAGCAAGAAGATACTACATTGTTGCCGTTATTGCTACTTGTTTGCTGTTGTTGGGCACATGGATATTGAAGCCTAATTACTGAAATTTTCATGGTGGTGTGTGTATTTGCTACTGGTTAGTTGTTGATGAGCACATGGATATTCAAGCGTAACTGTTGGAAAATATCAAAAAATTTAGGCATATGTTGTTAAATTTAGGTCATCCGTGGAAATTATCAAACAGGTCTTCCCACTGTTGCAACAGATTAGACTTAGATTATTAGATTATTCATAGAAATAAATCGGTGTAATGCAACAGATGACCAACCTATTAGAATAGATAAACTATCTGCCAGAACAGATTAAAGATATTTTACAACAGATTGACAATCTAATCTATTGCATTATAAAAAACTCAACTTTCATCAGAAAAAAATTATTGCCACTACATGTACATGTAATAAAGTGAAGGGTGAATTGAAATTAAAATTTTTTATTTCACAGGCTCTTCTATATACACAGGCTTCAAGTGTCCAATTAGTACCCCATAAGCCCAGACCTCTTGCAGGTTTGCCAAAGCATTGTCGCACATAAAAGTTGTTGGCTCGGCTATTTCTATGCCGGTCAGCAAATATTCAATGTGTTCAAGAGCGTGCGAGCCGCTCCCTTTAGCGACATCATCTTTTGGAAGGATCATTCCCCTGTTTCGACCTTTAAAATCCCATAATTTCTTCATCAACACTTCCTTTGGAAAATGATTCATCGGTTTACCCTCCCTCAACAAGGTGGGCAATAGCACCATCAGTGGATCCACGAGGAGAAAAAGATTAAAATTGTCGACGAGAGGTATGTTGGAGTCATAAACATTGATCTTTCCCTTCTCTAGGAGTATCTCAACAGCTCGATAATGCATGTCGTTCACGCTAATGCCTGCAAAAATACTTTTGCCTCAGTCCAGCTCTTGTCGTGTAAATTTGGCCTGTCCCCTCTAACATATCTTAACATTTCTTCTTCATCCAAGACCAACGTAGGAACTAGGAAATCAAGTCCATCGCCAAGGGTTGACGCCTCTCCATTGAATTGATCGTACCTATCCTTGAGCTTCTTGTAGAAGTCGAGGTCCATTATCGGCAGCGTCATAAGCTTCCAGGTACGTTAATTGCCTTTTCCTCATGAGGCTGAGAATTATGTCAACATGCTGTGAGATAAGAAGTCAATTTTTAAATAGGTTAGTAATTGTAAAGATGCAAAGGATGGTTCATCTATTGCATAGGGTTCTCTAAATCAATAATCCAGCGTAACTTATGCAATAGATGGATAATAAGTTACAACAGAACCACAACTAGTTGTACCAGTATACCAAGCTATTGCAAAAGATATGAAATCTATTTCGTATCTTCTTCTTCATGGGGTAGATTAGAATGGATAGGTTAGAAAAAGTAAACTTGCCTTGTCCTCGTACGACATACGCATATCAATCATAGTATGGAAGTCTTGGGGGGGAAAGGGAGGCCTGGGGTAATCTTGTACGCGTGGCTTGGAATTCTTGGCCTGTCGCATATCCCTCTTCTCTTTGGCACCAAGTTTCGTGTATATGTCCACCTTCTTTACTGGCCCCGAAACTTCAGCAGCTTTTGGAGAGGGAGGAATTGCAATTTCTTTTGATTTTCAAGCAGAGAGTACATCTCTAATTGCTCTTTTTATTCTCCTAACCAATGTTGTAGAAATGTGTGGCTCCCTCACCTTCTTGGATAGTATGACACACCTCTTGGATTTGAATTCCTTGATAGCTTTAAAGATAGCCTCTACTTTTTCAAAGAGTTTATCCTGTCTATTATTGCACTCATCGCATTCGCAATGAGAACACGAGTAAGGAGAGGGGTGAGCGGCAAAACGGGGTGTTTTCAAACATATTTACTCTTTCTTGAGCATCAACATGCTCATCATTACGAGTGGTAGCAGCATCAGCATGCCTGCCACTAACACCAACAACTCCACCAGAAGAAGAACCCGAATCTGCCTTACTTGATCCAGATTTCATCAATTTTTTTTTTACCCATCCTCTGGATCTTTTTCATCCCCCGTGTACTTGATCCTGCGCTTGAGAAGACCATGTACCATCGACATAGGGAAATGGATATGGGCAGAGGGATCCTCAGGTAGCTCAAGAAAGCGTTCAAAGAAGCTCTTCTTAAAAAGTCCGCCTATGTTTTCGTTCTTCATAATTTTCATAAAATGTTCCAAAATTTTCCCCATCTGACATTTAAGTACAATTTGACCAGTTAGTTGTTTTCCTTCTGGGTCATTTATCTGCATCGCAACTTCAAACCTGTCAATACTAAAAGTTTTGACAAGATCATGCTGGGATGTCGATATTAACTCATGCCCCGTCAGTGATCCATTATCATCATATAGATGATCATCATCTTTCTCTTTCTGACTCTCTAATTCCTTCTCTTTCTCACTTTCATTTTCTTCATCACCATATATGGACCCTTGTTCACCTCTCTCAATGTTGTTTTCATATCTTTCCTCAGCTTCACTTTTCCCTGACTGAGATTGTTCAGGAAGCTCCTTCGAATCCCTCTGTATTGTAGCCTTTTTTTAAGTGGTCAGACCTTGATCCACTTTCACTTTCTTTTCTTTTGGGAGACATGTTTTACCTACAGACAAAGAAAAACAAAAATTACATTACAGTTGATGTATGCATAGATTTTAAAAAATACATTACAAACACCACGAATACCGACACACCAACAGCCACCACCACAAATTTACCAGTTGGTCGTATACGTTGTATTACATTGTGAACATTGTTTTTTATATTTTTTAATTCATGCGTGTTCTAGATATGGATGATACTTATACAGATATTGCTATTCAACGCGACACGGTGCAGGAACTTCAAAGGCAGGTTAATGACCTGTAGAGCGAGTTGGTCGCTGTGAGAGCGACAATGTTCAGAGAGATGTAGATATTGATGAGAGCCCTGCTGCTGCGATTTGATTGGCCGAATTTCATTAATGATGATGATGATAATAATAATTAGAATGTGTTTTTTCTTTTAGCGTATGTATTTTAATTTTTCTATATTGGATCTATACCTAATGTATTTTATTTTTTATTTCATGGAAAAGTTACTTTTAGTCAGACTTTGGAGTTTTAATTCCCATTCAATTTTCATTCTGTTTTCTTCTAATCTAATACATATTAACATGTCAACAGTTGGAAGCAATGTTGAATCCAATAGCACTAGCAATTTTGGCTTTTAAGTTCTTTCAATAGTTGGAACCGATTGGTCATCTGTTGGGTTTCAACAGATTATCCATCTGTTTCGATAGATTTTTACCTGTTGGAGGAAAGTATTCCAGTTGTTTGTGCAACTATTGAGAATAATTGTGGTCTGTTGTATTATTTAAGTTCATGTTTTGCCTCATTTTATTGATGCACAAGTTATTTAAAAAAAATACATTTTATATATAATAAATGATAATATTAGGTTCACAATAATGAGTTAAATATATAAAAGTTCACAACAAACAAACAAACAACAACACAAGTTTCTGCAGTTACAACGATCATGGTGGATTATGATTCGGGTATGTAGTTCTTTTGTGGCCAGCGCACTTACATATGGAGCACTTGTTTCTTCTTTATCAAAATGATTCTCCAACTCCACGCCTCCTTTTATATGGCTTTCTTCCTGGTTTGATAGTGCTCGGGTCAATATATGGAGGAGGTATTAATCTCCCCATAAGCTCTACTGGAACAACCCAAGATTCTTCAGGAGGCACAAGAGTAATATGCCCACTATATGCCATTTCATATTTTTCCACCGAATAATATTGAGAGGAGTGCTCGTAAACTTCAGGTCCATATTTATGGCCGTATTAAGCTCGAAGGGCTGCCATAGCATGTGGACATGATATTTTGTCCAAGTCAAAAACTCTACACGTACAAGATCTTGTTTGAAGATCGACCGTGGCAGCATCACCATGACCGGTGATACAAAATTTGTAATCTGCTATTTTATGAGAGAATAACCTATTCCCCAGACTAATGTTCATTGATATTTTCTTTTCAATTTTGAGAACAAATCGAGTTCTTTTTTTTGGGCACTTGAACTGCACACGCCTTTCATTAAAAAAATCGCTATATTTCTCCCTTATTTTTTCAAACATAGCCTTGATGGGAAATTCTCTTTCATCTCCAAACAATGAATTCACCGATTCAACTATGTTTGATTTCATAATATTGTACCTATAGAAAAGAATCACTTAGTACGACATCAAACTAAACTTGTAAATCAAACAAGACATTAAATTCATAAGAATGTACCTATTTGCTGCACAGAATGCCTGGCTCCATCTCGCAAAACTGACACGTGCAAGAAATTCTGTTACCTTGGGATTCACATCCGCTATTTGATTGAAATGGTCTAAAAACTTTTCTCTACTATATGCTTTAGCTAGTCTATAAAAAAGGGTGACGACCCTTTCGTTGTGATAGTTATTTCGAATGTTCTCTCCAAGATACCTGATGCAATAACCAAACTAAGCTGAAGTAAAGAAAAGTGAACCCATCTTTGGAATACTTGGATGCCTATCTGATATAAAACACAACTCTTTGGTATCTTTGATTTAGCATTGCAGTTGTTCAAAAAAAATCCATAAGAGGCATCACATTCCTTGTCCGCTACACAAAAAGCGATAGGAAAGATGTGATTCTCCGCATTCTGCGGCACCGCCGCTAGCAAAACTCCATTATACCTGCTCCTCAAGAAGGTACCATCGACGGCTATGCCTTTTCTCAAATGTCGAAAACCTTGAATCCAAGAACCATAGGATACAAAAAAGTACTTGAACCTTTTGTTTTCATCCAAATGCAGTGCCGTCTTACTTCTGAGATTTGTGGACTCAATCATGTAATGGTAAGCATCCAAGACTTCATACCCATGCTCGAGTGTCCCCCGAACTAGGTCCTTGGCAATCCCCATGGTCGTATATACCTTCCAATAACTGACCAGGACACCCAAATCCGTAAGGATTTGATTGGCCATAAGCCTTGTTGAAGGGCCTATGCCATCGGGGAAACTACTCCTAAAATATTCACCGAGGACCTTTGCCGTGGCGTTAGGATTTTGGCCCGAGATATGCTATGAACTACGTGAGGATTTTGGCCCGAGATATGCTCCAAACCATATGTGTGATGCTATTCATGTTTATGAATGACGAATCTATCAGAACTTGTGTACTTCACCGCTCTCAACCACCACTTGCAGTTCGAATTAGCACATTTAAAGCAAAAGAAACTGCTCGAATTAATCACCTTCTTTATTCTGAAATCTTTTTTCAGGTAAGAAATAAACAAAGTGTTAGATAGTTCATTCTTGTCCTTAAATGACATTCCAATAAAAAAGCCGGTCCCATCGTCCTGAAGATTTCCAGATTGTGTCGATTGAGAAGAACTGCACACCGTACTGATTGCATCAACGGGCGTAGGTGTTTGATCATCATCTTGAATATTCATGTCTAGATCATCCAACCTATCATCAAAGAAGTCTTCTTTTTATTCTTCTTCTTCTTCTTCTATGTTCTGGTTCTCATTCTCCCTTGTCTTTTTAACCATGTACACCCTTAACACCTGCCTAGTTGAATCACTTAGATAAGAACACAACCGAACCTGATCGGTTATCTTGAAAGGTAGTACCCTCTGATTTTCAAAGGAGTTATGTATGTCGCTGATGGTGAATTCTTTCGGTTGACAATTCAGTCCACAAAAGCTGATGATTAAGTTCACAAAATCATCATACGAAATATCACTTTGGACTATCATAGCTATCGTCTCTAGTATTTCACCCTCCTTCTAATGCCATACATATCTATTGCTCTTCTCGACCCAATAACCATGACAATCCACCCCTATTGTTATTAATCCCTCCATTAGTGGTGCCTAAATAAAGTCATTTGTTAAAAAAAAAGTTGATAGTGATTTCATAGTGCCGTGAATGAATCCTAACAAATATGTTATCTGTTGCAACAGATAAGTGATGAGTCGCAATAAATTCTTACCTGTTGGAATTCATGTTACGAGTTTGAATATCTATTGCAACAGATGAATCGCCTGTTGGAGTTAATATTATAACTAAATTACCTTTGAAGATGATTCCAACAGATGAGTAACAGTTGCAACAGATAATTAACCTGTTGCGACAGATGACTTACCTGATGTAACAGGTTATTAATCTTTTGTAACCTATGTTGGAATTATGTTCAGGTTCTGTTGCAACAGGTAACTAATTTGTTGCAACATATATGTCAAATGTTGCAACAGATGAGCCATCTATTTAAACATGAATCCAGCATATCAGCCTTCCTTTGAAATAGATGTCTCATCTGTTGCAACAGATAATTTATCTGTTTAAACAGATGGATTTTATGTTGGATTCATGATTGGGTTCTATCCATTGTTGGAAAACAACAACACAATAGCAGTTATCCAAATGACAAATTCAACTAAAAATCATAATTTGACTTACCAACGTCTCCTATGAAGTAATGCCAAAGTGGAAAGTAAGGTTAGAAACAAATTTGACCTAAGAAATTGGTCAAATAGCAACAGTAGCGGTAACAACAACAACAACAAATGGTCAACAAGAACAACATGAAAATGATAATGAAGTAGAAGATGATGATAATGAAGCAAAAGATGATGAATGAAGCAGCAGCAACAATGAACAACAAAAATCGGTAAGAGAGAGAAATCAACAAAGGGTGAGAAGAGAGAGAAAGGCCCATTTTTTCCTTCGTTTTTCGTTAAATAGGCTAACATTTGGATTAAAGTGTAAATTTAAAAACTTATGGGTTATTTTCAAACTTTCCCAACTTTCTTAATCTACAATAAAGTAATTGTCACCTCCACCTAATAATTAAGACTTGTGTCACTTATACCACATTTTAAAACTGTTTTGTCACCTGTGGCCCAAACCCCCTATTTTTTTTCTCCAACTTTTGATAACACTGTACATAGTGATGCAATTTCATAATTAATGACTAGGAGGCGTGTATCAACGTTTATCAATACAATTGCAATTTCATATATATATATATATATATATATATATATATATATATATAATATTTTCATGAATGACTATTAAATTTGTGCGCTAAAATAAATCTTTTTTCTTGGTTAAAAGAGTTTAAATTATCAAATTAAATATATATGTTACTAATCATTATAACTACATTAATAGATAAGTAATTGATCACAAATGATACTATTCGTTTGCTAAAATGACTCTTAATTGAAAAATGTATTACCCGTTGATTGAGTAATGACTATATCACTATTAAAATATTGTCAAATATGAATGTTGCATCGTCAAATATACATGAATCGTTCACTAATCGTTCATGAAGTTGTATATCATCAGTTTGTTCTCCATATATCTTGGTTGGTGAGTTTTTTTGTTAGAGAAATTCATATGTTGTACAATAATAGTTGTCCAAATTTAAAAGAATATATTAAAGAAGGAGAATAATATATAAAAATCATATTTCATAAATTAGAAATTTCATACAAAAGAGGTACTAATATGGCTCTTAAATACCCTTATAGTTGTTAACATTGTATAAAGTTGATTACTATAAGATTTTAAATTTTAAAATAATTTAAATTCAAATTAATTTTAATTTAATTTCAATATAAACTACCTAACACATTTATTTTTAAAAATATTTTCATGAATGAATAAGTTATTTGTGCTCCATTTTTATTCTTAAAATTGAACAAAAGAGATCCAAAAAGAAGCAAAATTTGTTGTTTCAGCTATATGAATTCGTTTTTCTTTGTGAATTTTACCACACTAATTAATCCATTTTTGTTTTACGAAATTTTTTTCTTCTGAAAATTGAACCAAAACACTCAAAAAGGAGCAAAAGTTGTTGTTTCGGCTAAATAGGTTTATTGATTTTTCATTTTTTTCTTCAAGAAAATTGAACAAAAGTCGCCCCAAAAGAAGTTGAATTGCTAACGGTACATTAAAATTTATTGTTTCAGTCAAATAAACTATTAAAAAAATAATTCTTCTCAATTCCTCATAAACCCCATAAGCATCAAATTATTAGCAACCCATTAAAAAAAGAAAAAAGACACAAAATGAAGAGAAAAATACAAACATGAAGAGAGAAACACAAAAATAGAGGGAAAACACAAAAATGATAGAAGAGAATAAATATTTTAGAACAAACATGATGGCAATTTTGAAATATGTAAAAATTACAAGGAATAACTATGTCTTTTATTTGGTCAAACCAGAATGATTTATAAGCCAAAAATAAAAAGTAGAGGTAATGATGCTTTTGGTTTTTAACTTTTGGCTTAAAAAAGTAATTTTAAATTTTTTTAAGCCATTTTTAAACTTACAAAACATTTTAAAAAGTAAAAAATGACTTAAAAGCTATTTTTACTAGCTTTGAAGCCCATCCAAACCCCCTCATAATCTTTCCTCTGTTTGATTAATGTGGTAGAGTTGGAACTACAACACTCTAAAGGGTCACTTAATTAGGTAAAAAGATTGAGCCTACACTAGTCAAACTTTTTTATAATTGAAAATTACATAGGCGACAGTAGGTAAGGTCACAATAGTTAATTAGTATCCAGATAATTTATTAAAAATAAAATCACATCAAAAGAAAAAAGAATTAGGTGACCTAACTAATAATTGTGCCAGATAAAATTAAATGAATGTAGTATTAGAGATTTTTAATACTTTCGAATTCAAATGTAATAGTACATGCACACTGATCAGCTTTCTGCTTTTACAAAATTACAAAGAGAAATTTATAAATAGCACTTCCAATATTGAAAAAGTTATTCATACTAAGTGCTTCCTGCATCATTTATCTCCTTATCAGCATACTTTTGAAGATTTTCACCATGCAATTTGCCATATCTAAACTCATCAAATATTTCAACCCCCATATCTATGTAAAAATCATACGACTTCTTATTCCAAACTGCTACTATTCCCTCCACTGATACGAACCCATTGTTTGCAGCTATAGACGCAACTGTTCCGAACAACAATCTCCCCATTCCCAACTTACGATAACTCTCCCTGAAGTAAAGGCTCTCGAAATAGAACCCCGGTTTATCATAGAAGCATGAATAATTCGCATAAAAGAAAGCGTATCCCGCTATGAAAACATCACGCTTATCATTCCCATCATCGTATATGGACTGAAACTCCTCAACTTGTCCTTCCACAACTGGGAATTTAAGGTCGAACGTTGTAAGGACGGGCTTGAACCCTAATTCGTCCTTGTTATTTTTGGGTTGGGTAAAAGGCGTTGGGGAGACTTCGAGTAAAAGTACGGATGGCCCGTAGAACAGCGGAAGAGGATTTTCTTTGAAAAGTAAGTCCCCTAAGGAGGACTCGGTGGTTTTGTATAAATGAGTGAAATTATGGTATGCATGGATTTGGTAAAATAATTGGTATATATGGTGCAGATCAGATTTCGTAGCGAGGCGGACTCGAGTATGTATCTTTCCGGTGATCGTAAGGTTGTTATTTTCGGATGATCCGTTGGTGGTTATTGTTTCAGATATAGCTGAAGCCATGGCAAACTTGAAGAAGGAAAAAGAATTGGGAAATGTTGCAGGGACTAGGAAGAATCTTTTGTAATGGGGTATTGTTTGAAAAGATTGTAGGATATAATGCTTTATTTATAGTTGAGATGTGGTCCTTTAATTAACTTATTTAGTTAGTGGGGTTGGTGGAGGAAACTCAAGTGTGCGTCTGAGTATATTTTTACATTACTTTAAGATATCTATGATGATAACAAGTTCATGAGTTGTTGAAACAGGAGCTAGCCTCCACTTTGGATACAGTCCCCTACTATTTTTTGCCTCAATATTCTGATTTTTCTGCGAGGAAAAATCTCCTAAGAAAAATAAATGAAAGTTTGAACAGGCAAGAGTTGAGTCTATAGCCATATCAGATTTGCCACCGCAAGCAGTACTAATTAATTTAGTGCTGTAATTGTTCTTCATTCGAACAAGTTGAGTTACCTGTATAAATACTATGTGAGCATATTTTTCATTTAAATTAGCTGATACTAACATTATTAATTTAGAGCCTATTTGGGATTGTTGTTATAAAACTATTTATTTGAGAAGCATTTTTATAAAATAACTTTTCAGAAAAGTGTTTTTGAAAAAAAATATTTGTGTTTGGTAAATTTATTTGAAAGTGTTTTTGATAATTAGATTGCATTTGGATAATCTTTTTTAAGAGTGTTTTGTTTTGAGTCAAATGACCAAAAGGACATGTATTAATAGATTTTTACTATTAAAATTTATTTATAGAGAAAATTTATTTTAAATATCTATTATAATATTTTTAATTAAAATTTATTTTTATTTAATTAAATATCATCATCAATGATATTTTCAGATTTATTTAAAGAGAGTGAGTGAAAATAAAATAATAATATATAAATCATAAAATAAAATAAAAAATTATGATGTAAATATGAAGTATAAAATTTTTAAGTCAAACTTATAAGATATGTTAATTAATTAATAAGGAATATGTGTGTGTGTGTGAATGAGTGATAGGGATATTTTTGTCATAAAAAAATAAATTCTAATACTGCTTCTGTTTTTTTTTTTTAAAAGCGAAATTTTTTTGCTTTTTTCAAAAGCAAAAAAAATATTTCTACTTCTTTTTTAAATTATTACAAATTTATCAAACACAAAAGTATTTTTTTCACAAAATAAATATTTTTTTATTTTTTTTGGAGGAAATAGGCAATCTCAAACAGTGGTATAACTAATAATTGGTTGTCAAATCATAAGAGTAAATTTGAAAAAAAAAATCAATGATTCACTTATTTTGAAACACCAATAAATACCCCAACAATTCACTTATTCCGAAATGAATGGAGTACATTAATTTAAATTTTAACATATATGAGTTCTATTAAAATTTAAAAATTAATATAATAATAATTCAATCTATAAGTTAATTTCAAAGTAAATATTACTATTATATAGTTGATAAGTTTTTTAGTAAAAATATTTGATTTAGATAAGAAAAATATTAAATTAAAGATCGCTCATATAAAGTCCGACCCATTCATATTTAATCTGACTCATTAATTTGTCAACATTATTAGCATGCTTAAGTTTTTTTGGAACTCCCTGAACAAAAATTTTGCGTTCGTCCCTGATGATACTAATTAGCAAATAATTAGTCACAATTCTTATATGTATTGCACTAACATACAAAAGCTGTTGAATCTTATGTAATTTTACTTAAAATTTGTTGAACAAGTAATTGCATAATTAAATGTCAAAAGTAATTCCAAGAACAGACATCGATAGTGTATTTGGTGTACACCACCATCTAAATTTAGACGAAAGACTTCCACCAACTTTTTTTTGGACTTTTTATTTGAACGTGAAAATGTTTAAAAGTAGCAAGTGGGAGCCAATGTATACGTTTTAGGAACATGTAAAATATGAAAATATCATACAAATGATAACATTCAGGAAAAAATCGATAATATATGGTTCCAAAATTAAATGTTGACGATTTCAGCAATATGGATAAAATTTCTATGGATTACATACATGAGGCGTGAAAGTCAATTTAAGCTGTCAACATTGACAATGTATTACCAATGTGCTTGAAAACTCAATTAGGATATGTACAGGAATCTGCATAGCTTCACAGTTCCCACTAAAAACAAAAAAGGAACATAGAGTTTAGAGAAAAACCGACAAGATTATTTTCATAATAGATGAATTTTTCATGAAATTTCCACGAAACATTGAAAATCTCGTGCAATCTGTCGAAAGTTTCAACGAGCCGTTTAATCATAAATTTTGGAAGCATTTTTTTCTTTAAAAAAAAGAATTGTATCAGATATTTGTCTACCCGTAAAATTGATCTAGTTTTTAAGAAATTTTGAAATCAAATCTTTAAATCCCAAATCTACTTCAAACTTGTTTTTGGGCTAAGAAATAACTGTTGATATCTTTTAAAATTTTAAACTTGTCCCAACCATGGGTCGTTTGGTTGGAAAATTGTTATCCCGGGTGGGATAAGTTATCTCATCACTAAAGGAAAAATGGTGGGATAAGTTATCTTGGATTAGATTAACCCCTCCAACTAAACAAGGGATTAAGTGATCTTTTATTTTATCCCGAGATAACTTATCCCTTAAATTTTTTACACCTCAAACCAAACGACCCCTAATAGTTTATATGGAAAAGGGCCTAATATACCCTTATTGAAAATGGTACACAAAACCTTTCTTTCATCTTTAGGCTCCAAAATAACCTTTTATCCACCTATATGACTTAAAAATACCCATTCACTTAACAAACAAGTGATTAGACTTCTAACTTAATACGTGACAACTTGTTATTGTTTGGAGATTTAATTAATTAATAATTCATTATTATTAATATATAAATAACCCAATCAGATTCATTACTCAATCCAACTAAACACCGAAATTAAAAAATCCGATCCAAATATCCAAAGGGAGAAAATCCTTACAGCATATCGATCAGTCACCCTCTCTCTTAACATTGAATTCTGAACCTCATCGATGAAGAATAATAGAACAAAAAAAGATGAAGAACAATAATCCTTTTTGTTATTTTATGTGTAATTCGGGTACACGAATCTGTATATATATATACAACACCAACTTCAACAATAGTTCATGTATAAACAAGAACACCTTTGAAGTTCTTTAACACCTTCAACACAAGATTACTAATAATTTATCCAAGAAGTGTGTTAGATTTCAGAAAATAGATGAAAAAGAATTTAAGGCCAAGTTCCCTGACTTCACGGAGTGTCCTTAAGGAATAATTTCCCTCACTATACCCGAGGTTATGGAATCTTCCTCCCAGGATAAAATGGCCTACAATCCGAACAATAGCGGTACCTCAAATTGTCGAATTCTACGAACTCACTCAACAGCTTAATGATCACACAGAGTTTTTGTTAAGTATAGAAGTGTTTTTGCTGTCAAAATTCATATACATACTTGAGGAAAATAGCAGGTATTTATAGCCTTAAGTGTATCCTTTCAGAAAGGATGCATTGGTTCAGCAGAAAGGAACATTTCTATAATAGTAACGTATCTGCGCTGGAACTGCGCCAGGACTGCAGCCGCAGATGACATTTTACAGATTCTAGTGAGCATCTATGTTTGAACTGCGTCCGCAGTTTTTGATCTACGTGTGCAGATCGATCGCACTTCAAAACAGTGTGCCTTTTCTCGAAGGGCCGCATTCCTTCGTGATGTGCATTGCGTATGCGTTGGAATTATGCCTGAAATGCACCCACATTTGGAGAAATTCAGATTTTGGAATTTTGGATTAAATTATCACTTGTAAACAAGTTTCAAATTAATTTTGTCAAAAAAAATTCGATCTCATTGATTGATCATTTGACAAATTCAAATCTAAATCCAAATTCAAATTCAAATTCGAAGCCGAAGCCGATCCGAGCGAGCGACGACGATGACGGCGCGAGGCATCTCTTATTTCTTGCCTCACTTACCATATGGAGTTAGTGTTTCTCATTATAAACACTCACAAGTTCTCTTCTCCCACTAATCCGGGAGAAATGGGTGAACTTTCCAATTTGGGAGTACACTTTCCAAATTGGTGTCTCCCTTCTCTCCATTATTTTTTCTCCATTTTTCATTCATATACACCTTGAACCCAACAATCCCCCACATGAATGGGGAATGACTATCTTTTAAAAAATTTACGGACAAGTATGTGATCATTTAGCAAAGACTGATTGAATCTGGATAAGTAGGCTTCCCTTTAAACTTTCCGTAGTGAACATGCATCGAATGCACTTGGTCAATCGGTAGATTTGATATCTTTGAACCGTCGAGCTTTAATGTACACCTAGATAATACATGTCACACAACCAACCTTTTACTGTTTATGGTTCTCACGATTTTATTCTTTTCATCCATGAACATATTCCGGTTTCATGAGAGCTTAGAGAATAAGTCTTTACTAACATTCTCTTTGAAACAGCTTCCACTTCGCCCTCACTTAGGTGATTTCTAAAAAATTAATCTTGTAGATTAAATTATTTGATTAAATCTGCCAAATTTAGATAATCATTAAAAGACTTTTCACTTTAGTCTTATCCTTGTTTACTACACATTGTCTACATCATGAGAATGGGTTGGGTAATTGACAATGTTGAACCTGTCAGACAGAACTTTGTTTGATCTCTTTGAACCTAGCTCTTGGGATCTCCAGTCTACTAGGTAGAGTTACCACCATGCTGACTTATCCTAGGCCTTAAACTCATTCCCTTGAATGTTCTCTCAACTTCTTCTCTAGATAGGCCTTTTGTAAGTAGATCCGACACATTAGCCTTTGACTTCACAAAGTCAACAGTGATAATTCAACTAGAGAGAAGTTTTCTAATGATATTATGTCTCCGTATTATGTGACAAAATTTACCGTTGTACATCATGCTCCCTGCCCTACCTATCATCGCTTAGCTATCATAGTGTATACATACAGGTGCCACTGGTTTGGGCCAATAAGGAATATCTTTCAAGAAATTTTGGAGTCATTCTGCTTCTTCACCGGCTTTATCTAATGCGATAAATTCAGATTCCATTGTAGAGCGAGCAATACAAGTCTATTTGGATAATTTTCAAGAGACCGCTCCTCCAACGATAGTAAATACATATCCACTCATAGATTTTACTTCGTTCGATCCGGTGATCCAATTTGCATTACTATATCCTTCAAATATCGCAGGATATTTATTATAATACAAAGTGTAGTCTTGAGTGTATTTAAGATACCCCAAAACTCTTTTCATTGCCATCCAATGAGTTTTATTAGGATTACTCGTGTACCAACTCAACTTACTAATAATGCATGCTATGTTTGGTCTATACAATTCATTATATACATTAAATATCCCAATACTCTTGCGTACTCCAATTGTGAGTCACTTTCACCTTCATTTTTTTGAAGTGCAAAGCTCACATCCAATAGAGTCTTGGCAATACCAAATTCTATATACTTGAATTTGTCAAGTACCTTTTCGATATAATGAGACTGTGACAACGCCAACCCTTGTGGAGTTCTATGGATTCTTATCCCTAAGATCGCATCCGCAACTCCAAGGTCTTTCATATCAAACTTGCTCTCGAGCATTCATTTCATTGCATTTATGTCTGAAATGTCTCTACTGATAATCAACATATCATCCACATATAAACACACAATGACTTGGTGATTTTGAGTGTCTTTAATATAAACATATTTATCATATTCCTTAATTTGAATCCGTTTGCCAACATGGTTTGGTCAAACTTTGCATGCCATTGCTTAGGTGCTTGTTTTAGTCCATAAAGTGACTTAAAAAGTTTACACACCTTATTTTCTTTTTCTGGAACCACAAAACCCTCAGGTTGTTCCATGTAAATTTCTTCCTCCAGTTCTCCATTTAGGAATGCGGTTTTCACATCCATTTGATGGATTTTAAGAACATATACCGCCGCAAAGGCAATTGACATTCGAATCGATGTTATCCTTATTACCGACGAGTACCGACGAGTATGTATCAAAGTAATCAAGGCCTTCTTTTTATTTGAAGTCTTTTACTACAAGTCTTGCCTTGTATTTATCAATAGCACCATCTGTTTTTATTTTCCTTTTGAAGATCCAAAAGGTTTGTTTCCTGCAGGAAGATCAATCAATTCTCACATGTATGGTTGCTTAAGATTGAATCAATCTCACTATCGACTGCCTCTTTCTAAAAGGATGAGTCCGAAGATGCCATCGCTTCCTTAAATGTTTGAGGCTTATTTTCTAAGAGAAATATTACGAAATCCAATCCAAAAAAAGTCGACGTTCTTTGACGTTTACTATGTCTTGGATTCTCATCATTATGTACATTCTCACTTGGTTCATCTCAAAGTCGTTTAGACCCTCCAATAAACTGTCTAGTTTTATACGGATAAATATTTTTAAGGAATTCAGCATTATCTGATTCAATTATCGTATTTTCTTTAATATTCGGATGTTCGAATTTATGAACCAAAAATCGACATCCTTTACTACTTTTAGCATATTCTATAAACACGCAGTCCACTGTCTTAGGTCCTATCTTAACCCTTTTAGTCATAGAAACTTGGACCTTTGCTAGACACCCCTACACTTTAAAATATTTCAAGTTGGTTTTCCTTCCTTTTTATTTTTCATAAGAAATTGATTGTGTCTTACTATGGAAAACTCTATTGAGTATACGGTTGGCTGTAAGGATAGCCTTCCCCCACAAGTTTTACGGTAAATCGAAACTTATCAGTAAGGCTTTCATCATTTCCTTCAACGTTGGATTTTTCCTTTCCGCAATTCCATTAGATTTAGGTGAATACGGGGCCGTAGTTTGATGGACGATTCTATTCTCTACACATATTTCGGCGAAGGGAGATTCATATTCTCCGCCCCTATCACTTCTTATCATTTTATCTTTTTCTCTAACTGATTTTCATCTTCAGTTTTGTATTGCCTAAATACATATATTGCTTCATCCTTATTATTTAGCAAGTAGACATAACAGTATCTAGTACAATCGTCAATAAAAGTTATGAAATACTTTTTCCCACCACGTGATGGTGTTGACTTTATATCACAAATGTCAGTGTGTATTAAGTCTAAGGGATTGGAATTCCTTTCAACGGACTTATAAGGATGTCTTGCATACTTTGATTCCACACACGTTTGATACTTTGATTTATTGCACTCAAAGTTTGGCAAAATCTCTAAGTTAATCAGTTTTCGTAATGTTTTGTAATTAACATGGCCTAAACGTTCATGCCCCAAATTTTAAGACTCAAGAAATTACGAAGAATTTAAATTTTTATTGATTTCAACATTCATTACATTCATCTTATAAAGGCCCTCGATGAGATAGCCTTTTCCTACATACACTTCTCCTTTGCTAATTATATTTTTCCAAAAACGGTTACATATTTGAATTCGTTCTTGTCTAGAAGTGAAACAGAAATTAAGTTCCTACGTAACTCCAGAATATACAAGACATTGTTAAGTGTCAAGACCTTTCCTGAAGTCATTTTCAAGCCCACTTTTCCTGTTCCTTCTATCTTAGTCGTAGTAGAGTTAGCCATGTAGATCATTTCTTCTACTTGAGCTGGAGCAAATGACGAAAACAAATCTTTGTTGGCACAAACATGGCGAGTGGCACCATAATCCATCCACCAATCGCGAGGATTCCCCACCAAGTTGCATTCTGAGAACATAGCACACAGATCATCACTTTCTTTATTGGACTCAACTGTATTAGCTTGGTCCTTTTTCTTGCCTTTCTTCGGGGCACAACAATGCGTGGACTTGTGGCCAATCTTTCCATAATTGAAGCATTTTCCCTTGAATTTCTTCTTAGGTTGATTGCTTCCTTGTTCAACTTTCTTTCTTTTTTTAGAATTGTTTTGGTCATCTTCTATAATATGTGCTCCATTAATTGTAGAATCCCCTTTTAACCTTCTCTCGGCAGCCTTATTATCCTCTTCAATACGCAGTTAGATAATAAGATCTCGATAGTCATCTCCTTGCGTTTGTGCTTCAAGTAGTTTTTGAAGTCTTTCCATATAGGTGGTAGCTTCTCAATGATCGTTGCTACTTGAAATGCATCATTCACAATCAAACCTACAAAACAGTTTATGTGAGTACTAAGAATATTTTCAATTTGTTCAACTAAGGTATTTTTCAAGAATATACCTTCTGCTAGGAGATCGTGGATGATTACTTGCAATTTCTGCACTTGAGAGAAAACCGATTTGCTATCTATCACTTTAAAGTCCAGGAACCTTGCAACAAAGAATTTCTTAATTCCCGCATCCTCTGTCTTGTATTTTTGTTCTAGTGCCCCCCATAATTCCTTCGATGTCTTAGTTCCACTATAAACATTATAGTGGTCGTTTTGGAGTCCAATCAAGATATAATTCCTGCAAAGGAAGTCCGAGTGTTTCCAAGCCTCTATAATCATAAAATGCTCTTCGTTTGAGGTTCCCTCGGGCAACTCAGGAGCATTCTCACTAGTGAACCTTTGAAGGCATAGAGTGGTAAGGTAAAAGAACATCTTTTGCTGCCATCGCTTAAAGTCAATGCCCGTAAATTTTTTGGGCTTCTCCGTAGGTGCCGTTGGTTATGGAACATTTGCTCGACTTATTGAGGCAATACTAGTTGCCCCCACAGTCGTAACCACATCTTCCATTTGACTTTCGTTAGTCATTTTTCTGTCACCATAAGACAATAAAATTTAGTATTTTCAGAATACTACTTATTAACAAGTTGCAATAACTTAAACACCTCTCTTGTTTCTAGTTAATGATGAAGTTATTATGACTTTCAATCGTCAACCGAGTGATTTTCAACTTGTGATGAAGATTTTATGTCTTCATATCACTAGTTAAATTCAAACGGAGTAGTAAGCTTAAAGTTTTAATCTCCAAAAACAAGCAATATAGATTCTGTAAAATTATTCCTTAAGATTGTTATTTTATGTGTATTTCGGGTACATGAATCTGTATATATATACAACACCAACTTCAACAATAGTTCATGTATAAAGAAGAACACCTTTGAAGTTCTTTAACACTTTCAACTCAAGATTACTAATAATCTATCCAAGAAATGTGTTAGATTTTAGAAAATAGATGAAACATAATTTAAGGCCAAGTCCCCCGACTTTACGGAGTGTCCTTAAGAAATAATTTTCCTCACTGTATCCGGGGTTATGGAATCTTCCTCCTAGGAAGAAATGGCCTACAATCCGAATAATAGTGTTACCTCAAATTGTCAGATTTTACGAACTCACTCAACAGCTTAATAATCACACAGTGTTTTTGTTAAGTATAGAAGTGTTTTTGCTATCAAAATTCATATACATACATAAGGAAAATAGGAGGTATTTATAGCCTTAAGTGTATCCTTTCAGAAAGGATGCATTGGTTCAGCAGAAAGGCACTTTTCTGTAACAATCACGTATCTGCGCTGAAATTGCGCCAGGACTGCGGCCGCAGATGACATTTTGTAGGTGAGCATCTGTGTTTGAACTGCGTCCGCAGTTTTTGATCTGCATGCGCAGATCGATCGCATTTCAAAACAATGTGCCTTTTCTCGAAGGGTCACATTCCTTCGTGAACGGTGGCGCAAGACATCTCTTATTTCTTGCCTCACTTACTATGTGGAGTTAGTGTTTCTCATTATAAACACTCACAAATTCTCTTCTCCCACCAATGTGGGAGAAATGAGTGAATTTTCCAATTTGGGAGTACACTTTCCAAATTGGTGTCTCCCTTCTCTCCACCATTTTTTCTCCATTTTCCATTCACATACACCTTTAACCCAACACATTCTTCCTCTGTTGTTCTTCTTTTCGGTCTTTTATGGATCTTGAAAAATAACTTCTTCCAATTTCTTGATCTCATGAAATGTCGGCATCTTCTTCTCAACAAATTGAGTAGCGTATATGTAAGTGTGATTGACTACTGCTATAACCTCTGAAAATAATGGACGTTGATTCTATAAATGTATCATCTGTGCACATCATCTTCTTTTTTTGCTGTGTTTTATTCTGCATTGGACTGAGATCTTTGCACTATAAATTTCATCTTTTGCTTCTATTGAACACTCTTGACAGTTTGCCAGATATATTTTGAGGAGCAATATCCATCAAAAAGGTTGTCTTTAATTATGATGATAGTATGCTGAAAGAACTTATGGGCTTCAAATTGTGGTATCGAAAGTCCACAGAAAATAAATACCCAAACGAGGCAATTTTTATTGTTTTAAGCCCTATGAAAAGATTTAAGATGGATGATCTTCATCCTTTGACACAGTAATTCTGCAAAGTTTCTTTCTTCAGTAAGGCAACGACCTTGGGGGTTTAGGAAATGATACTGGGTAACACCTGTTGTACCGAAAATCTACAAGTCAGGTTTAGAAGTACAAAGGGTAGAAGATTATGATACTATAGACAGTACACTGATTCATGTCGAGTCAATGAGTTCAATCGACAACAAACTAACAAGTGATATTGAAAGCAAAGCTCATGCATTTTCTATATTCTCTGAAATAAAGTTGAATATGTTTTGTGCATAAAACTCTATCTCAAAGTAAACCTGTAATTTAAACAGGCTTTGATGATATTCAAGGATAACATTTTCTACAAGATGTGAAGTCTTTTTGGTCAAATTTGAATTTGAATCTGCAATTGACTTGTAATAGTAAAATTTGAATCGACCCCCACCTCTTTTTGAACCTCGGTAAGCTTTGTCTCTGGATCCTGAACTTTGCTAGAGACTATCTTGTCCATATTGGCTACCAGCTCCATCTCCTTGCGATTAGTTATTGTTGGTTTTCTAGCTGCCAAGATATCGTGTGGTTTGTGTGTGTTGGTTAGGTTAGTACTCTGAGTCCGTTAAAAGTTAGTATGCGAGTTGGTTAGTAGTCTGTTTATGAAGAACTTTGTTTATCGTCTTGTAATTTTATCTTTGTCTTTGTGTTTAATGTAAGTATGTTTTGGAGATTTATATTATTTAAGGCTAACTATATACTCATTTTAAGGCTATAAGAACTTAATTTAGTACTTGTCTAAATTTCACCAACATATTTTGACTTGCAACAAAATGTTTCTAGCCATAATTTGAATTTAATGATTGATATTCAAATGTCTTAAAGTGAATTACTTTTCATACCAAAAAAAACTGAAATCAAAACATCACAGAACTGGAATAAAATAGTAGCAAAAAATTACACTAAAACTATTAAAAAGTAGCAGCAGAAAATGCACCAAAGTTGGAAAAAAAAAACTGTCAACTTGTTTTCAGCACACAATGTCATTCTCATATGATGGTATTGTCCAAAAACTACAAAATATTAATAGCTTGTTTTCAAATATAACTTTCAAATCTAATTAACATGAAAATCAGCAAAATATGAAAAAAAAATTATGTCACTACATAACAGTGAAAAACTATAAAACAACTACATAATGCAGTCATTTCTTTCCTACTGCTTGCCGCCCCTCTTTCTCTTTAGTTTGAGATTTTTTTTCTTTTCAATTTTCAATTGAGTTGAAGTCATAGATGTTTTGTCTTTTCAAGCCAGTTTTTTGGGGTGAATATGATAAATTAACAGGCATACTTACACAATTTTTATCTCCCTTGAAGTCAATTCTCCTAGTATCAAATTGATCGAATCAATATTGTTTTTTGCTTGAAGCCTAATCTTTTCTTTAAATATTGTCTTAGGCTTTAGAATTGGCTGATTATCCTCTTTAGGTTCATCATTATCTTCATCGAAAAGTACATTTAAAAATGTAACAGGTTGCTTAGATCCAATAGATTGATTGATATTTTTTTTGACCTTGAAGATCCAACAGATTCCTTGTTATTTTTCTTTGAATTGAAGGTCAGATTGTCTGTAGACTGAAAGAAGCAATAAAATCAGGAGTTGGCCTGTAACACCCCGTATTCAAGTACCTGTATTGGTTTTATTTATATGGAATTAATTTAATTTTATTTTATTTAGACCAGAATTTGCCTGTCGATGGTTCCATGCGAAGGTTATTGAATAAGCTTTCCAACGATATAAAGATTTCCAAAAACGGATAGGTTTCGGATATAATCGAGCACGTTCGAAACTATAAAATGGTGGCCGGGATATTGGGAATAGTAAATGTGCAGGAAAATTTCCTGCACACAAACTACTGAGGCCAGCTAATTTTTTGGGTCAACTTTGAACGATCATAACTCCCTTAATATAATGAACTGGGAGAGCTGCGACCAATGAAAAGAAAGATCTTTGAGTCTTCTTTCCAATGCAATTAATTTCATCCAAATACAACATATGAGTAAGGAGTTATACTCGTTTTACTTCAGCCTCTCAAAATAGATTTTTAGGGTCAACTTCAAACGATCATAACTCCTTGTACAGGACGAAATGGGTGGCCTACTATATATGAAATGAAATCCCTTTGAATTATCTTTCCAACGATACTAATTTCACCCAAATCTGATATCAGAGCAAAGAGTTATGGTCGATCTACTTTAACTTATCAAAACAGTCCACCAAAGGACAGATTTGACATTATTTAAATTTTCAAGGCACTTTGGTCATTCCCTATGATATTATGGACGGGAATATGTGTATATATACATGTATATGAGTTCAAAAACTCATTTTCACCATCAATCATTGAGAAAGAACAAACCCTAGCCAAATTTGACCTTTAAATTACTTTTGATTCAACCGCGGAAATTCCAAAGTAATCCGATAACTGCGTTTGTCATATCGAGAGCTTCGAACGGCACCTATTATCTGTGCAAATAGGATTGCATAATAAAGAGGTGAATTCTAAGGTATGAATATTGTTTGCCTTTGTTCTCTTCCATATGTATATGTGTAATAGAGGATTCTATGTATTGGTTGTTATTGAAAGGTGATGAAAATAGGGTTATGGACTATTTTGCATGGTTTGGTTGTATTGAATTGTGTAAGGTGGATATGGTAATTGAGTTATGGAAGGTGTATATGGTGATATACTATTGAATTGATGATTATTTATATCTATGGCTCAATTTGGTTTAATGGATTGGTTGGAAGGATAAATGAATCCAAACTTGATATTGGAGGATGTTGTATGAATATGCATGGCATGTGAATGTAATTGGAGTATAAGAGGGTTAAAGTGACACCCTTTATGGTGTAATTAAGGTTTACT